>NC_039276.1:2544395-2861062 GCF_003368295.1 Carassius auratus
GGATGTTGTTGTAACTCAGGCATAAAATGTCCAATCCTCCCCAAACCTCACATGTTCGATAAAAGTCCTGCCCTGAACACATCTGAAGGCCAATATTCCATTATAATGATAGCGCCACCTGCTGGCAACAGGAAGATTGGCACATATATGGAATAAACATTGATATATTCTACTTATATTTATGAGTTTAAACGCATATTTCTCACCGTTCACCTATTAACTAAAGCCACTCGCTGCAGGTGAGCCCGGGTGCGAGGGCCCGTTCATCGCTGCTTGCAGCTTTAATTTATAGATTATAATTTGAATTTTTATTTGACTTCTATTTTCTGTACAGCACTTGTTCAAGGCTGGGTTCTTTTTAAATGTGCAAATAAATAATGATTATATATATATATATATATATATATATATATATATATATATATATATATATATATATATATATATAATTGAAAGTACTATGAATATATATATATATATATATATATATATATATATATATATATATATATATATATTAGGGGTGTAACGATACGCGTATTCGTATTGAACCGTTCGGTACGAGGCTTTCGGTTCGGTACGCGGTACGCATTATGTACCGAACGGTTCGTTGGACTAATTAATTAAATTTGGAAAATAAAAAAGGTGTGTGAAATATAATGTTATGCGTTCAACAAGGTAGCCCAATTACCCAAACAATGTAACAGGCAATGCCCCTGACACCCCCGAAGAAAAAAAAACACCAACTTATATGTTTATGTTAGGCTACTCAGCAGGCGCTCGCTCACTCAGTACACGCTGAAGGCTCGGTACGGAGCCCCGCACGTCACCTGTAGGAGAGAAAAAACATCAATCCGTGGCGACGGTTTTGCAATCCGTCCCCTCAGTTTATAAACCGTGCTCATGAATTAATAAACTGTTCACTCGGTTTAACAAATCGTACCCAGGATTAACAAACCGTGCCCACGAATTCCCAGTCCGTGCGTTTAGATTGTGTAAACCGTACCCTCGGTTTTTGAATCCGTACCCACGAATTCATAATCCGTGCGCACGCTTTCGCAATCCGTTCCCTCGGATTTGAAAACTGACACGCATTTTACACTTAACAGTGAAACATGCATCTAACTCCGGCAGGTGGGGTGAGGTGGGTGGAGCTTAGTATAATAAAATCACAAAAATAAGTCTTCATGTTAAGAAAGAATTGTACACAAGCATTTCCAAAACTGTCCAAAGGTTATTTAAAAATAAAGCAATTCACAAATTATTTTATGACAAATATTTTTACTGTCTTGTACTCATTTATTTAGCCTACAAATTAAAATTATAAAAAATAACTTTATTTTTATTTGTATCATTATTATATATTATTAAACAGGTTATGCATAAGAATCTTTTATCCAAAATAACTTACAAAAGAGGAAAAAATTACTCCAGAGTCAGTCACAATGCCAGGTTTATTGCACAATAATAATCAAGTGCTATTATAGATTATCAGCAATTGAACAAGATTTTAATGCGCATCTTTCTTATTAAATCTTTGTATTCCACCTCGTACTACACTTGATAGAGAATCACTTAAGACACTTGCTGTAAACCTATTCCACATAATAATATTCAATAAAACTGTATGTTAACACGTAGGAGTTTGCTGCATGAATCCGTGAGTACGGTTTACAAATCCGAGGGAACGGATTGCGAAAGCGTGCGCACGGATTATGAATTCGTGGGTACGGATTCAAAAACCGAGGGTACGGTTTACAAAATCTAAGTGCACGGATTGGAAATTCGTGGGCACGGTTTGTTAATCCGTGGGCACGATTTGTTAAATCGAGTGAACAGTTTATGAATTCGTGAGTACGGTTTATAAACTGAGGGGACGGATTGCAAAACCGTCGCCACGGATTGCTTTTTTTTCTCCTACAGGTGACGTTCCGGGCTCCGTATACGGACATCACCGCAGCGAATGGTGCATTTACGTTATAGCCGCGGATATGAGACCTTACTCTGTAGTGGAAAACGCAGGTTTTAAGAACATGCTTAATGTATGTGGTGGCCCAAGCCACACAGGATGACCAATTGGCAAGGAAGGGTAATACCAGCACCCAAGTTATGTTTTAGGTACATAGGTTAAGTATTTTTTTGCAATAGCCACACCCCAAACAATTCATGATTTAGAAACATTGATAATATAGTTTATTTCAGTTATCATATAATATTATTTGTCTTAGCAACACACTGTTTAAATGAAGTGCACACATTTTCACATTGTAGGGCTATGTAAATATTTTCTGTTTATTAATCATTGTTTCTTTGTTACCATGTTGGAGAGAGCTCTGTCCTGGGGGGGGGAGAAAGGTGTGGCCAAGGGTGGAGGACTGTGATATCCTGTGACCTGCCAATTAAGCCATACCATGTGCTGCCATGTTAGAGGGGGGTTTGGGTTTAGTTTGTTGGCTCTGTAATTGTTTGTACTTGTCTCCCATTTTTTATTTTCCCCTTTTTGTGTAAATTGGTTTTGTCAAGTCACTATATATGTTCCCTGGTGTCTCATTCTGGGAGGTGAGGTTGTTAAGTTCATATTCTGTTTTGTTGTATGCTGTTTTGAGTATAGTTATATTTTGTTGACCTCTTTTATAGGCCTAGTTGTTAATTTTTTGGTTTCTATTGTTCAGTATTTTTTTGGGGTGTAATAAAATAACCCATTTTCTAAAGAAACTTCTGTTTTCCTCATGGCCGGACTGTTTGGCCCGTGACAATTGGTGGCAGCGGTGGGATATCCAGTTGAGGAAATTTTTTCTTTTTTTTGAAGAAAAAATGATAAAAGGAAAAGGGGAATCGATTAATATAATATCCCATGTTGTACAGATGAGAGAGCAGCTGGAAAGGATGAGCGAACTCGCCCAATCACATATGAAGGAGGCCCAGCAACAGCAGAAGTCCTGGTATGACCGGTCAGCCCGGCAGAGATCTTTCAACCCGGGACAGAAGGTGCTGGTGCTCCTCCCCAGTGACGACAACAAACTTCTGGCAAAGTGGCAGGGGCCATTCACGGTTCTAAAGAAACTTGGGCCTACCACATATCAGGTAGCAACCCCTAGGCGGCCTCGGTTGAGCAGGACACTTCATATAAATCTCCTGAAGGAGTGGGTGCAGCGACCTGAACAAAAAGAGGTGATGCTTATCAGAGGTGTGAGAGAGGAAGAGGAAGTGGATGAACAGTACTTGCCTTCAGCTGGGGTTCTAGGGGGCCACAACCTCAACCACCTCTCTGAAGAAAAGCAGCTTCAGGTGAGAGAAATCTGTGGTTATGGGGTATTCCAGGAGAATCCTGGGAGGACCGATATGGTTGAACATGACATTGTTGTTAAGGAGGGGTCGTCAGTAAGGAGGCTTAGTTACAGGATTCCGGAACGGCTGCTGACCTCACTGAAGAAGGAGACTGACCTGATGCTGTCCCTGGGGATCATTGAGCCTTCTAGAAGTGAGTGGTGTAACCCAGTGGTCCTGGTGCCAAAGAAGGACGGAAGCATAAGATTCTGCATCGACTTCAGGTACCTGAATTCTATTTCTCAGTTTGATTCATATCCCACCCCAAGAATTGATGAACTGTTGGAACGATTGGGGAAGGCAAAGTTCTTGACCACAATAGATCTGTGTAAAGGTTACTGGCAGGTTCCACTAACTGAGCGGTCCAGGGGGTTGACAGCCTTCAGGACTCCATGGGGTCTCTTCCAGTTTACAGTCATGCCATTTGGTTTACATGGGGCTCCAGCCACCTTCCAGAGGCTTATGGACCAGGTACTGGGTGGTTTTTACTGATTTTGCAGCTGCATATCTGGATGACATTGTCATTTATAGTACCACCTGGGAAGAACACTTGGAACATCTGCGTGCTGTCTTGGAGCGTCTCCATTCTACCGGGCTGACCATAAATGCATCAAAGTGTGTCTTCGCTGCTGCAGAGACAGAGTACCTTGGTCACATTATTGGAAATGGGGTGATACGGCCACAGGTCAACAAGATTCAGGCCATAGAGTCCTCTCCGCTGCCACAGACAAGGAAGCAACTACGGTCTTTCTTGGGTATGGCAGGCTTTTATCACCGCTTCATCCCACAGTTCTCCAATAGAGCAGCTCTCCTCACAGACATGACAGGATCTAGGTGTCCCAACCAGATCCAGTGGACAGAAGAGGCAGTGGCAGCTTTCCACGACATTCAGCAATCACTAAGTAAGGAACCAGTTCTGTATAGTCCAAACTTTAATGATGATTTCATTCTGCAAACAGATGCTTCCGATAGAGGTCTAGGAGCAGTGCTTCTCCAGGGGCCACCAGAGGACCGCCATCCAGTTGCTTACATTAGCCGTAAAATGTTCTCCAGAGAGTTGAGGTATTCAACGGTGGAAAAGGAGGCACTGGCTATAAAGTGGGCTCTCGACTCCCTTCGTTACTACCTCCTGGGCAGAGAATTTACTCTTGAGACCGATCACAAAGCTCTTCAGTGGCTGAAGCGAATGAAGGATACTAATGGCCGGATTACTCGCTGGTATCTGGCATTACAGCCTTTTCGCTTCATAATCCAGCACATCCCTGGCAAAGTAAACGTTACTGCAGACTACCTCTCTCGCAGTACCAGCGAGAGTCCTGAAGAGGGGGGGTATGTGGTGGCCCAAGCCACACAGGATGACCAATTGGCAAGGAAGGGTAATACCAGCACCCAAGTTATGTTTTAGGTACATAGGTTAAGTATTTTTTTGCAATAGCCACACCCCAAACAATTCATGATTTAGAAACATTGATAATATAGTTTATTTCAGTTATCATATAATATTATTTGTCTTAGCAACACACTGTTTAAATGAAGTGCACACATTTTCACATTGTAGGGCTATGTAAATATTTTCTGTTTATTAATCATTGTTTCTTTGTTACCATGTTGGAGAGAGCTCTGTCCTGGGGGGGGGAGAAAGGTGTGGCCAAGGGTGGAGGACTGTGATATCCTGTGACCTGCCAATTAAGCCATACCATGTGCTGCCATGTTAGAGGGGGGTTTGGGTTTAGTTTGTTGGCTCTGTAATTGTTTGTACTTGTCTCCCATTTTTTATTTTCCCCTTTTTGTGTAAATTGGTTTTGTCAAGTCACTATATATGTTCCCTGGTGTCTCATTCTGGGAGGTGAGGTTGTTAAGTTCATATTCTGTTTTGTTGTATGCTGTTTTGAGTATAGTTATATTTTGTTGACCTCTTTTATAGGCCTAGTTGTTAATTTTTTGGTTTCTATTGTTCAGTATTTTTTTGGGGTGTAATAAAATAACCCATTTTCTAAAGAAACTTCTGTTTTCCTCATGGCCGGACTGTTTGGCCCGTGACAATGTAATTGAGCCCCATTACAATATTCCTTCACGAGCCCATTTCAGACAGACCGTAATTCCTGCTTTGTTCCAAAAAACATAAACCCAAATAGAGAACCAATTGAGTAAAAACACACTAAATATAAAGAGTTATAGAGTTCCATATAAAAAGAGTTACATCTTTGTATTTATTCATAACCACTACAACAATATTACATTTAATTTAAAAAAAAAATTTATAAGGAGCTATTTTTGTTTTATACAGTATGCTGCTAAGAAAACACCATAGAAGATGGGTAAAGAATAGCTCCATCATTGTTCAATGTAAAAAAAAACACATACTTTGTTAGTTTTAATAAATAAAACATTTTTTAAAAAATCAAGGAAATTTATCTGCCAATTTTTTCTTTTTGCTGTATCTAAAACGTACCGAACCGTACCGAACCGAACCGTGACATCAGTGTATTGAACCGAACCGAACCGTGAATTTTGTGAACCGTTACACCCCTAATATATATATTCATAATACTTTCAATTAAAACTAGAAAAATGCACATCTCTATTGGCAAGTATTTTTCTTGTGTTTCATGTAAACACACGTCTTTGTAAACATAACAAGAGTGTTTACATGAGTCTCATCAACAAAACTTCTGCTGGGTTTAACACAAGAGCACCAGACAGCCGGACAGCATGACGCTCCCAAAATAGTTGGTGGGTTGAAACACATTCTTGTGTTATCAGTCAATGCAAACGCATTCTAATTACATTAGCGGGGCGTGAGAGGCACAGCTATTTCAGTCCAGTCCAGATTCTCTCACATGACAGCAACAGCCACAGGACAATACAAAAAGTGAGCTTTAAAAGCTGACTAAAAGGAGAAAAAATGAGTGAGTGACAGAGACGTGCTGAATGAACTGTGTGCAAAAAAAAATAAATAAAATAATAATAAATAAACAACCGTTTAAGTTCATTCGCGCTGATAATCTTACTGTTCCATATCTCAGTGGTTATGAATAAACAAATCTCTCGCAGCACTCACAGCCAATGTTCAGTGCCATTTTTGTTCTTGCTAAGCAAAATCGACTTTTGTGCATTGACTGGTGTTCACTGTACCATTATTTACTGAGCAATTACTGTAAAATGTATTACAAAAACAAATATACATAATATACACATAATGTACAGAAAATATATATACAGATGCCGATATAGTCATATTTAAGTACTTATTAGATACTGTTAGGTTTTTCTTAATAGTTTTATTTATTTATTTATTATTTTTCTGTTTTTTTATTTAAATTTTTTGTTATTTTTGTCATTATTATTTGTTTGTTTTTTAAATATGTATATACAGTTTTAATATTTTTTTATTTATTTCAGTTTTAGTTATTTTACATCAAGTTAACACTAAATAAAAGTGGGAACTAGCTGAACTAATAATTTCATAATAAAGTTATATATAATTGCATCCCAATTTGCATACTTATGCACTATTCTATAAAGTTTTGTACTACAAATTGTGCGAGTAGTGTGTTCACACTGAAAAACTTTAAAAAGTAACAGTGCCTTTATTAGGTCATTTGGAATATTGTCTTTCATGCAGCGTGTATGTGAATGTAAACAATCTGCAAAGTTGTCTTACAAAAGAAAGAATAGGCTCTGAACAGCCTAAATGAGTCCTTGATGGCTACATGTCATGGGGTAACATATTTGCATAATACCCTCCTACGCTTTACATTGAAAAGTTGTTTTCTTTTCACTTCTTAGATGAGGCTGCAAAAGTGTTTAATGGTCGGCTCTCATCTAACGTAGGGTGTTTGGCGTCACGTCATACTTGTTTCCAGGCGGAACATTAAAAACCAATCCGATGTTGACTACGGAACAAATCTTAGAACTGCTTCAAATGAATCATTTGAGAATCGTTGAAAAATGAGGTGATATTAAAAGCATATTTTGAGAAAACAAAGATGTTTTTTTGACCTTGCATGCATGTAAACCTACTGTAGGAAACTCCGAAAACAATATTAGGAATATATTAGGAAGGCATAATAGGGGCACTTTAAATACACCCCCCCCCCCCCCCCCAAAAAAAAAAAAACGAATGTTGGATGCCTCATGCACTTAACTGTCGCAGTTTCAATTACTTAGTAATGGGAGAGGGGCTATTAGACTCTGATTATGAATGAATAAATGAGGCATTTATATAACACTTTATTGTGTATCGCTGTACACCCAAATTATGAATGACAAAATAACCCTATATAATAATTCCTACACCACATGTTTGAGTGCATAGTGAATAAGTACACTAAGTACATAATTAGTGCATAGTGTACAGTGCGTCATTTGGGTAACAGATGTAGTTTAATTATATATATATAAATATAGTTAGTTATATTTTTTGGTTTATTGACCAGGGAATGCATGAACTGAATGAATGCATGATACCTTCAATGCAAGGTTTCACATTTTTACTTTAAAAATCCCACTTCTCTGCCAGATCTCAACTGTTTCTCCTAGACTGCAATGAGCTGTTGCCAGCTTCTCAGATGTTTCTCCTGAAAAAAAAATGCAAAAAAAAAAAAAAAGATAATTTTGAGATTCAGAAGATATCAGGTATGTCTGTTTTTAGCAAGGTTATTAATTTATTTAGATTTTGAATTGAAATATTTTATTTTTATATTTTGTTTTCATTTCAATTTACATTAACTTTACTTTTTTCATGTAATTTTTTTTTTTTTTTTTTTTTATATGTCTCTATAGTTTTTATTCATTTTTATTTCAGTTTCAGTTTTAGATAATCAAGACAGCCCTACTGAAAATTAAAAATGTTGCCTTGGCAACTAGCTGCTGAAATTAAATATATAACTAGCTGAAATAAAAAAAAAACATTAAGTTTTAGTTAACTATAATAACCCTGGTGTTGAGAATAGCATACCAACATCTTACTATCGCTGCAGTACATAGTATGTACATTTTCCATAGTATGTTTATTTTATATATGCATTGAATATACAACCCAGATTTTCTACTTTATCTTGCCAAGAGCATACTACATAACATGTACATCATAATGCATTGCATTTGACTTGACTTTTCAATTCCAGTGAGATTTAACCTGGAATAATATAAATTGTGCTTTCTTGACTAACAAAACAATATTATTTACAGTTGCAATTACTTGCAATACAGTTGATTACTTGCAATATTGTTTCCCAGTATTATAACTGGATGTCACTCACATGCAAAATAATGAGGTCATGTGACAATAATGTAGCATACTACAGTTTACATAATGCATTCTGGCACACTTACTAGGGTTAGAAAACAGTATGCAAAACATACTGCACGGTAGTAGTTTTATTGCTGGTCTTCTGTTGTGAATGAAGCCCATCTGAAATGACTTGCCAAAATATTAAAATCTGCAAGTATTAAATTCCTCAAAAGTGCCATTTATAATGTTACAAAATATTTCTATTTCAAATAAAATAAGTTATTTTGACCTTTCGATTCATCAAAGAAACCTGAAAAAAAATATATATATCAAGGTTTCCACAAAAATATTTAGCAGCACAACAATTTTTTAACAATGATAATAATAATTATCAATATTTTTAAGCAGCAAATCAGCATATTACGTAGAATGATTTCTGAAGGATCATGTGACACTGAAGACTGAAAATTCAGCTGCGCATCACAGCAATAAATTACATTTTAAAATATATTCAAATAGTAAAACAGTTATTTTAAATTGTAATAGTATTTCACAATGTTAATGTTTTTACTGTCTTTTTGATCAAATTAATAGAGCCTCAGTAAGCATAATAGCATAAAAACGTATTCTGTCAAAAAAAAAAAAAAAACTCCAAACCATTTAAACAGTAGTGTACATTTTTGACAAAAACTGTGTGAGCTAAAATAAGCGATGCACATTCATTTAATTCATCTGACGTTCATCAGACGACCACGTTGTCTGCAGTAATTATCAGATTAACGAGATCCCACAGAGGAACGAACATCATCTCTGCTTTACAGCTCAGCATTCAGGCATCTGTGGTGTGAAGGACGGTCCGAAACGCTTATTCTTAGAACGTCATGTATGAGCATAATTGCACGTTAGAGAGAAGACACGTACTCTTTAACCACTTTTTTGAGTCATTTGACCTTAAAAACATTTTTGGGATTAAACGGGTTAAGACTTCATGACATTTATGATGTCTACTGTACTCACATTGACATAGCTATGCTGGCTACTTAAATTGAATTATTATTATTATTTTTTTTATATAAGAAGCAATTTTCAACTTTAAAATTGTATGAAAACATGTAAATTGCACAAAATGTAGAACTGTAATAACTTTATTAAATTAATTTCTAAATTATAAAAATTATATTTGTTATTGAAATATATTCATTTTGCCTACCCATGGCCTCTCATAACTCGTTTCATAACTGATTTATTTAAACATGAATTAATTAAGACATCACTAAACGGTAAAGTAAAATATATTGAGCATATAGCGTAGTCTAATACTTAGCTAAATGCTCTTCTCTAGACTTAATTTATAGCGCACTAATGCACAGTGGACACTGATGACTTCCCGAGGTAAATGAAATGCTACATGACATTTTGTTTACAATCTGTTTAATTGAGGTCTTCCATGGTTGAAACACTGATTGAGTGATTGCATGAGCTGTTCATTCATGTTTGTTTCACGTTAGAACTATTCGTAAAGAGGAGCTGAATCGCGCCCCGTGCTGCCGTTTGAACTGAGGCGTTTATATACTGATTTGTTGAGCCACATCAAAAAACACCAAAACAGAATTCATTGTTTTAATTTCCTGAAAAAAGTGCATAATTTGAAAGATAAAACTTACCGAACCGAAAGACCCATACCGATGATTCTCGATACAAATTTGTGTATCGTTACACCCCTAGGATCTGTTATGTTAAATATATAAAGTTTTGCTATGTACAGATCCGTCTTTTGAATTAAAGTGGGCAGTGAACTCTGTTGACAGTATTTTTCACATTTACATAAAATAAATATATAGTATATAGCAAATCTAAAAAAAGCAGTATTGCACGTCTATATATAAAGTTTGATATTATATCCAACTTTATTTACATTCATGCAGTACACATGCAGTTGAAAATGGGTGTATAAGTTGGATATATAAGTATTTCCAACTTTATTTATTTTATAACAAATCTTAACTGCTTGATAGCTTGTATTGTCATAAAGTGTAAACAATATATATCATAACAGATATTATAAAAATTTACATGAAACAATGTGTATTGTGAAAAGCGCTATACAAATTAATTAATCTTGAAAAAATGTAATAATTGAAATACTATATTAATACAGTATCCTATAAGTATCAGTGTATTTTGACACATTTTTCCTTAAAAAAATAATATGAAAAAGTGACTTTAAATGACTTTCTGTAAATATGGATTAACTTAAATGTGCCATGTGTAAAAATTGAGGTAAAAATATTTAAAAAATGACCTACACGCATCAAAAGAATGAGAAGAAATAAGGGCGATGATGTCATTAAAAAAATGTCAAGTTATAGTGCTGCAGAGATATCAACCTTAATTAGCATTAGCATTACTAGCCCCGGCCCGACAGGTGTCGTAATACCAGTTTCAGCCATGGGAGGCGGTATGCGGGCAACATAACCACCAGCCAACCTGCAATACACTAATAACTCGCACGGCTTGTGGGCGTACTTGAACCTGATGTCAATCGTGTGGAAAGTACAACCCACTACTTCATTTCAGTTCAGGGAAGAGAGCGGAAGGATGACTGAAGCCCTTGGCAAGAGACCCCTACCACAACCACCCGCTACAGAGAAACAACCGCGCTCGGAATCACAAATCAAATCCGATAAGAAAAGGAGCCGAACCAGAGTAAACATCGGCACTGCTTTCAATCGCTGGAGACAACTGATGGACCTAAAACAAATGAGGTTTTTAAATGGTAAATGTTCATAAATATAATTAAGTTGATAATTTTATTTTGACAGGCATATTGCTAAAACAACTTTACAGTGCATTTTGGTTTGATTATAAGTTGGAATTTTAGGAAAAATTTAAAAAGAATTGTAAATAATGTGTAATTAATTTAACTGTAATTTTCTATTCTAGTTCAGAAACAAGCTGGAATTTTGGGGGGAAAAATAACACCAAAATGAAACCATATTTGATGCACCTTCTTGCTCTTATTGAATGAATGAATGAATGAATGACCTCCATATCTTGCTCTGCCAAGTCAATTAAAAACAGAAAATGTGTTGTCCCATCTTGATTTCTCTTATTTATGCATTTATTTTGTACCTGGGATTGACCCTAAACGATGTTTTCAAATATAGCCATTGAACACCACTTTTGTACAGTACAGTGAGCAGTCGATCTCACAATGTTGGAGAACATCCTGGGACAAAAACAGGTTTCTGGAATGCTGCTGTTCTGTCCCACTCTAATCACTGCCACTGTAAATCACTCACACGTTTGTTAAAGAACTGTCCCAGCATGCATACTTCACATGTTTCACTTCATCTCCGTGTAATCTTTAATTGCTTGCATTTCTTTAAAGTTTTGGTTTGCAGAATCAGTAAAAGCAGTGCACGCCTGTTAGCTTATTCAGAAAAGAAATGTACTGCTTCATAAATGAGAACTATTGTGGGATATAGCCAAAACAGCATTACTTTACAACATTTTCCATTATAATTCTATATAATTTGTTTAATTTCTAATGTAACTGTAGTAGTGATGATAAGCTGGAATTTTTTTTTTTTTTGGGGGGGGGGGGGTAAAAAAGCATTTTAATGGCAAAATGACACTAATGACACATCTATGGCATCAAAAAACACTTGTGAATTAATCACAGCAATATCTCTGAACAAATGCATAGCCTGCAGTATTTGGATATATATGGAAGGGTAAATATTGATGCAATCTAAATATTGCTTCCTTTTGTCTGAGTTCCTTGCTTATCTTTTTAATGGCTGAATGATAAGACAGTCTGTTTAATAAAGCAGGTTACATAACCTTTAATGCATTCATTCTCTAAAATCATATCATTCAATCACGGCATTATAAATCACACTCTTTTATCAGGAGACAAACAGCAGGCCTTTGAATATTTAACTAAGCATGCAACCATCTAAAAAATTCATGAAATGCTGATACTGATCATTTGCAAAGACGTGCAGATAACTAGTTCACTAAACCAACTAAAGAGAGAAATCCTATAGAATGTGTTTAGCAATGTAATCCTGCTTTAAAACTCGATAAGCTTTTTACACTCATTCATGTTGTATTGTATGTATATGTAAATTGTAAAAATTTATATAATAAAGAAATAGTATTTCAGTATCTTCATTATATTATTTTTTACAATTTCAATAATAATAGCTATTATTAATATTATTATTACAATATGATTTTCATCTTTAAAAACGGTGTTTTTAATATTTTATGCAATATACTGTAGTAAAACACGACAAGGCTATGAAAACATAATAGGAATGACCAAACACCACTGGAGCGACGGCTCATTAAAAGTCAAAAGCTGACTTTCCAAAATATTAATTGTTCTGTTTTGTTTTATATATTCATGAAATGCATAGCAAATTTACTGTAAATCACATAGAGGTTATTTGTGCAAAGCGGGGCTCATTGAAGCTAGTTGCCTGTGTAAATGCTTTGCAGGAACCGGTTGAGAAGTGACTATCACATGGTCTTTTCATTGAAGCGCATGAAGCAGGGCAACACAAAAGAGTCGCAGATCATTAAAGCCAGTAGCAGAAGCTCAGACTACATGTGCTCCATCACTACAACCACTGCATTCACACACACTGCCCTCATAATGTGGCATTAACATGCAATCTTGCTACTAACACACAGCAAGGGCGATGTAGAGCCACGCAGAGGAACAGACGATGGGTGTAAATCAAACTGAGGCTGCTGTCACTGCTACATACTAATATTTTTGCACCCTCTTGATTAAAACAAAACGTAAACACTTCATTCTTTATCAGAAGCACGGGATCTGGAACTACAGAATTACTTTTTCATGTTTATGAAAGTTTTTAATTACATATTTAGTGTTTGCAAAGCACCAAGGCATATTAACATTCTGGTTAGTGTAACAAACATGCTCCAAAATAAACAGCTAATGAAAGAAAAGAAGAAAAAACATGTTTTATCAACATTTAAAATGACTATATAATAATAATAAATTATCATAATTAGTAGAGTAGTAGTAACAGTAGCAGTAATTATCATTATTTATTAATTTATCATCATTCACTTAATTAATAAAAAAATAAAAGAAATTCAATACTATTATTATACTGTAAAATCAATTTACTATTATCATTTAACATATGAAAAAATAAATAAACATCACTTTTGCAATAATAATAATAATATTATAGTGTGTTTAATGTAATTATTATTATTATTTAAAATATAAAAATAAACAAATCTAATACTATTGCAATAATGCTGTTCTATAAAATAATACTATTACTATTGTGATCCAAGGAATATTAGACCATACTAAAAATATTAAGAACAGTATGATAAATTCAGCCTTTCTAGTGTACGGTGGCCAAGAGAGCTCATCGCCAAAAACACCAGCAGTTTACAAAATATCTTTATCAATTTGACAACACATGTGCTGCAAAAACTCACAATGCGACCAAACACTGAAATGCTGCAAATATGCACAAACCACATCAGAAATGTTTCGGGGAACCGCAACATGTGACGAACCTGGCTGGGACACACTTATCAATGTCTGCTCTGAAAGGTGGATTTTTGTTTATATTAACTTGACCATATGATTCTTTAGGTTATTTTTTATTTATTTATATATATGTATAGCCTAAATAACCTGACAAAATACACAATTACTGTAACTGTGAAACTTTATATTAGCTGGCTAACTTACTTTTTCAACCTCCCTTATGAAAATGAACCATGGTTTTACTATTGAAAAAAAACATTGTAGTTAAACCATGGCAACCACAAATAAACCATGGTTTTCTGCACTAACCATAGTTTATATATATTTTAACACTCTTTTGCTGCTTTACAACACTGTTAATCATTTATATTCTTCAGAAACTGGTATGAATGATAAATGACAGAAATAGCAGATCACATGATATGATCACATCATACTAACACAAAAAGAGAGTGGATTGTTCATTAAAAGTCAAAAGCTGACTTTCCAAAATATTAATTGTTCTGTTTTGTTTTATATATTCATGAAATGCATAGCAAATTTACTGTAAATCACATAGAGGTTATTTGTGCAAAGCGGGGCTCATTGAAGCTAGTTGCCTGTGTAAATGCTTTGCAGGAACCGGTTGAGAAGTGACTATCACATGGTCTTTTCATTGAAGCGCATGAAGCAGGGCAACACAAAAGAGTCGCAGATCATTAAAGCCAGTAGCAGAAGCTCAGACTACATGTGCTCCATCACTACAACCACTGCATTCACACACACTGCCCTCATAATGTGGCATTAACATGCAATCTTGCTACTAACACACAGCAAGGGCGATGTAGAGCCACGCAGAGGAACAGACGATGGGTGTAAATCAAACTGAGGCTGCTGTCACTGCTACATACTAATATTTTTGCACCCTCTTGATTAAAACAAAACGTAAACACTTCATTCTTTATCAGAAGCACGGGATCTGGAACTACAGAATTACTTTTTCATGTTTATGAAAGTTTTTAATTACATATTTAGTGTTTGCAAAGCACCAAGGCATATTAACATTCTGGTTAGTGTAACAAACATGCTCCAAAATAAACAGCTAATGAAAGAAAAGAAGAAAAAACATGTTTTATCAACATTTAAAATGACTATATAATAATAATAAATTATCATAATTAGTAGAGTAGTAGTAACAGTAGCAGTAATTATCATTATTTATTAATTTATCATCATTCACTTAATTAATAAAAAAATAAAAGAAATTCAATACTATTATTATACTGTAAAATCAATTTACTATTATCATTTAACATATGAAAAAATAAATAAACATCACTTTTGCAATAATAATAATAATATTATAGTGTGTTTAATGTAATTATTATTATTATTTAAAATATAAAAATAAACAAATCTAATACTATTGCAATAATGCTGTTCTATAAAATAATACTATTACTATTGTGATCCAAGGAATATTAGACCATACTAAAAATATTAAGAACAGTATGATAAATTCAGCCTTTCTAGTGTACGGTGGCCAAGAGAGCTCATCGCCAAAAACACCAGCAGTTTACAAAATATCTTTATCAATTTGACAACACATGTGCTGCAAAAACTCACAATGCGACCAAACACTGAAATGCTGCAAATATGCACAAACCACATCAGAAATGTTTCGGGGAACCGCAACATGTGACGAACCTGGCTGGGACACACTTATCAATGTCTGCTCTGAAAGGTGGATTTTTGTTTATATTAACTTGACCATATGATTCTTTAGGTTATTTTTTATTTATTTATATATATGTATAGCCTAAATAACCTGACAAAATACACAATTACTGTAACTGTGAAACTTTATATTAGCTGGCTAACTTACTTTTTCAACCTCCCTTATGAAAATGAACCATGGTTTT
Organism: Carassius auratus; assembly: GCF_003368295.1. Classification (NCBI taxonomy): domain Eukaryota; kingdom Metazoa; phylum Chordata; class Actinopteri; order Cypriniformes; family Cyprinidae; genus Carassius; species Carassius auratus. The sequence goes on from NC_039276.1 coordinate 2,560,411, forward strand.
ACTATTGAAAAAAAACATTGTAGTTAAACCATGGCAACCACAAATAAACCATGGTTTTCTGCACTAACCATAGTTTATATATATTTTAACACTCTTTTGCTGCTTTACAACACTGTTAATCATTTATATTCTTCAGAAACTGGTATGAATGATAAATGACAGAAATAGCAGATCACATGATATGATCACATCATACTAACACAAAAAGAGAGTGGATTGTTCTATTTGAGGCCAATAACAACTTTAAAACCAAAGAGCTGATTAAAATATTTGGCATGAGTTGTCATCAGCCGAGATTAACGCGTCACTTGCACTTCTCTTCCTCACCAGTAGGAGGCATGAGCACTTTAGCAGCCACTTCTCCACTTCTGACTCAGATACATTTATTTTCTAACAAAACTAAAAACTACATCAGTGTTTTAAATAAATGTGTATTTTATATAAAAATAAATAACTAAATATTAAATGCAAAATGTATGACACAAACTGATAATGCTTGACAGAGTACCTTAATTGATTCGACAGACAGAAACAATCCTGAACTCCTGCAATTTGTTTATAAAACAAACGTATGCCACATTTAATTGCATCACACAATCATGGAGTTAATAAAGTAACGTGAAATGACACCAGCCACTTCTCGCTCTGAACGCCAGCAGTTGTTTTGCTGACATATGCATATTTCAGACAGTACAGTAGGCTACACTGTTACTGTACCGCGTTAAAGAGTGTCCCTGCGAGCCGAAAGATTGTACTTCAGTGTCGCATTAGAATGCGTTTGGGTGTACGGTCATGTGATGTGTTACCTGCTTCTGCTCGGTGCTCCTGCTCTCTCCACCATCGCTCAACGCTGCCGGTAACCGTGTGCACGCGCCGCTCCTGCTGCTGCTCACAGCGCGACGTCACGACACCGAGCCGCGCGCGCGGACGCGATGTGCTGTGATGTTCAAGACTGAAGAAAGAATGAAAGAAAGAAAAGAACTACAAGACGGCAAGAGGTAGACACCCGAGAAAGATGAAGGAAATGCGAGAAAAAAGTCAGAAGAAAATAAAAAAATGACCATGCAGAATGAAACCATGGTGAAGATGGAAGACATATGAAAATAAAGCAAGAACATAAATGTAAAGAGTTAATGATGAAGAAACAGCAAGAAATAGAAAATACAAAGAAAAGAAAATGCTAGAAAATAAAAATAAAACTGCAAGATGGACAAAATGCAGAAGAAAATAAAGATGAAATAAAGATGACAAAAGTAAGAAAAAGATGAAGAAAATACAAGAGAGATGAAAAGCGAAAATTGGAAAGAGATTAAGAAAAAGCTGAAAATAAAAATGCCTCTAAAAGAATTAAATAAGGAAAAAATTAAATGAAAAATGAACATGCAGCTAAAATAATTCAAGAAAGATAAAGAAAAAGAATATGTGAGAAACGGAAGAAAATACAAAGAAAAATTAAACCCAAGAACATGACTGAAAGATGAAAAAATAAACAAGCGTTTCTTCCTATGTGCAAGTCTGAAAAAAGAAGAAAAAAAAGAAAACTGAATTCAAACACACAGAGAAAAAGCATTAAAATCAAACTAAAATGAAAACAAAAATATCAAGAAAAGAAAAGAATATAATTTATGATTCAAGTAGAGGACAACATGGCTCCATGTAGCATTTATTTATTTGTGTATGTATTTATTTCCTTTGAAATTTAGATTTCACACAGCTACATTATTAATGCAATTGCATTCTTATCACTGTGTGAACAGTGTGTGAACAGTGTGTGTTTTTTTTTCTTTTTTTTTTAAATTGTAAAAACTTTTTCTTTAGTGAGACTTTAGCCAATGAATCTACTGATAGAGAGGACTTGTGTTTCTCCATTCAGCTGAATTAAACCTTTATTCATGAGAAACTGACCAGATCCTCCACAGAACAGAAGAAAAGAGATCAAACAAACATCACTGAAGAACCTCATTCTTCCAGGAACGTCTCTGTGTCCTGTAACAGCTGGATGACGCACACATAAATAAAGGTGACAGAGTCAAGCCAGTGTCAGCTTGCAGTAATTGTTCACTGAAAGTAAATGCAACTCCTGTGTAGTTCACAACACTCTTGAAATGAGCCATATTATACTGACATCATCACAGAAAACTGATTTTGAATCAGACCCACATGACAAAAAAATAACACAATTAGAGCAAGCAAACTTTAAAAGTCTTTAATAGAGAAAAGAGAGGAGTTGAGTTCATACAGAGACAATTCATATAATACAGCAGTATTCTCCTCAGAATGAATGAAAAGCCCAGTGTTTTCTGTCATAACTACAGCTTTGATTAATTATTTGTGTAGGCTCCAGAAACCTGCTCGATGTCATAACGTATTATTTTAACATATTATAGGTGCAGCCCATTATTATCTGTGATAAACTGTGTACTAATATTTGGCAAGAGAATAAAGGATGGATTACCATTACTGAAGATGTTTCAGTACCATTTTTCATTGGCTAATAATTATATAAATTAAATCTACACCTTATAATTTATAGGGGGAAAAATACTTTGGAATAGATCATATTCTTTCACATCTGCATATATACAAATTTCAAAATGTAATTCAAAAGTCACAAAACAACCCGAAAATATTAAAGTATGATAATGTAAATAGGAACTCTGTTACAATTATTAAGAGGGGAAAAAAAGTGTAGCATGAAGGGAAACAACTACCAGGAATTGTCCAAATGAAGAATAAATTAAAAGGAATCCACAGCTGTAGTTAGTCTCTATGTATCTGCTACACATCAGAAAAAGCCAAATCTAATAATAGTCCTCCAAAAAAGTCAATATATATATATATATCTTTTATATTTAAATATGTTGCATGGTCACTATGAACTTGTTGAAAAAATGTTGAAAGTCTTTTGATTTGTGAGAAAACGAAAAATCATGATGTTCTAAATTTGGCAAAAAAATGAAATAAAATAAATAATAATAATAATCTGGAGAATGAGTGAGGCTGGAATTCCTTCAATGAAGGCACATTTCATTCTTCCACTGAATGAAAGACTTCAGATATTCCCTTCAATGTGGCAGATGGCGCTACAGATGCTTCAAACCCCTGTGCAGAAAACAAAAAAGTACACTTTAGGAAATATTCATTGCAGACTGTCAGTTATTAATGCAGTGTTAAAGCACACAAAGGACCTTTAAAATAAAGGTTACTATTTTATCAGGGTTTGTAAGCGCTCCCATCATGTTTTTATGCTCATTTTTAAATATTGCATCAGAAACGAGTGATGGAAACAGCCAATTTAGTTTTTTGTTTGGGGTGGGTGTCCCTTAATTGGCAAAGGAGTTTTTACACTCACTTGAGGTGTTTTTTGACTTGTGCAAACACAAAAACAAAATTACTGCTGGGCAGCGATTATTTAATTATTTATTTTTAATCACAATTGTCTGTGATTAATTGCAATTAATCACATACTTATACACAAAATAATTATGTATTCAAAAATAGTGTATTGTGCACTTTTTCATTTAAAAGCACTGTTTTATGAACAAAAGTGCAAGAACATTTGGTTCGCAAACACTTTAAACAAATATGGTGTTTTTACAGCTGTTCAAATATTTCTTGTAAATCTTAACTTATAACATTAATGCAATTCAATTAAAAACAAGATATTGGTCAGTGCCAGGACATGGCAGTATAAAAATAAATATATTTCATAGATTGTTAAAGTAAAACAAGTTATGCTCATAGTCAGGGTCAAATGAACCGGGCACCTTCCTATTAGAGACCTGCACGATCATGGCACCCATCGCAGCAGAGTGCGACGCAGGACAACACTTGATGTGTGGGTCGAGACTCGTGTGTGCGGGATGCGGGAGGATAATTAGGGTGTGCTCACACTAGGCAATCTTAACCATGCCGGAGCACGTTTGACCCCCAAAGCCCGGTTCATTTGACCCTGTTCAGCAGTCCCTGGTTCGGTTGGAAGAGGTGGGCAAGAGCGTGGTTCAGTTATATATAGATCAGTGAGTGAGAGCACTAACCGCACTGGAACAGATCTTCTGATGCGTGCTGCATGATTGTGTGAATATTTATGAGCAGCAAAAGTGATAGATCTGTAGAGCAATATATTGTGAGAGGGCCGTGTGTTACTGTGTCCCATACAACTCAAAATAATAAACCATAAAGTGAACAAAACAATGCACTCCACTGTGTTGAGCGAGAGAGCTTCTCTGCTGTCTTCATGTGCTATCAGAAACGTCCTATTTCCAACTTAACCTAATAAAGTCATGATTACGAGCTCGTTGCATTCTTTACTGTTAATAATAATAGTGGACAGTGGTTTGTGAATGTTGATGCATAGCCTAAATAATTTGATCGAGAGCATCCCCTCCTGTGACCATGATTTATCTGTATGTGTATTCAGAGCCAGTGAGCAGCGGACTTTCATAATAATAAAAAAAAAAAACTGTGTTAACGTGCAATAAAATTATTATTGGCATTAATCAATTAATGTGTTAACACGATAATAATGCGTTAACTTGCCTAGCTCTAAAAAATATATAATAATGATGCGAATAATAGGAGATGGAAATGTTTTTGCAGAATAAATTGTGATGTGAAGTGACTAATCGGCTATTGCCACTTGCCCTGTTTTATTAACTGTTGGTGGTTACCACCATCATCCACTCAAACAACGTGATGGAAATGCACCTAATTCGCATTTGGTTTAGTTTTTTTTTCCTTATTTCCTTATATGCTGGTTAGATCTAGAGTTAGATTCACTCACTGGTGACGGTTGAGTATTTCCAATCTTACATGTTCCCATGCCTCTGTCTCGGGTGGAGCTCGGCGCTGGGTCGCTGAGGCCTGCTGTTTGTGACAGGGCCTCTCCGGATCTCTCAGAGCATCCCCCTCCATTGTCTGTCACCTGTGGTCCACAGGGGGGAAGAAAACACACAATACACACTCTCTCATTGAGGGCTGAGGATGATGCACACTAGGCAGGGCACAAAGTCCGTGAAAAAAGACACTGCTGCTTCTGCGTCACGCACATAAATCACTTTAAGAAAACACATAGATGTTCCACTGTAGCCCCAGTGACACTGTGACACTCACACAAACATCAGACAAACTAAACTCACTCACACACAGACACATGCATGCGTGTTAAATACTGGATTAGTGTAAATACCAGTGCACATTCCAGTGATATGATTATTGCATCAGCATAGTGAAAAGCATGTGTTCTTGCACAAAAAAAATAAATAAATAAATTTCCAGAAAGGAACAGAATAAAGGTTTGACACATTTGTAAAATTATGTTTACTATTCTACACTCAAAAATGGCATGTTCATGCTGCAAGATGCTGAAAAAAAACAAAGACATATGCAACTGCCTGAGACGTCTATCTGATGCATGTTTAAATAGACCAATAATTTAAGAAATGATTCTGCTGTATTTTCCAGTAAATCAACTGTGAATTATAACCGAAAATAATAAGAATCAGAAAAAGTAAAACATTTAAATGCATTACAGCAAATCTGGGTGGAAAAATGTTTCATTCTCAAAAAAAAAAAAAAATTCACACATACATACACACACACACAAAATATATTTTTAGGAGGTTGTACTCACCGTGCTGGCCGATGGCTCAGGGGAATCTGTAACAGATCTTTGTTTTGTGAGGAGATGAGTGCGTGGTGACTGTCTCAGAGGATGATGGGAAAGAGACTCGGACCGTTTCACGGCAGAAGACACGGCTTGAGCGAAGCGCAAGGACAATGAGGACGAGTGCGGTTTGGGTGCGTTGAAGCTTCTCAACCTCTGTAGACTCAGCGAAGGCGTGGGGTTGATGGGAAGACTCTTCTGACGGGACAGTACAGACGACGGTGGGAATTTGGGAGCTTCGGGTAGAGGTACATCTACCTCTGCATTTTGAGGTGCATCACTCGCTCCTGCGTTCTCCTCATCTTCCCACTGGACCGGTGGCGGTGGAGGAGGGAAGCCGTCCAGTTCTGCAAACACATCTGATTGCGGGCTGCTTGTGGTTTCTTTCGGCCGGGCTGCAGGACTGCTACAGCAACTGCTGCTATTACTGCCGACACTCGCTTGGCGAACAGCCGCGGAGGCGACGAAATCCCCAGGTGTGCGTTTGTGCTTCGGCAGACGGAAAGAAGCTGGTTTGGGTCTTGTTGCAGGTGGAACTTTCTTGTTTTTGATTTTGGATTCAGTTCCTTCTACGTTTGATGAAACGGTAGCTGGAGGTGAAGTACAAGGCCTAGTTTGCTCAAATACGTTCTGATGGCCGTTAACAGAAACTGTACCACTGGAGACAGTCTTTGTTTCAGGTCTGAAGTCTAAATTGGGCTCCAAAGTCAACTCTACTTCAAAGAAGCGCAACTTTTCGAGAGACTTCTGAGGCACGATGGTGTAGGTGGTCATGCCTACTTTGGGAATGTATTCACGGGTGAGCTCATTGGATGGTTTGGGTTTGGTTTCTACAATATACTGTACGTTACTTGCTTTAGAGGTTGGTGTAGATGTCAGATCTGCATGGATCGCAGGCGAATGTGGCTTAGGAACACGCAGCTTTTCTGTGGAAGTGGCCATGTCTCTTTTTAGTCCCGTTGTGGACGCTGATGGAGCTGTGGAGGGTTCAGTGCATGAGCCTGATGTCTCAAAGGGATTCTGGGGTTCTGTCTGCATTTGCGTCTCGGTGTGAGCGAAGCGGACCGAACTTGGGACGATTTTTGGTGTTTGGTGTTCACGGCTGAGCTCCGTGTTGGAATCAAAGCCCTGCGCTTGCAAGTCCGTGTGCAACGTCTGGATGCCACATTCGGAGGATTGAAGCTTGTTGCACACAGATGCAGGCTTCTCTGCGGTGCTCACAGAAACCTCCTCCAGAACACGGCACGTTTCCGAAGACTTAATCACCTCTTCTGTCTTTTCCACCGGGGGCTCTAGAGAAAGAGAGAATAAAGTCATGCATCAAAGCCTTTCATTTTGTCAATAGAGTTTTACTGTAAATATAACTTCACACCACATCAAACAAGGCTTTCTGATGGTGTCATAACTGACTTTTAATGAGGATCATGTCATGAGGAATCAAACTTTCCGGTTTGATCTTATGAGATTTAGGAGCTCAATGAACTACTGTAAGTTTCAGAACTCAAACAAAACATTTATTATAACTGAGCTGCAAAAATGACTCATCCGTATGAATAACAACTGCATAAAGTAGAGTAAAGTGTAACACTGAGTAAAGACCCGAGGTGCTGAAGGATCTCACGCTTGGGTCGAATCTTACCTATGTCTTCTGATGGGATTTGAGAGCTTGTGGCCTGCTCCGACTTGATCTCTCCATTCACTGTGGCTTCTGCTCCACTGTCAAGGCTAAAAACATGCAAAGGTTAAAAACCACATAGAAAAATGCATTTAATAAAATACATACAATAAAAAAAACATTTACATACATTTATAAAAATGAACCGAAATCTCCCCGATCCATCAATGAGAGTATCTCAGGCATTTCTAAGCAGATTTGGCTCTTGCTGTGGTTCACATACTAGTATAATTTTTATTAATATAACTAAGTTTCACCATGTATTTTATTTAATATCGGATTTATTTCAAGCTTTAAAAAATTATATTTAATAATAGTGTTTTTGATTTTGTCTTAACAATAACAGTGTTCCTGTAGCTCAATAGGTTGGGGGTTCGATTCCCCAACACATGATAGATACAAATGGATAGCCTGAATGCATTGTAAGTTGCTTTGGATAAAAGCATCAGCTAAATGCATTAATTTAATTTAATTTAACAATTGCCATATTAAGGTTTCTGACAGGTTTCCAAGCATTGCATGAATGCTCTGAATGAGTTGTTAGGGTAGTTGCAAATATTGTTGCTCTCAGATTTTTTGACCTGTATAAAATTGAACACTACTGTACATACTCAGTATCTGGGGACAGGTCACATGACGGATTGTCTCTGGCCATCTCGCTCTCCTTAACCTCTGAATCCTGAGAGGGAGTTGCTGTCCCAGCTCGGCCGGACTCCAGAGAGATGTCAGCGGACAGGTTGAGGCTGCTGTCTTCATCCTCCTTCTCCTCCACAGCAGACACCTGACCTTCGGCACTCACAGTCATCTCTTCCTGTTCCCTGATCTCCTCCAGAGGAGATGCCAACACTGGTTCTGCAGTGTAAAATCATGAGAAATGCATGAAGTCAAATGCTTAAATACTGCAAAGTGCAGCTCAATCCTTTGAGCTCTTCACTGTATCCCAAAAAACAGTAATGCAGGGGTTTCCACATTGAAATGAACTTATTCCCATTTCAGCTGATAGAGAGAGAGAGAGGTCTGGCATTTGCAGCATTAATATGGATTCTCTGCACCTCAGACTGAGCGAGGGCTGTTAATTAAGACGTCTCGCTTCTCTCGGCTGATTTAGCTCTTCAATCGCCCTCTCTGGAGACCAGCGAGATGAAGAAACATCCAGAGAGGCTTCTCTGGGATCTCTCTCAAACATTTAGATTCAAAGCCCTTCTGTAGCTGCTCTTTTTATCTCTGCTCTACTCTGAGCTCTTACTTGTGTGACTTTTGGCTCTTTATTTATTTACTTTCTCAGTCTCTATCAGTGAAGTTATTAGGCCTTATCAGCCAATCAGTGTTGACTCGATCCTGCTTTGGGAACAGCTTTGTGACTTTCTACTCTTCTTGCTTTTTACTTCACAGAAATCCCACCTCTTAAGAAAACAACGTATGTTTATGAGTGCTTTAGAGAGAGATAAAGCATATATATTTACTCGACAAATGTGGGATGCAGGTGTATAGAGCAAAAATATGCAATGCTTCATTGATTGCAGCAGGACCGGTTTTGTTGCATCGCTCGCTTCAAGCACAGTGAAACTTGATTCAGAGATTTCATTTGTTTTCTACAAAATTGAATGGTTAAGATGAAGAGTGTAGTCATGTCAACAAGACGAAGACAGCAGTGATGAGACGAGAAAAAGATGAAGAACATAATGGCGCAACAGTTCATTGCAATCTTTTAAAAATGCAACAAAAAGAATAGAACTGACCCAAAGAGAGGTGATTTGTATGATAAATGAGAAAAGTTTAAATGCTGTAAAAGCAAACTAAATTAGTTGCATACTGTGCATAAAAATAAAATAAAATAAAAAAACATGTAAAAAGCAGAAATGCTACAAATGGATGGACATTACATAGATACACACTACTGTGAGCGACACAGAAAACAGCAGTTTATTACTAAACAATTAAATGTCTCCTTGCTAATTTAGACACATTCATAATCATTACTTTAACCTTTGTGGCAAGCTTTATGTGTGCGGTCATAACGCTTATTATCCTGTAGGCTATAGTCCATTTAAGTAATTAAATTAATATAAAGAGGCGACGCATTTTCTACTTTTAAAAAATGCGGGCAGGAAGCGGGTCGGGTAAAATATTTTCTTTATCTTTTTTTTTGAGGTCCGAATTACAGGCGGGTTAGTTGAAAACATCGGTCAGGTGCTGGTTGTTTATACACTGACCCGAGCATCACTGGTAGGTATCCATTAAATAAGGTATCTATTAGCATAATCACATCTCTGAGATGGTAAAACAAATAAATTAAATTAGGAGAAGCAGTAATGTGTCTGTTTAACCACTAGGCGGAGTCAAAGCATACAGAAAATCACTGCCAACAAACACTGGCCCCTCTGCACTGTCCCCAAATGCCCACCAACACCTCTCCTGTTCAATGTACAGCCGCTGTGCTCATTCAAGCCCTCTCAATCCTCTAAATAATGAAATAATAACTCTAAATAATTCTCGAAACTCTAAATAATAACTTACTTTCTTCCCTTTTCCACCTACGGCCACCAGATTACTGAACACGAGACATGATGAAATAACCAAAATATGCAATGCTTGTTGATGCAATTTTTTTTCTAAGGAGTAAACATTCTCATTCAATAAATAAACTAATATTATTTTAAGAGGATGAAAAAGTTTATGCTTCATTGTTATTACAACTAGGGCGGTTGTAGTAAAAGTTTCTAAAGGGGTTTTGGCTACCTTTATGTTTTCTAAATAAATGAAACTAAACAAATATAACATAATAAAATCAAATCTAATATTAAAAAAAACATTTTTAATTTCTGCACTATTTTTATAAAGGCCCTGATGGTGAGCACAAGGGTACTCTTTGGAGGTTTCTTCAGACCGACCTGTCATGTCTTTATCTTGTGTGGTTTCTTTAAGAGGGGCTGCGCTGCTGGAGGTGGGGGGCGGAGGGGCCTTTCGCTTGGTGGACTTCTTGAAGGACGACTCTGTCGAGGATCCCCGGCTCAAAGGAGCCATATTCTGTGGGACAGTGATACATATGACATATAATTCCAAATATTTGGCTGTGGGAGACATAACCACATTCTCAGATGACAAGGTGATGAAATGGCTCAACCCAGCGCCGAGTTTACGTAGAAACAAAACAAATACTGTGAAAGCAAGGTTTAACCGCTCATTGTATTCACTGTGTGCCGTTTATACGTAGATTCAGATGTGCTCTTTGAACTCAGCTCATGAAACGACAGGTCACAAAGTCTTGTTTGATTTGCTTTTCTTTAAAAGACTTACATGACAATGAAGGCTCCCTTACAGTGGCTCCAAAGAGTAACCACACATACAAATCTACTGCATGAATGTCACTACATTTATATTTATATACATATACACGTATAATTTGTTTTATAGAATTCTTTTTTTTATTACAAATTTTAAAAAGTGGCAAAAAGTCAGTTTTTCTGTCAAATTACGATAAAGTAGGCTCACTTACATTGGCTTCAAAGAGTGATTGGAAACCTAAACCAAACTGAATGTCACTAAAAACCACCAAAACACCAGATGACCGTCATTAAGGTCATAAAGCAAAAATGTCGATGCTAGTGAGCAGGGTATATTATTATAATTTAAAATCAACCAACAAACTTTTTTTCTGAAATCATTGGTTAGAACAGTGTGATGTGGTCTTTCTTGCATTCACTTGCTTTAATATATTGTTTGTCATGCAATATAATGACATTTTTACATGCAGTTTAAGTGTCCAAATACTATGGGGTCACCATATTTTGCACAAATACATTGTATACATTTTACTGTTTTTATAGCAAACTAGATTTTGTTTTATAGAAGCTATAACATACAGGGCCGTCCATATCTGACGTGGGGCCCGGTGTGAACTAGGGAGTGGGGCTTTTTTATATATATTTTGTTTTGTAAAAATCTAATGGTTGCATTACGTAATCTCTGTTCCCTGGTGGAGGAAATGAAGAAATTATGTCAACACTGATGTTCGGGACCTCACAAGAGAGCCCCAATCACCTCTTAGCATTACTCTTGTGGCCAATGAGTAGCGGGAACATAACCAGGCTCAGGACATGGAGGTGAGGTCACGTCCAACCTGATGCTCTTGGCCGTCAACTGATCTCGGCATGCTTACGGCCCAGACACATGAGAAAGCGATCATGCAGAGTCATCAGAGGTGAGGAAACTATCGTACCCAGAAGCACAGGCTCAGAAGGGCACCTCCAAAGACACTCATGACAATACAAGCTGATCTGTACATCTGCAGGGGCGAACACACCACTGAATGCACCATAGAAAAGACAGCAGAAAAGGTCTGAATGTACGGGGAGGGGCTTTCCATGCAAATTCCACTCAGCATTAATCATTGGCCATTTCTTGTAATGCTCAGAGGTGATTGGGGCTCCCAAGTGAGACCCCTAATGTCAGTGTTGACATAATGTTGAATGTGAGTGAAAGGGAACTATAATATAATGCAATACAACATAATATAAATGTGTAATTGCTCTCATAGCAAAACTTCAGCCATATTCAACAGGTGCTCTGAATAATAGAGGTTTCAACAGATGTTTCAGTAATCAATAATAACTCATATACCCTATGCATGTTTACATATACTTTGTTATACATAAAATGCTGTTGATCAATTCATTCATTTCAATTATATAATAAATGAGCTTCGTGTTTGTGGATGACAATGTACTTATGCCACAATTTTGATCCCAGAAAATACAGAAATTGCTGGAGAACATCAGTGTTTTTGATTAGTGATTAAGGCGAGACACTGCAGGCAAAAACAATGTTTTTTCAAGCACCTGTCAATTTTGAGATTTTGGGCTTTTTGGTTTTTCATAAAGTGCTTTTTCAAACTAGTGGAAGGAAAACATCCAAAAGACACTGTTAAGTGTTTCTTTTATAGCACTTTATCTGTTTGTGTCAATAGATTTCAATTACAATACATATTTTTAAAGGCCGTTTTCTCAAAATGAGTTTTTTCTTCAACACTGAGCCATAAATCTCAACTTCAGTAGCACGTACACACACCAAACTTGACATTTTTATTCCTGTCTGTATTCTGAAGATTTTTACAGAGGGATTTGTTCATATATATTGTCCTTGATTATATACAACATTTTATTCCCCCCAAAATTGTGAAAATATATTGTTTTCTGGCTGTTCAAAGTATTTTCTGAATTATGGAGTGACAAAAAAAGATAACCAGAATTCCCTCTGTAAAAACATTTGACTCTAATATGTCAAAAAAATTAAACAAAAAATTTGAAACTGACTTCATCTAGTGTTCAGATTTTTGTACTAGAAATGTATGCAAATTAGCACATATTTTATTAAAGAATGCCTCATTTGCATATTTAAACATAACATTTTTGAAAACTTGTAATACAAAAAATGTTTGCAATAATCAATGTAATCAATCAACTGGGTAAGTAAGGTGATAACTATTAGATATTTTTTTTTCCCTATTCACCTGCAGTGTCTCGCCTTAAGGAACAGTGCAGAATCCTTATTTCTTTGCTTTGCTTTCTAAAAATCCCAAAACTTTGTTTACATGAAAGAAATCCCAGATTTTCTAGTAAATATTAACTGAATCCCAGAAGAGTGCTACATACCTGGTTGCCATCGTGATGCGTGATGGTTTGACTATTGCAGTGGTGATGACCGAGATCGGTAGGCATGCTCTGTGACATCATGCTCGGTGGCAACGGAGCTCGTCTCTTCTTTGGCATGTTGGAGGGCATGGTATTGCAATCGTATGTAATCGGCGAATGCATGCTGAAGGAACTCATGCTGACCGGCCTCTGCTTCCTTTGCACGGGAGACCCCGGTGCACTCACGGTCATATACTTTAACAACAGACAGCCAATCACAATCCAGCACACTCCCAACAAGTGCCATCAACGAGCCAATCACAAGTCAGTAAAATCTTTAGCAATTTGCATAAAACAAATACGACCAGATAATGTTTACAAAGAAGAGAGAAGAAGAAAAAAACATGTCTTTGACCTTATCCTAACATCACTAGAAAATCTCCAAGCATGTCATCGTTCTCTGTTATAGACAGACAAATAGGATTTCATAACTAACCTTTTCGGATTGCTTCTTACTTCCTTTCCTAAATAAGCTGAATCGTTTCTTTTCTTTCTCCCTCTGGATTTTCTCTTTCCCATGAAGATATATTTCTGAGATTAAATGTAAAGTTTAGTTACTTTAGTTTAGTTAGACATCTGTAACTTCATACTGAAAGTAAGTTCATGCAAAAATTAACAATATTTTAAGGAATAATTTATTTTTTGGCAAAAAAATAAAATAAAATAACAGGAATGACATGAGGGTTAATAAATAATGAAATAACTTTCAAATAAATTGATAAAAGTATTTATATTAATATTTTTGATTCATAGTGATGCTTCATAATAAACAACAATAACATAACATGACAATACAGTCAATCATATGGATAATGGACCTTTGCCCAGTCTAGAACAAAAGCAAATTAAGTTGCGTGTATAAGTTATATCAAATTTTGCAAAAAAAAATTCTTATAAAATGGAAATTTTATATATTTCACATCACTTACCTGAGCCAGATGGAGATGGAGGCAGACTTACTGGACTAAAAGGACTTACAGGGCTTATAACTGCAAGAAAAATCACACAGTGTAATGCAAATGTTTTGCAGAGTATCTCAATGTGACCTTATGAAAACCGGTCCTGCAAGATTTCATAAGAGTCATTTTAATGTACTTAGTATAAACACACACTGTGTTCTGACCTTTGGTGTCTCTTGCATACACTTCCCTCAGGCCAAAATCATTGAGCGAGCCACTCAGGTCCAAAGTGTCTTCTGAGTGGACATTTCTTAATAAAACTGTGGTCTGCAGGTCAAATTCACATTTCTCGCAGATCGCTGGAAGTAGTTCTTGAAGAGGAACCCGAGGACTCACCCTGAGAATGGCTTTCTGGGTCTTCTTGTAGTTGATCACTAATCGTACGGTTGCCTGAAAGAGAGAAGAGAAGGAAAGTAAAGAATACAGCAAGATCGTGTGGGGTTCTGTTTCAAAAACTAGTGAGATGTCATTGTAGGGAAGAAGACAATCCCAGGATTCACTGCAACAAATTATAACCAGAGTTATCACCGTTAACTAACTAACTTTAATAAAATAAAACAAAAATGACAAATTTATGAAAATAGAAAAAAAGCTATACATACATACAAAAATATTAAAAGGAAAAAATGGGGAGGTGTAACAAATATATGCCATGAAAAAACCCCCCAGAGAAAATAAAAAATAGAAATGCTGCATTGGCAACAAAGAGAAGTAAGTTTAAGTTGAAGCACTAAAATTTGTAAACCAAAAAAAAAAAAAAAAAAAAAAAAACTGAAATAAAAATCCAAGAAGCCTAAATGGTACATTTCTAAGCACAACAAAATAAAAAGGCACATATCAAACCTACTAAAACTGAAATGGAAACAGAAAATATATAATTAAAAGCTAATAATTTTATTAAAAACTATAATAACACTATATTTAAACATTTATATATTTTTATATTATAACTACACTCCAAAAAAGTAAAAAGTTAAATTGTATGATCTTATATTAAAACTTTTATTAGTTTTAGTAGTAAAATTTGTGTGATTAGTAGTCTATTAGCAGTAAAAAATTATATATATATTTATAACAAAAAAAAGTTAATTATAAATATTTATACATTAATTTCTTTAACAATAATAATATCAACAATTTTGTATGCTCTGCCTTTTTATTCTTGTTAAAATAATATTATGTTGTTATCTTTGTAACATACTTATGCTAAAGTCTACTACAGGGAACCACTGGTCAAATCTCCAGTTCACTTCACATGAGAAGCACTATGTGTCTAATTCACCTCTGCATAGGTTCTGCGTTACGAATTGGTCTCTTACGAGGTTTTGTTCAGTAGCATGCTGTCATATTTAGGCAGTAGATGGCAGGATGGTTTTAGAACAGAGCTGTTATGTTTTTTATTTTGGTGTAACATGATATTGTTTGTCATTTGTTATGATGTGTATTGTTAGTATGGTGAAAGTACTTCAGGCTCGTCTCACGGGGTGTGGATCAGCTCATGAATAAATGAACAAATACGCTTTAAGATTTACAGAAACTTTTCAGCTTAACATCAGCATCCAAATGGATCAAATTTATTGAATTCAATGTCATGCTTGTATTTCTCTAATCACTATATTTTTACTATTGCTGAAATATATAGTATGTCTACTGTACTCGATTACATTTTATTTCTGTATTTTCTTCATAATAATAATTTTACTAGTGCTGATGTATGTGTGCTATGCAAGATCTTTTTATTTTCGGTAAATATTTTTTTTTCATATTTATGAATTTAGTTTATTATTAGTAATAATGATAATGTTTAATGTTTCTGAAGTATATGGTCTATGCACTGTGTGCTCAATATGCTAATTTATATTTTCTGAAATGTGCAGTATACAAGAATGTGCACTTATGATTTCATATTTGATGAACTTTTTGTACTTGATGAACTAAATTTTGTAGCACTGAGAAGCTGCTTTGACACAACCTGTATTGCATATAGAGCTGCATAGATAAACGTAACTCGATTTGAACCGTGTTGAATTATATATTTAAGTTAGTTGTACATGAGAGTACCTCGGGCATCTGCGGCCCTGTCTTGATGTTTTTGTCCTCCATGCCTTTGGGTTTTAGCAGGATCTTCTCAGCCTCTAGGGCTCCGATGAGGGCGTTGGGTTTGAACTTCACTTGGTTCCTGTTGGTGGTGATGAGCTCTATGGTGTGGCCAGACGGGTTCAGGTGGTACTTTGCACAAAGCATGACCAGCAGGTCCATCATGGGCTTGCTGAAAAACAGCAGAGCAAAAATGATCAATAGATGACAAGGAAACCATTTTTGGTGAACCTTTTTCCTGTAGGACACAAGCATCGGTGTTTCAAAAAGTTGTGAAAGATCTTTTCCATTATATTTAGTTGATCTAAAGCCCCGGGAAACGTGACTTTTTGCAAATATCAGTTAACAACACAAGCTTTGCTATCTGTGAAGCATTTAGGATTTGCATGAACGATATTTTGCTTCAGGGGTTTCCAATGCACGTCAAGGAAATAAACGCTTTTGCACTTGATTGTCTTTCAAGTGTTCATGACAGCAACAATACAGTATGAACACAAAAGTGAAATTCAGAAGAAATTGTGCAAGCCTTTCTTCCCTATGACAAGATTCTTTTGGTTTTCCATGGAAATGCAGACTGTTTGCTGTAAATAATGAGTAAGTACGTTTTATTTTTGCATGAACTATTCCCCTAATATTGCATTAAGTTTTTTCAAAGTATAAAAGAACAATGAGGATCATGTCTAGTGTGGTTTCTTGTCCACTTGACTCCCACTACGTCATACACGCTTGACACATTGCATACTGAAAGTGTGGAAAATCCTTTCAAGACACAAAGCTTTCCAGCTGCTTTTGGAATTTTTGGATCGGAGAAGCTTTTGGAAACACACAGACAAAAATTTCATCACGATTAGTGGGAAGTGTCACAAATGTGGAATAGCAGGTGAAGAATTTGATTATTAATTCTATATTGAATTTGGTTTCAGTTTTAGCATGAAGGGGGCAATAACTCAGGAAAATCAGGTTTCATTTACAGGTGTTCAGGATCAGAGAACCTGAATAAATCGCTGATTAAATAGAGATGACACATTATCTGAAATCTGAGAGCAGGCTTAAACCAAGAAAAAGAAATTGTAGCTACTCTAGCAAAACACCGTCAAAGCAGAATGGTGCAGTCTCATTTTTAAAAGATAAATATGTATATTTTATGATAAGAATAAATGGTTACATGTGGTCTGCGGTTTTGAGGCCGGTTGGAAGTGCTGAATATCGTAGTATCAAAATATCAAAGTAATGCTATTTGGTCAATCTTAAATAAATCCGACTTTAAAAAAATGTCCTTCTGGCGCACCTTAAACATTTGAGGTGAATCATTGGGGACAGAAAACACCACTAAGCACGGCACAGAGAGTACAGGGGGTCATTCGATCAAACTGTTTAATGATAGTCACAAACAGCGTGCAATGATGCTGGATTTATCAACGTCATCTCATGCCTTGTACCCAAACCGAGCCTGATTTGGTGCAGGAGCTCTGAGAAACACCGCCCCACCCCGCTGACTCACCACAGCAATCATCTGATTAGTTTCATAAAAGAAATCATCTGAGAAGCTTCATGCTCTCATATACAGCTCCGCTCAGAGATTAACCCCTTCCATGCACAAGTGTTCAATATTCATTCAAACTAAAGTTCCATAAAATTGAGAGTACTTATATTAAGTTACTATAATAATAAAACTAAAACAGTTCAGGTTCTTAGAGCGACACACAAGGACACAGCTGCGAGTTTTTATGCACTCATGCTCAAACCATGATTTTTGCAATGTTTATCCCGTCCTGCCAAACATGCACCATGTTCAAAATAGTTTTAAGGCAACAGGATTACATCATGATGAACTCTCTGAACAGTGCTATTTGAATAAGTGCTAGATTTATAAGATCAGAAGAGATGATCTGGGAGCAATGGTCATTTGTGAAGGCACATGCTACGTTAATGTTGCCACAACGTTTATGGCATTGTATCCTAATAAAAAGTTTTGCAAAAGCCACAAATGTCCAGGCTTCAGTGTAAAGTTTTGCCAACAAATTCCTCAAGTACATCTGTTTATTCTGATTTCGCTCAGTATTATTTGTATAAAGTATTTGGCAATTATATGAATTCAAGATGGAGGAAAACTCCAATGTCAACCGAAGTCAACAAACGGTTTCTGTTTTTCAGTTTTTCAGTGTTGTCTGCAGAGAACAATGCTGTATTAGCTGTATTAGCTATATTTCTGCTTAAAAAATGATACCTGTACATAAACTAACATTTTAAAAGAACTATGAAACAGTAAATGGGTGCGATTTTTTGAAGTTTTGCTGCTAACGAGTGACAGTGTTGTTGTTGATAACTAAAACAATTCACAATTCAGTAACTGAAATAAAAGCTGAAATAAATCAAATATAAATATTAGATGAAAACATTAAACTTTAAATGTTTCCTTATTAACTAAAAAATAAGCTGAAGTACTAAATCTGAAATAAATATTTAAAATATTTAAAATATTTAAAATATATATATATATATATATATATATATATATATATATATATATATATATATATATATATATATATATATATATATATATATATAAAACAAATGAAACTATTAAAATAAAAACAAATAAAAAAAAACTAAAAAACTTTTTTAACTGATCAGTTAGCAAATGGGTAGAAAGCAGCATGAATCTACTTAAAAGGCAAATAATACTTTTTACACTTTTATACTATTTATAACTTTTTTTATTTATATTTTCAAAGATACAGTTGTTGAAAAACCTTTAGGGACTAATGGGAACCGCAACTGCAGCATCTTTACCATGTGATCTGTTTACTAACCACTCCAGCAGTGTGCAGCTGAACAAAAAACACAACCAACAAACCTCTCACCTGCCATGGACGACCACAGTCTTCTCCAGCCCTTCAGGAAGGACCACAGTGAGGGTCAGGTCCTGCTCCAGCAGGTTCTCCTTCTGCTCCATGGCAGGCTGAGGGTACGCTGGGAGCGTGTGGCTCAGCGGTGGAGCATCCAGACCTTTCAGGACAGGAGGACGAGGAGCTGCTTTGCTTTTCAATGATCTCCTGATAATAACAATAATAAAAAAAGGACAACACAGGTTTAAAATATGAATGAATCATCTCTTATAATAATTGCAATGCTCTGTAGAATTTAAGAGTTAAGAAATAGTTAACACTTTCACTGCCAGGGTTTATTTATTTATTTATTTGTTTATTTATTTAAGTTGTCAGCCACCGCCAGCATTTTTCAGAAATCATTCTGTCAGAATATTTTGTTGTGTGAATATCTGAACATGCAATATGCTGAAAGAAAGAACAAAGCATCTGCTTTTAAACAAGAGAACAGATTTTATTCTACCTTTATGCATTATTTTTTTCATCAACACCTGAATGCGGGCAAGTTTCATTAAAAGAGCAACATTTGAATTAAAAGCCAAAGAATATTGCGTTTTTGTCAAAGACTATGTCTGGAATTCAGAATGATGCTCAGAACACAGATTTTCCTTCGGTATAAGGTTAGACAGTTTAGATTTCTATGATGTTTAATGCTTGATGATCGCGTTACATATGCATCTGCTAACATGCGATTTTTTGTTTCTGCTACTACTGTACCATGTTTTGATCCAGACATTCAGTACTCTTTCAGAACATGCATATAACAGTGAAAACACGAAAAGCCAAGGCAAGGAAGCGTTGTCTCATAAATTACAGGAAATATTTCAATGGTGGGGAAAGAGTAAAAAAAAACAGCATACAAGTTTGGATACAACATGAGAGTGAGCAAATTATTAAAAGATTTTATATTTAGGTGAACTGTCCCTTTAAATAGGTGCCTACTCCACATGTTTTTCTCAAGTATCTCCAAAACATCAATTTAATAGATATTTTCAATGTAAATATTAGAGTCAACCATTCAAAAAAATACAAATGTTTTCATATTCTGCTGTTGTGGATGTCGCTTAAATTAAATCTTGACGAACAGGTCTGCACTATTTCAAGCTCATACTAGCTTTACTTGTATGCCGTAAGCGAATGTAGACAATAGCTGTGATCAGACACAATTCGCCTGCTGTGCTCAAACATCTGCCCTAAACACAAACACTAAATCATCTCTCAGTTTGCAAACATTTTTATTGCTTGGTATGAACCAGAGTTCAGTTGCATCCTCCAGGTCCACAGATCTGTTTTCACACTGTATTATTTGCATCAGAACAGCAGTTTGCTTTAACAATTTAAACTGTAAATGAAAAACGAATAGCTTTAGTTCTCATGGAAAATGCAGTAATTGCCCTGAAAAAAATTGCATGATGATGCTTGAAAGACATTCATTCTTCTCCACTCAAACAAGCAACTATTTAATGAGAGGGCTTGGATGCACTTTACACACAAGTCACAAGACACATTCATTCATTCCAGCACACGAGGATGAAGCTTTGAGGGAGCCGAAGAGGAGGAGCATGGTGTTGATCTCTTTAAATGCAGCAAGTGTTGAGAAACAAAGTCACCGTCTCAGTTTTGAGGCTGACTGCCGTCACAGTTTCTGTCATAGTCTCTCTTTGAAGTCCATTAGTAATGTTTGCATTCAAAATGGTCATAATGTAGTGATCATTTAGTGATCAGTCATCATAATGTCTGATCTTTAAGCCACAAACATATTTTGCACAACTTCACGTATGCAGACACTAATGCTCAGCCAAGATCACAGAAAAACTGTTCTGTTGAATGCACTACTGTATACTAGCATTGCATTAAGATTTACGATCTGACACATTTTGTAACACAATGTAACACCAGTTTCCATGTTTCTGACATGTACCAATCCAGTCTTGACACCTACCACCTGCGGTCTATTTAAATTCCCATTATTCAGTGTCTCTTCCATCGCATTGCTGCTTGCAATTAACTCCCTCCTCCAACCCCAACTCCACCAACTGAACCAGTAATCCGATCTAACTTGTTCTTTCTTTACAGTGTCTTCATTGGAAGTAGTCTCTATCACTTTTTGTTTACAACTTGTGAATTGGCGGTAAGTAACCATACTGCCAACACTAAATGTATGCAATTATAATTGTCATAAATATACTTGACAGAAGTGGTCCTGATTGAAATGACGATTCTAGAGAGTTGAGAAAGAGATGAGAAAACGACTGAACGTGCTGTTCTGCAAAACAACTGTGCATTAAGAGGTGGGCATCAAAAACATAATAAATCCCAAGCAAACATCTGCTGAAGTACTAACAGAGTTCACAAATGTCTCTCAGCAGCACATCGTATTTTATGTCAATTACCTGTTTTTATTTGACATCAGGTTCCCTGAGGAATAAGACTAGGCAGGAATAGCCCAGGCCTGACGAGCAGAGCACAAACATTACACAGGAAGCTGGGAAAACCCCTGAAATGTGTGCATTAGCATAGTATGTTATGCCTGAGTGGGCTACAGCAGGCCAAAGTAAACACAAGGGTTTTTAACATGGTAATCAGACACAATTATGACTTTCAAAACAGACATTTCAAATAGCAAATGTCCCATTAGCGTCAACCAAAGTGCTCATCAACACATAGTACATCTAAAGATTTATTTGTAGAAATGGCGCAAACGTTTCTCTTTAAAGGTGCTGAGACTCATCCAGTCAGAACTGTCAGTTGAGTCATTAAATTTAACTCCAAAATAGCATCACACAGTACTGCATGAATTGCTTATAGAGAATCTGCATGTATCGTACAAGAACAAACATGATTTCAATGGGATCATTTCTAACAGTAAGTAGAGCCAGCGGCCTTGAAGGTTCAGATCAGTCAACAAACTCACAGGCAGACACCTGCGCAAATATCCACCCAGACACAACGCTGATATTTCAAGGATTCATAACTGTCTGCCTTTTTAACCATAACAGCTTTATCAAACCCCCTGTAATTCTTGAATACTGCAATGTATATTCTTTCAAAATACATGGCCAAGCAATACATTTAAAGTTGAATATAAAGTACACCCAACCTTCTGCATGCAATACACTCACTCACGTAAAGCAACACATATTTTATAGCAAATCTTGTCTCCTTGATATCGTTGCAAAATGTTAAGTATATTAAATCGCAAAGCTCTTTATATAAAATTACACGGTACATACAACTTTTAATTTAAAGTATAATATACAGCAAGTTTCAACTGCTTGATTGGTAAGACTTCTTTGCTAACATGTATTATATTAATCACACCAGTCTAATCTGACTAAGATATTAAGATCATTAACAGTATGATTTTCTGTAAAGCTGCTTTGGAATAAAATTAACTTGACGAAAATCACTAAAAAATTTAAATCAAAAAATGTATTTAATAAAACTCAACAGTATTTTAGCACAAATTCAGCAGTCACTTGGTAGAAATTTAGATGTTACAACACTCAATGTTGCATAATGTTGCACCCGTGCAGTTCAATGCATTTAATATTACTACTTTATGCTTCATGTAAAATCCTGAAGAACATCCAATCTTCATTTTATCTTTGCAAATCTGAATATTCCAGATACGTTATGGATTTATTCTAGTCAAGGGAAGTCTAAATGTACATGTTAAGGAGTTAAGGGTCTAGATATGACTAGGAGAGGCTGATTCCAGTGGGACATGTTGATCTTAGAGCAATGAATGACACACCAGGCGTGCCAGAGCTTGCCTCTTCCTCTGACACATCACTCGAGATCTGAACTCATTCATCATCAGCACAGATAGCTATCATTAAAAACAGACGCACATCCTCAATAAACTACAGCTCTCACACAAACACATACAAACATACTGTATGATCTGCTCACACAAGCAGTACAAATCAGATGTTTCGCTGTATCCGACTCTAAAATATACGTTGAACAGCAAAAACATCACATCAAATAGATTGCATATCAACTTGATCCAACTTGTAGGTGGTTTAAATTCCAATTAAAAGCTGGTTTTCAATAGTGAAAATGCATTTCAAGCTGAGTTTTCATCATGTAGTAACATGAACGGTAACATTTCACTGGTACTTGTGACTAGTGACAATAAAGGACTACAACTACTACTAATTACCATTCAAAAGTTTGGAATAATTTTTTTTTAAATAAGTCTCTTCTGCTCACCAAAGCTGCATTTTTTGGACTGAATTTATTGAAAACAATAATGTTATTAAATAAATAATGAAAATTTTATTTTAAATATATTATAAATACAATTTATTCCTGTGATGCAAAGATGAGTTTTCAACATCATTATTCTAATATGCTGATTTCTTATTATCAGTGTTGAAAAAAGCTGTGCTGCTTAATATTTTTGTGGAAGCAGTTAAACATTTTATTTTTAAGCAGGATTCTCTGTTAAATACAAACTTCAAAAGAAAATAGTGTATTTGAATTTGTATTTTTTTTTTTTATATAAGTTATTGATGTCTTTTGTAACATTATTAATGTCTTTAAAGTCACTTTGGAGTCTTTCAATTCATCCTTGCAAAATAAAAGTATGAATTTCTTGCAATCACAAAAAAAAAAAAAAAAAAAAATAATAATAATAATAATAATAATAATAATAATAATAATAATAATATATATATATATATATATATATATATATATATATATATATATATATATATATATATATATTTATACACATCTTATTTGCAGTATATAACAATTACTTACACATACACACAAGTATATATGCACAAACATATTTTATGGTAGTATTGTGCCAATGGCTATGCCATTACTATGACAAATGTTGTGAAGTTACTGGATATTGGATTACACTGTATAGGCCTATAATGTGTGCAATGTGAACAGCCTTAAAAACTGCTGGAGGAAGCAACTGTAGTCAATTAAGTTGGGTTGTGATGTCATTCAAAGAAAATTGAATAGCCAACAGAGTGAATTTACATGACTGATGTCCCAGTGAATGTTTGCAGACATGATTTAATTCATTAATTAGCCAACCCCACAATGTCTAACTCAGTGCATATCTCCGAGTCATTCGGTCACATGAGAAAACTGCAGATCTCACCTCAACTTCAAAACACCTGTTGTGGGAATAAGAAAAAAAGCCTGAACAGCGTGCAGCTATTTTCTGCGTCCTCAAAACAACAGGCAAAACATCAAAGCCATCATCTGTGACTCAACATGCACAACAACATTTAGACCAGATCAAAGACATCAGTAAACTCAGGCCACGAGGCTCATTAGGATCATTTCTGGAATATTTGAAATACCAGCATGGACCATCCATCCCATCATTTCAAGCACAACTGTGCTGACTAATATAATACCAAAAGCATCAATTATATAAAAGGACCCAGTTTTGCCAACACCACTGCACATACTGTGTCTATATGATGCATTATATAATGCTCAGTAGTTTTCTAGTGTTGCTCACATAAAAACTCAGAAGTGGGGTTTCTGTTTGTGTCACAGTAATCACAGAAATTGCATCTACCTTATTTGGGGATGATACTGCTGGTAAAAGTGTGTATATTTAACACTGTATATTATTGGGATTTCAGTGCTCTCTTAAAACATCTCTATCATATGCTCTCATAATCACAAGTTTTGATTGATTGATTGATTGATTGATTGATTGATTGATTGATTGATTTAACTTCACAACAGCTCCACTGGTTTTCAGGAGTAAAATTAATTTCAGAGCATTAACATAAATACCACTAAATCCCATTAAAATTCTGAAAAATATAAACCTAAATAATATAAGGATAACACACTATTAGAAGAAAAATAGATGAACAAATTGCATAAATTGGTGATAATAGCTTTACCACAGCTTTTATTATTATTATTTTCTTTTTTTTACATTTTCTAGATATATTAAATGACAAAACAGTTATTTAAAATTGCAATAATATTCCACAGTATTACAGTTTTACTAGCCGAATAAATAAAAACCCCAACCCTAATTCACTTAAACAGTAACATCATGAACACCCATTTAAACCTGAAATAAGCATTAATTACATCATTTGCAGTAGGCCTTTAATCACTTTGAGTGAGTGAGTGAGTGAGAGAGAGAGAGAGAGAGAGAGAGTGAGTGAGAGAGCACAGAAACAATTGTGCCTTCACAGGTTAATTAACAACTTCCTATCGTTCAGAATTGAAACACAGAGTCAATGAGCCTTTTGTGAATATTATGGGCTAACCAGGCGTAACGTGTCTGCCGCACATTTCCATCAGCTTTATTAAAGGCTGTGTGGTTTGGGAGGGTACAGTAGCCTAATTAATGTTTACATCACTTACTCAGCAAAGACCACTTGTATTTTTAAAGCACTCAGCAAGAGTGTGCAGCAATCTGGGGTCTGCACTTTACATAATACACTGGGAAACAACAAAAATATCTAGAAGTATTTTTTGGGGGGGGACTGACAAATTCCATGCATTCCGGCTTGCATTATTGCAGCTGTCGTGTGAGGAGTGACAGTTGCAGCGCTGAGGGGAATTTCAATATCCGAAGAATCACACTAACTGTTGTTGGAAGAATGTTTTGGGAGAATCTGGGACAATTGAATGGGGATTTTGCAGCGTAGTCCCATCTAATTCAATGCATTGTGTAGTTGACAGGCTCCCTCCAGTACTGGTCCTTCGGGGAAAGGTGGGTTTGAAGGGCTGAACAATATCCAAAAGGCACCTTCCTGCTCCGTAACGGACACCACCCGAGATATTTTAGGAACAATGGTGTTTAGCTTCAGTGCTTCATAAACTTCAAGTTGCACAGATAAATACACCTAACGCCACTCATTGATATACGAGTACAGTTACTTATTTTCCAGGTTAAATCAAACAAATGCAAAACATACAGCTGTTTGACTGGTTTCACAACTTAAACTAAAACATTGTGTGTCAAGTGACATAAACATGCACCAACAAGAGGCTCTGCATTGGAGTTACCTGCCCTATAGGTACAATACAAAGACATAGATTGTTTCTTACCTCCTGTGCTACGGTGCAATATTCCTCTTTTTAGACACCTCACATGTCCCATTGATCCACACAGCCGCTCAAAGAAGGAGTGAGACACAACTAGAGAGAAGTGGCAGGATTACCTTAAGGCCACGCCCATCTGATGACATCACAGACTCTCCATGGGCCTGTCAGAGAAACCCCTGCGATGTAAGCGTGTGTTAATGTGAAACCGAGCAGCTGAGCATGGCCACAGCTTTGTGTGAACTCAAGGGCTGGTGGGTGAAACAGTGTGGCATTGGACATTCAGTGACTGATGAAATTGCACGGATAGTGTTACGCTAATGCAATCAAGTCTTATCGCTTTCAGCTAGGTTTGTTTTGCTGTTATCAAAACATGACGCAAGCATGCAAGCAGCAGATATATAGATATATACACTATTACAGAAGAATATATATGATAAAACAAGACAGAACTACAGACAGACAGACAGACAGAATTTAAATGTATTATTTGTCATTTCAATTGTATTATTTCT
The DNA here is from genome assembly GCF_003368295.1 of Carassius auratus. NCBI lineage: Eukaryota > Metazoa > Chordata > Actinopteri > Cypriniformes > Cyprinidae > Carassius > Carassius auratus. Next base: position 2,586,962 of record NC_039276.1, read on the forward strand.
TAAATATCGTAGCCCATAGCATGACTTCATATCTTGTTGGCCTTATTCATTTAAGGGTCCAAAGTAATTGCAAGGTCCTAAATCATTTTTCATTTAAAATCCAGTGCAATGCACCTTTCATCTGTTTAAAACAGACTCCGAGATCACTTGTGCAACTACAACAAGAGCTTCAGCATAACACAGAAGTATTGGCTCACATTCTTGCTCAGGCATGTCAGGGCCCAGAGGTGCAATTTAACCTGCTAGAAGAAAAGCAACACTGCTATTTTCCATCGCCTGTGATCTTGTTATTATCTGGGCTTTTCCTTGAAAGATGGACCTAATTCTGTGATCCCTCGAGACACCACATCAGCTTCAACATGCTCGGAGTCAATAACAGCCAATTCAACCGGTGGCTGAATGAAAATGATTGATTGGGTATTGGTTTGTTCATACTGCAGAGAAAACACGTGACCTTTTCCAGGAATTCTGATGCAATAAAGATCTATTTAAAAAAAAAATAATTTCAATTTATGTCATGACATCACATGCATGCTTTTCCAAGATTTTTGCAATGTGTTTGTGAACCATTATTTCTAAAATGTGAGTGAAGCAAGAGTGGGAATTTCGGATGCAAAACTCAAAGGAATCTGCATTTAATCAGGTGCAGGGAGTTCATGAAAGAGAGTCACTCCTGACAGATTCACAAATGGCGTAATAATGAAAAGCAAATTATCTTCTCCCAACACACAGCTGTGATTCATGTGGTATGTCTACCGGAATCATTTCTTTATCATGAGACTTGTTCGCAAACAGAAGCTTGCAGTGACGCCAATCCAGACTGTTGCATCGGAAGAAGCAGATTGTTTCACTAAATCCGCAGATTTTACTTAATGAGATAAACTGCCACCATATTCCAAACAATTCTGTGTTGGCCCAGCTGTCAGTTTTCGGCTCTAAACGACTTTTCACAAGCACAGTTGGGGTTAAGTGATGGAGAAAAGCTGTTGCAACTTGACGAAGGCTACAGGGGAGTCGTAACATCAGGTTTTAAAGGTAAAGTCTGTCATTTCTGCACCACTAGAGTGACTAAACAGAATGATTAACAATAATTAAACGTTCCCTGAACACACTCTGTCTGTCATTATCAAATCTTACACTATTGATTGAGCCACAGTTGACATTTCACGTCCTCTTCAAAATAATGAACTTTGTGCAATGAACAGAAACTACTGTAGGTTGTTATTGATTGAAAATTTCTGCATAAAGTTGTAAAATGTCATATTTTAGGGATATTACTAATAATTAACATTACCATTCCGTTTTTTTTTACTTGATTTTTTTAACTAATTAATTAACTTTATTATTTATAATTACATATATAATATTTTTTTTCTTTCTTTTTTGGCTGAAAACTGATGACTATGTTACTACTTTGCATAAATATAAAAAAAATTAAAACTTAAATTTGAAAGTTTTCAATGCTGAAGGTAAATTTAAGCATCACATCATTCTGAAATAAATGTATGTAATAAATTCTTAATGATTTTAAATAACTGTTTAGATGACATTTATATGATGGCAAGAAGATCTAAATGTAAAAATAGAGGAAATAGGCAATTTAAATTTAAATGTCCATCTATACATTAAAAAAAAAAAAAAAAAAAAGCTCTTAATTGCTACCAGATTTCATTTCTTCTCTTTTTATGTCAGTTCAGCAATGTGTAATGAAGAATGACATGTAAGAGTTCAGTGCAGAGAATGAACAAATAATTACAGAAAGGGACAGCTCACCAAAAAATAAAATAGAAAAATACAATAATAATTAAAAAACTAAAAAGAAAGTCAATAAGAGTAAATGATGACTTTATTTTCATCGACTGCATTTAAATCGAGACAAATTTATTTATATAACACTTATCATTAGTGTTATTTAAAGAACTATAATATATTTATATTTATTTTTATATTTTTTATTTTTAGTTCCTATTTTAGTAATTCTGTTGTGTTTGTAATTTTTATTAAGTTTTTATTTATGTAAATAAAGTTTTATATTTATTTCAGTTTTAGATATAAATTTGAAATAAATAAGCTTTTTGTATTTTATATTATTTCAGGTAAAGTTTATTTTATTTTCTCATTTGTAAGTCTTTTTGGATAAAAGCATCTGCTAAATGAATAAATGTAAATATAATAAATGTAAAAAAAAATGGTTTTAGTTTTAGATTACTAAAATAACCCTGCTTTTTCACAATATACGTTTCCTGCAATGATTTAGGCCACGTCTCATTGTTCAAAGACAAAGAAGAGACTGAAATACTGGTTTGTTCTTCATCAAAGTTTACTTTTCATCAGCAGGAAGGAACTTAATAGCAGAAAGGTTAAAAGTGCCCTACTGCCTGAAATATTCAGTTATGGAAAGTGGACAAAGGGTGAGGCCCCAAAAATTCCAATCATATGCTTTAAGAGTTTACAACCTCAGTCACACAGCATATGCATGCTCAAACCTGATCCATAATCCTGAATCTGCCGAAAACAACTCCATCCCGTCATAGTTTACAGAGCATTCTGAAGTCACAATCATTGTTTGTCCAGTGGAAACTTATTCAGCATGCTCCATTGAAGCGGTGCGTTAGAGGACAGCTTACCATGATTCTGCAGTTTCCTCACACTCACAACAAGGGGGACCAGTGGGCCCAACCACAAGAGAGATTTTCTTTCTTTCTTTTTAATGGCTTTCCAGCACCCACAGACCTTGTCGGAGCAAGATGTTGATCTTGCCAGTTTTTCCTTTGCCCTTATAAAAACATTGAGAATGCTAAAAATGCTCACCGCTGACACCTTCTTCCTGCAGATCTGCTGAAAAGGTGTGATGACCATGAATGAAAGCATTATGTATGTTACACTTGCTAGGCTGCTGGAAAGACAAGCCCCCAGTGAGGTCTCTTTAATATCTCAATGGCTTCTCCTAAAGATTCAATGAGTGCATTAAATAGGCATTTATGCATTTGCTGATTATTTTATTTATTTTCTTCAAAATTACTAGCATTGCACATGGTTTCTGCAGGTTTTGTGAAGGTACATTTTAAGATTAATACCCTTTTAAGGCCAAGCTGAATTAAATTGAATGGATTACAGTTTGCCAATATGGTTTTCATGCAAATGTCTTCTATTAACAATGTCTCAAAGTTTGTAAATACAACTTCCAACAGATCTCCATTGATTTTAAATGCATTTTACAAAAAAGAAAAAAAAGGACTCTGCTCCCAACCACAAAAATATGGGGGGGAAAATCACTACAAAAAAAAGTGATGTAAGTAGCTTCATCATTATTGTTGTCGTGATTTTCGGCGTGATTTCAAGCAACAGGTGTTTTCATACCCCATTTACAATATGTGTTCTTGTTTTAAGCATAAACTCACTTAACAGTCTCATTTTCACAGATAACAAGACTTCATTACTTCGGTTAGCATCTCAGATAATTATATCCTCATTTAAGATAAATATATTTTTTTTTGCAACAAAAGAAAAAAAACTGAAGATGATATTTATTTATTGATGATTTGCATACCTTTGGTTCTGATTTAATAGCTTTTCAAGGCCTTAATTTGTGGAAGACTGAATTAAGACACTATTTTTTGACCTGCAGAAACTATGATTGCATTCAAAGATTTCATTTTATCAATTCATGCATTCCCTGGGACATCCAGTAAAAAAGTGGCTGGATGTGATGCAAAGGAAGTTTGATTGCAGAGGGTTGTTTGACGGGCATATTCCCTGCGGACAGACGAAACACAGATCCAGGGCCACAGCTGGTAATATGGTATAAGAGAGGTCACTCACAGTAAACACAAGCTGCTTAGAGAAGGTCTGGAAAGGCAATTACTCTCAAAGCATTGTGGGATGGGAAGATAGAGGAAGACAGATGAGATTGGGCGAAGGAGAGGGAAGAAAATAACACAGTGACTCTTGTATGTGAATCTTTTCCTCTGGATGCACTATTATTTCAAGCAAAACAGACCGTTTCCCCTTGTATACAGACTGACACCACGTCTACACCCTTTAAACTAAATAGCTCATGTTAGAATTAAGTCATCAACACTGGAAGGGATGGGCGATGAACTGGTTGAACCTGATAGAAATGTCCATTTCAATACAATTTGGTTAGTTTGGAAGAAATGAGTATCGTTTCTATTGCAGTTATGCAAAATAATACCATACTGTTATTTACTCACATTACTTAAGTTTAGTATCATATATACACACATATATACATACGTACATACATACATGCATACATATATTATACATACATACATATATTTACATACATACATATATTTGCATACATATACATATATACACACACACACACACACGCACACAAATACATGTATAAAAAATATAGAAATCTTAAATCTTATTGCAAATAATAATAATGCAACGGTCACGATCACCGTCTGGAGTGCCCACAAGCTCCTCCAGAAGGCACTCCCCTCTTGTCCTCAGCCATCTATTAAGGACTACATTCCCCATGATCCTCGGCCTGGACTCATTAAGGCTTCATTCATCACACATGACCCTGTTTGCTCTGGCTTATATAAGTGATGTCTTCCTATGCATCTGTGTGTAGTCTTCCTGGTGTGTTACTACTGCATGTCTGAGCACTTGTATTCTTGTTTTGGACACTCTTTGGTTCCTCTGTCTGGTTGTTTGAATTTTTCCATGGATTGGATTATTTTGATATCTTCGTGTTTTGGACCTTTGCCTTTGACTAGTTTTTAATAAAGACTGTGATTGGCTCTTTAGCCACGTCTTAGAGCAGTATTCATAACAGCAACTAAGCATATAATCATGCATCATATGCAATGAATAAATACAATATTTTATACTATTTATTTTATATATTACATAGACTTGACAAAAAAAATCATAAATAGAGCTCATCAACGTTAAATGGAAGCTTAATATATTTTACATTATCTTTGGTGGTTGCTATCAAAGTACAGTATTGGGTGCCCACTTGATGTCCAATTCTGACGTGAAACCTAAATGAATTTACAGAACTGCAAACATACAATTTATATAATGTATGTGTGATAAACACCACCTCATACAATCTGCTCAACAGAATCTGAAAAACAAATGGAAACATTAAACACTTCATCTCACCTGGAAGCCAATGAGACTTGAGCAGAAAGGAAATGTAATGGCGTTTAACAGAAGTGTACACACATTGAAGCAGCTCTCCCATGTCGAGCGCAAGGGGGATACATGCTACAATGGAGATATAATGTTCAAGTTGGGATTCAGGAGGCAATGGGTGATCCCCCTGTGACCCACGAATGACCCCATCCTCTACAGGTCACGCAGAGGGTCAATGCACTGCCTGATGAACTCTCACTCTACCATGTCACACATGTCCTGACCTCCACATTCCCACCACAGAACCGAGATACAGAACAGTCAAGGCCAACCAAACCTCTCCGGTCAAAACATCCGCCAAGCTTTTAGATAAGCAATGCAGAGGGGAAATGGTCCCGATCACAGGCTCGCAGGAATATGTTGTGCCATTTATGAGATAAGCAGACTGGAATTAAAGGCCTTGTTTAGATAGAAGACAATGAAATTCAAATCAACTAACCTTGTTGTCTATTGAGATGTGCAAGAATATACTGGGAATAAAAAGGTTGTGAAAGCCCTTATTAGAAAAGAGCCAACATTTACATACAGTAAAAGAGGGAAGTATTCCCCCTGGAGAAATAATTAAAAGCATTACAATGAATCTTTTCTCCTGAGATAAAGGGACACACTTGTCGGAGATACAGCAGCCAGTGTTTTCCCTCTCAGCCAATCACACGCACAGTATCGTCCAAAAGTCAAAAGGTGGCTAAATTCTAGACTACACAACACTGATCATCAGCACTGCTTGGGTTTGCAGGGTTTGTCTGCGTTATCGCATGGTGCCTTATGAATTACACAAATTATGTGACAATATTTGGCATGGGTACATATCAAATATGGTACAAAAAAAATCTAATAAAATGAAATACAAATTTATAACTTTATTTTAATAAATAAATACAATTTTTTTTACTTTCATTTATAGTAATGTAAATAATAATTCAACTAAAACAATTATTAATAGCATGTACATTTGTATTAATATATAGTAGTGAACAAATTATGTAACATAGAAATAAGTACTGTACATATAAAACAGTAGATTAATAAAAAAGATATATATAGAATTAAAATATAGAATTAAAATATTATACAACATTTAAGTAAAAACATTTATTCAAATAATTAATTGTAATGCAAAAAATAAATGCAACTAAGAAAATAATCATGAATAGTATATTAATTTGTATTATTTTAATTTTTATATTAGTATTACACAATATTTGACATCAGTAGATATAAAATACATTCATAAACTAAAATAAAGACAAAAACTTGATCTTAAATTAAGTAAAAAGTTAAATCATTAAAATATTGTAATAAAACAACATTTGTATTATTATGTAGCATTACATAAATTATGGAACAATGTTTGCAATAGGTAAATATAAAATGCAGTACATTAATAGTATGAAATAAAGTATAACAAAAACAATATTAAATACTTAGAATATTAAGTTAATTAATTATTATTATTATTATTCAGCCCCATTCCACCTCAGAATAATTAATAAAATACTAATTAAAATAACTGCTTAATTTATATTGAGTCGGTTCATAAGACTAATGCGTTAATGAATCGAAACTACACCGGCTAAAACAACACAATGATTCAGCTAAAAATGAGCGCAGGAAACACTGTCAGAGAATGCAGGCATTCAAGATACCAAATATCATGGAAATCCCAAGTGTCCAATTTCTACTTAATGCCAATGTCTGTCCTCGAGAGTCCAGAGCTGCCTTTGTACATGCAAGCAAGCACATGTGCATACTAGCAAACTCAATCAGCAAATGTGTCACACTTGAGGAACTCAACGTGCATCTTTTTCTGGAATGCAACGTTCAACAGGACGGAAGTAGTTTAACAAAACACTTCTACCCCTGGGTAACACAGGACACACACCAAACTAATCAATTTGGGGCATGTTCCTTTTTGCTACATTCTCCAAGCAGTTTACGGTCACTGCCTGCAGGCCTGACAGCACAACAAAGAGCCTCCATTCTCCTGTGTTCTCTGGAGTGCTGCCACATGCTCTTTTAGTGCTCTGAGAAACACAACAGAGAAATAAAGCCCTTGTATTCCTAAGACAGGAAAGGCGGTGTGAAATCTGGAGTTCTTATGTTCCGCAGACAGAGAAACAGCCCACTGAGTCATCGTGGAAGTGTTGAGGAGGCCGAAGTGTTAAATACAGCTGTTATAGAGAGAGAGAGAGAGAGAGAGAGAGAGAGAGAGTGTGGAATGTGGAGGAGTCAAGACATATGGTACGTATAGAATAATAATGGCATCTGCAGAGACTGGCTCTGTTCCAAATCATAGTGAGCTGTCTACATAGGCAGCATTTTAAGACAATGCACCCAACATAGGCCTTCCTCATTTTGGCCAAAGTCTAAAGCAGCAATGCACGCATCCTTCTCAGAGAAGATACTGCTAGAATGAAAATATGATTACTTTAACATAATAAAAACCTTAATCAAAAAAAAAAAAAATGCATGTACAAAACGTATTCCCATTCAAAAATTTGGGGCATGTTATTTGAAAGAAGTCTTTCATGCTCACCAAAGCTACATTTATTTGATCAAAAAAGTACAGAAAAAAAAACTGATATTATGAAATATTACAATAAAAAAAAAGTTTTTATTTGAATATATATTAAAATATTATACAAATATTTGAATATATTTTTATTTTTAAATGAATATTATCGAATGTAATTTATTTGCGTGATTTAAAGCTGAATTTTTAGCATTATTATTCACATGATCCTTCAGAAATCAATCTAATATGCTGATTTGCTGCTCAAGAAACATTTCTTATTATTATCAATGTTAAAAACAGTTGCGCTGCATCACACACACACATATACATATATATATATATATATATATATAAACTTTTTTTTTTGTTCATTCAAATTGAAACCATGATTTAAATATGAATAGAAAGTTGAAAAATTTACAAATTTATTCAAAATAGAAAACATTAAATGCTATGCACTTACAGTAACGTTTGATCAATTTAATGCATTTTTGCTGAATAAAAATTATTTTCACTCTCTCGCTCGCTCTCTCTCTCTCTCTCTCTTTCTCTCTCTCTCTCTATATATATATATATATATGTGTGTGTGCGCATGCGTGAGTTATATTTTTTTATACAACACATTTAGGCTGCCTACTGTACGTAGAAGAGTGTTCCAAACCATCAGTCTTGAGGTTGCATTTCAGTTAGGGCACTGTCGAAGTAGACCCGCTAGATTTTAGAACAGAGCCATTGTGTTTATTCTGCAGGGCCTGTCACCACACGAGAGTCTCATTGAAAGGACACCCTATTACTCAAGTGAGCAAAGGAAGCAAGAATTTAATGACTCTATAGTTTGGCCATTATCAAGCATGTTATAGCTACAACTCATGTCCACCGTATTTTAAGGAGACACACAGAAATTAAAATGTCAACATATGATTGTTAACATCAACATCAATAGCATTTACTATTCTCAAATTCATGCTTCCACATATTCAAACAGAATCTATGGTTTTTCATTATCAGGCATCTAAATTGAGAATAAGAACCATACCTGGGCTTGTACGTAGTATTGTTTTCTAGTGTGATTAGAAACATAATGAGCCATTATTAGCTTCAAATTGCCTCAAGCTGTAGCCGTCTGCACTTTCCAGACTAAACATTGTTCTGTAAGCATCTTTTAGTTGGGAGTTGTCTTTCAAAACCACCCTAAACCTTACATGGTAAACTGTACATACTGGGTTATTAACCATTCTGTTAATTCTATTGAGAAAACACCCATCCTGACTCCTTTCATTAGCAGCAAAGCATTCACTAGACAGAAACAACTGCAAGAGTTTCTGCACAATGTCCAGCACTTACTATAGACACAGCCTTAAATGGGATTTGCCAGGTTTTTTCTAGGTGATTTGTAGAATGTTATGAATCATTGCTAAGTAGTTCCTAGGGTGTTCTGAGTAGTTGCCGGTGCTGGGTAGACTTCTTACAAATTGTAATCCTTTACTGATTACAAATTGCATGACAAATATGCAATTGGGAAGTCGTGGCCTAATGGTTAGAGAGTCGGACTCCCAATCGAAGGGTTGTGAGTTCGAGTCTCGGGCCTGCAGGAATTGTGGGTGGGGGGAGTAACACAAACTTAGGTGCCCTTGAGCAAGGCATCGAACCCCCAACTGCTCCCCGGGCGCCGCAGCATAAATGGCTGCCCACTGCTCCTGGTGTGTGTTCACAGTGTGTGTGTGTGTTCACTGCTCTGTGTGTGTGCACTTTGGATGGGTTAAATGCAGAGCGTAAATTCTGAGTATGGGTCACCATACTTGGCTGAATGTCACGTCACTTTCACTTTCAAATATTGTAGTAATGTAATCCATTACATTAATATAATCAGACGACTGTTATGATTACTTTTCTATTACACATTAATTTAAATAGGATTGTACCATATTGACATAAAAATAAAAAGAGAAAGAAAATGTATTCCATTAACTATTAACAACATGAAGTGCATTAAACATTTCAGTACTTCTGCAAGGGGTTCGAGAGTTTAATAAAAAGATAATAATTAAAATCATTAAAATAAATATTTTTTTAAATAACAATCCATCCTAAAACACTTACTAAAAAGATTAAATATTTCAGTAGTTTTTCTGCATGTCATGTGACCATTAACCAGCATCAGAGAACCGTGAACATGCAAATGTGTTACTTATTGACTTACCTTAATGTATTTAATAAATTTAAATAACTAAAAAAAATGTAATTAAAATTAAATGTAAAAAAAAATAATAGTGATAATTAAAAAATATATATATGATCAACAGTCAATGCAGTGTTGAAATGTTGAGAAAACACTTTTTAACGAGTATTTGAAAATGCAATTTAATCTAATTACAACTACTTAGTTTTACATTATCCAGATTACATGTAATTACTACCCATGCAAGTTACTACACAGCACTGGTAGTTGCTAGGGTGTTCTGGCTTGTTAAGATAAGCCAGACCTTGACAAGAAAGCAGAACCTGAGGGATTTTTTTTCTAGTGTTCTGGTGGCATCCAAGGTGTTTCTGGGTGGTTTGTTGAGTGGTTTCCAGAATGCCTTTGTCATGCCAGCATAATAACATCACTGTTCTAGTACTGTAACTTTCATCACCAGATTGGATAGAACAGCTGTGTGAGCAGTGCTAGCATTTAAGTGTATGAATATAAAGAAGGAAAGACAGAGTGTGAGAAAGCATGGGAAACATCTGCAACAACACTTAAGCGGTCCCACACCACGTCCCTGAGGTGACACTTTGTTGTCAAAGCCTGGTCCTTGATGCACTGAGCTAACGACCAAATGACCAAAGATCACACAAGATGACATCATAAGTAAACATTCCGACAGTTCTTCACACCGTCGTAGCCATCCTTCCAACTCGGAATTCTGAGAACAGATGTCGAGAGTGAAAGGTGCCAAACTGCAGCAGCTACAAGAATCCTGCCAACACCTGCGAAGTTCCACATCTTGCTTTCATATTTGCAGAGATCAAGCTTAAATTCCTCTCATTTGTCAGTCTCTTCTATAACCATTCTGAGCTTCCAGTATATGAGCACATCGCTAAATGTGGGCACATCTGTAGTCACTGTACATTATTAGCAGGCTCACAGTTTCTGCACTTTCTTGAGGGGGAAATCTGTAAAACCGATTGTCAAAAGTGTTGTATGGAGGTGAGGTAGAACATTTGTATTGGTACATGGAAGCATCAATAAATTAGCCACAACATTTAAATAAACAAACAAACAAACATGCAAAGGATGTGTATGACTTTGAATGATATCAGGGTTTCTGCAAGACCTTTTTAAGGATTTAAATTAAAGGAACACGATATGTCAAGATGTTCTCTAAATGTAAATGCACAACTTCCAAATGACCTCTATTACTTGCAATTTGATAAAGAATAGAATATGGAAATAGCTTTCATTGTACCTTTTAATCAAATTGAACAAAAGTAATGATCCTTCTAAGTATTTTTGTCAAATTAAAATTCAAAAATGACATCTGAGGAGAAGACTTGGTTTCTGGGAAATTTATCAGAATTAAGGGAATTTAAGATTTGAATAATATCAGATTAATCTGCTAATGAGAGAAATCAACCTAATTCAAAGGGAAAACAAGTTTTCATACCCCTTTGACATATTTGTTCTTGTTTTAAGCATATACTCAAAAAACAACAACACTTCATATCTGTCAAAAGTAAGGATGTTCAGATATTTGTACTTGAAAACAAAACAAAAATACTGACAAAAAATAATAATTAATTTTCTGCAGTGCATGTAACATTAAATGCCATGGCTTTATGTTGGACTGGGTCTCAAAACAGATTTCCAAGTTTGATTTGATCCTGATTCAAGATTATTGATTCATTTTGTTTCAGATTTCATTAAACTCTGATTAAAATTTGAATTTATTCAACTATGATTTACTTACATATGTATATGGTAGCTATAATTTATTTTATATAGAAATGATCTCACTGCTTAGGCAGTGTTTAATTACATCTATCCACTTAGCAGTTTTTATTAAATATTTTTGTTTTTCTGATTTAGTTTTCAGAAAAAAATTATAAAAACAATTCTGAATATGACTCAAAGCTGGAATAATTCAATATTTTAAATAATACACATATCTTTTACATATTTAATGCCTTTTTATTAACTAATTTGCTGCTGACCTTTATTGATCCAATTCAACCATACTAATAAAAAATATATAAACTACTAAGATAAACGTTCTTCTTTTTTTATTGCTAAAGAGTGTTGAACTTTCTTCCTTTGTGTTCAACTGTACAGACGAGAATTTGCATTACTTTCAGTATGAGGCTTTTGGTGTGAAAGGGCTTTTACATTTGCCAAAAGTAGAACTTTTTATATTACAAGCAAACAAACAAGCCCAGCCCAGGTTTAAAAAAGTAACGCTAAAGTAATGTAAAACATTAATTTCAATAAAAACTAAGCAGTTACTTTTAAGCAGTTGTTTTTACAAACAATTAGTTACTTTTTTAATGAAGTAACACAATATTGTAATGCATTACCAATAAGATTCATAGAACACAATGCCCGGTTTAAAATACAAACAAAACTATAGCGGTTTTACACAAAATTAGATAAGTTTCACACTGATTCAAATTGGTAAATCATCTTTTTTGAATTGCTTATTAAAAAAAAAAAATATTGTGTTTGAGAATCGGACAATGTGTTTTATGGTTTCATCTTTCAACGTAAGATTGCTCTTAAGTGCCACTGGTGGGCCTGTTGACACTCCTTTTTTCATTGTCTTTTTTCTCTATCACATATCTCAGTAATACTCATAACTTACATAACACTAGAAAACTTAAAACCTCAAAATTCATCCTGTGAAAACCATTTTGAAATTGGAAATTGCATTACCATGGAAATGGTACTTTAATATCTTATGCCAGTCTCCTTCCCCTTAGTGGGTGGAGTCAGGAATCCAAACTTTTTATAATCTTGTCAAAATACATATTGTCAGAAAGGTCTGAGTCCCAAGATTCCATATTTGGTTGTTATTTTGTAGACGTAATATTCACAGAGATATTTAGTCATTTGTGACAGAAAAATACATTTTAAAAAAATTAAATTGAGTTTTGATGGTACATGTTTGTGGAATATCGCCATAAATCAAATCTCTCAGGAATCTACATTTTTCTCCAACGTTTTTTCCAACCTCCAACAAGTCCAACCTTAGGTCTGTATTCCAAAGCGTCCATGAATTATAACAATTTAAGTTTGAATTGTGCACTTTCACATCTATATTGAAAAATGGGGGGGGGGCATATATTTTTACCCAGATCTTTTGTACACACTCTAAGACACCTTCAAACTTGTGCATGGACCAAATAACCAAACCAAATGTAAAAACAGTAAAATTGAGTTGTGCAACTTGGCGAAAGGCTGACAATTTTGGATTTACAAACAGAGTTGCACCACAGACATACATCAATATATGGCCTGATGCCCCACAGTGCCAGAGAAACCAAAATCCTGCTCCCGAATTACACAACAACATCCGTGTAGTTAAGAGTCATGCTGTTTAACACAACAAAACTTTCTCTTCATAAAGCCCACAGGCAACACTAATCAAATATTTCTGGGTGGGAAATCAGAGCGTTTGTACGAGGCTCAAAAGTCTCTCATAAAGAGCCTTCAAAATATCAGACTCTCCTCTGAGGGATGTGCTCATAGACAACATGGGAGATAAAGTGTGTGTGTGTGTGTGTGTGTGTGTGTGAGAGAGAGTGAGTGAGTGTTATGAGAACATGCTGGAAAAAAAAAAATCTCTCCAGCCAATGGAATGCTGTCAGCTGACATCATCATCCGTTAGCTAAAACTGAACCAATGGAGCAAAAATGTCACGAGTCCAAAGTGTGTTAATAAAGAGCATGTTTGCTGCTAATGCATATGGAGGATTCAACGTCCAGATTTCCTTGCTCATAATAAAGTCAGCTAATCTGCCTCATGTGGTTTTCAAAGAGCGGTTTCTGGGTCTGGATTGTATATTTTACATTTCCTACACTTCTGATTCTGAGTCCTGCCCCACAGTCATGGATTATTACACCAGATAAGAACAACTGCCTCTAAGGTCAATTTTTACAAGCTTCACAAAGTCATTTTTCTGTAATATCCAGTCATAGCTAAGACCCTGTGCATCGCTATATGACTCTTGTCCAGTAAAGTTACAAATGCAATTCAATTTCATCGTCATTTCCCCAGCAAAGAATTGTGCAAGAGTCTCCCCTCCCTAAAGTTCATTTCCCATGACCTCCACATGTGTCCAAGAGCGTTTCTCAGCTCTGCTCTGCAGGCAGGAAATGCACCGATGTCAAAGGTCGAGGCAATGCCTATGACAACAGAGACTTTAATTACAGTCAGATCGTCTTGTAAACAAACATACAACTTGAGACACATTCAGACACACAACCTCCAAATCTTCACTCATAAACAGCCCAGTCTGCAGCGACAGATCACACAAACACTGTTCCTGCCCAATGCATCAGTCATTCATTTATTTTCAGTAAGATTGTTTATTCCAGATCTCATATAATTTTTCTTCACATAGAGCTGGAATGTGCAATCAACCCCTTTGCAGGTTAAAAGAAAACTGGAAAAACTTGCAGAAAAAAAAAAAGACAAACATTAGCTAACTTTTCTCGTCATTCCACATAATCTTTAAATATGAAAGAACAAAACACACATATCGTATCTTTCAATTAAATTTTCCTATCAGACTCAAATATCTACACCTGTTGTATAACTGGGAAAGTTCTTCTCATGTCCTTACTTTCTATCGGTCAGCTTTCTGCAAAATCCCTTTACTAACAAAAGCCAGTTCCTTAATGACATCAACCTCCAGGAAGTGACATCATTCATTTTGATGGTTAAACAACAGCAGAAATGTCAGTACATTTTAGAAATTGCCACAAAATATCCACTTTTAAAGCATTCCAACCTATCTGATAAACAGATTTGATTCCGACAGATTTGAAAAATCTGTAGGATAATATCAAAACTTTAAAATATATTCAAAAACAATATGAAAATTAACAATGACAAATTTATTTTATACAAAATATTTCCATCCTCTTGACTGCATGCCATTGTAAAAATAACAAAAAATATATATATATACAAATTTAAATTTTAAAGGAAATACTTCCTTAATTTACAACACAAGCATATTCATGTCTTTACAAGTTCAACACAAACTAAACAACACAAATGACAACTAAAGAGATCAAACTCAGAGCTCATGAGTAAATCTGTCAGTGCTTACGGTGTACCTTCGTTCAGGCGGTCGGCTATGTGCGTCGCCATCCATCCTGCAACCTGCACAGCTCTGAAATCCCTGGCACTGTAGGATAGAAAGCAAACACTACTGACTCATGGCACAGCCTTAAGGGAGTGCTGACAGATGGAGAGGTTAAACTAGAAGAGTCAGTTCTGCAGAAGGTGGTGCATGCCTTCCCATCTTACATACCACTGTGTCAATAATGAGCATGGTTGGCTTGTTGAAAAAACAAACATCTTGGTCTCAAACAAGTCTGGATTAAAAAGCTGGCATGCTGGTCTCCCAGCTGGTTTTAGAAGGGCTTTGGCCACCTTTCATCAGGTCCATCTTAAAGACCAGTTTAGGCTCTTTTAAGTTCTTTCAGCAGGGTGTGAAGGTGTTTTCCCAAGGAGGGAGGATCTTTACTGTCAGTCAACATTTTATTTAGTCACAGCTACAGATATGAAGGTTTTTTATTTATTTATTTTTGAAGCATGGAGTACTACCTCAACTGGTGCGTTAGATTAAATAACTTGTGATCAATGGCAGTAAAATACTTTATTTTATCAAGTTAGTCTAATAATATGGTATTTGCACAAACACGATAAGACCAGAGTTAAAATAATATTTATTTTATAAGCCACACAAACTTGCAAAATGAACTTAATAGACAGCGATCACCCTTAAGTTGTGTCTAGGGATGCACGATAATATCGGCACAACATCGGTATCGGCCGATAAAAGCTTAAAATGACCATCATCGGTATCGGCCGATATGAATATTTCTGCCGATGAGCCAAACCGATATTCTCCAAGTGAAATAATTGGCCTGTTTTTCAGATGTGAATGTCTGTCTACGTTTGTAAAATAATTTATGGTAGAATCAGTACAGAAGAGATACATGGATTTCTCTTCAGTAAAATTAAAGTTTAAATATATCAGTATATATATTTGTATATATATCGATATCGGTATCGGCATCAGGCAAAATTATTTTGAAAATATCGGCATATCGAATATCGGCCAAAATCCAATATCGTGCAACCCTAGTTGTGTCTCATGGAAATGACAACTTTGGCATTTTGATAACTTCCTTTTGTATTCAACACACACACACACACACACACACACACACATTCGTACCAGTTTAAATAGGCATGAGCTTAATCAGACGCAAACTTTGCATGGCTGACTGTCAAGAAGTTGTCAAAATAATCACTTGAAGCCCTACTAGCTTGACAGATTTGTAGTTATATTATTTATTTTTTTAACACGCCATGCCTACCTTTATTTAAAAAAATAAAATAATAAAATGAATTAGCCACTATGACTTGCGTTCAAGTTAACGCAAGTTCGAATCCCATTTTCCAATTGCTTTTACAAAGTCAATAGTTTAAACAGAAATTAACTTGATGCTTTTTGGGTTGCTGTGAAACTGTAAAAGTCATCATTCAAGTCTTCTGAAGCACTATAATAGCTTAATAAATCAGCCATGATTTGCGTTCAAAACAACTAGAGTTCAAATCCCGATTCGATGTACGTTTGTTATGAAAACAGCAAATAAAAGATGTCAAAATCAAGTCTTCCGGAGGTCTACAATATTATGACAACATTGCATTTCTGTAATAAAATATTGCTTTAATCAAAATGACTGATTACCTCTAACATGATTGAGAAAAAAAATGTTTCTAACAAATTATCGGAAAGTTTAGCGTTCCAGGCGACTGAAGTTCGAATCCCGACTAAACATAGCATTTTTATAAAACAAGCAAAACGGCACATAAACTTGACAGTAGGTGATCACTAGGAAGAAAACGTTATGTGTTATCCATAAATCCCTTTTTGTTTCACGAACAAATTAGTCATAATGTTTTGAATGAGCATGACGCCTCAAACGTACCTTGTTCGGCCTTGAACTTCGGCGCGTCTGTCAGCTGTCATCAGTCTCGCTCCCGATACGTCAAGACAGCATCATCAACAACAACAGCTTCCGCAGCGCATCTCCAGACTTAAAGCACTGCTTATAGGTCCCTGCATCACTTCTGTCCCGTCACCCCCTTAAAATTCTGCAACTCCCACGATATTTTCCAGAGTCCTGCCCCTGTCAACAGGCTCTCCTCTGTTTCTGTTCAACCGAGAGGAGACGGCAGCCCCGCATATTCAAGTCATGACACGATGAGTTACAGTCACTGCCAGCCCCCCATCCTCACACTGGGTTCAGAGACTGTTCACACTACGGTCTGAAGGTGGAATGCAAATTTGCATGTCGCCCCCGACTAGAAAAGTCTCCACAAAGTAGTGAATGTGCTAAAATCCCACGTAACACCATGCAATACAGTTTATATGAGTGGGAAAATGCATACTAAAAACTTCTCAAACGCAGCATAATGTAAATACGGTTTGGATGTGTTAAGAAAATGACTCGACACCAGTGATGATTATTTATTTAAGCACGTTATCTCGAATTTTAGATATACAGCAGGATACAGTGCCTTGACGTAGCGGAGCATTACTTGCAAAATAGCGACATCTAGCGATTGGAGAGATGTAGTGCATGGTTTTACCAGATTAAAAGAAATGCATGTTATTTACTCACCCGTCATATCGTCCAAAAGTCGTTTGCTGTCTCGCAAATCTAAGGAAAGGTTCTAGAGAATATTAACACACACATTTTCCCTACAACAATATATTCGAGCGAGTGGGCTATATTGTGTTGCTAATCCAAGAAAACTTTCAAAAAAGTGGACGCGTGCCTTTTGGTGTTGCACTTGTCCAGTCGTCTTATTTTCTTCTTCTTCTCAGATTTAAAGCATTATTCCAACTGTTGTCTATACACAACAAACTCGTGTATTTTGAGGAAATACTGCTCTTTAGGTCTAAATGCCTGTGGCATTCACATGTAGCCTATCTAATTTGGGGTGGCCTCCAAGTCTTAATTTAATTGTTTATGAATCTCAAATCATTTGGTTTGCGAGTCGAGTCTCGTGTTTTCATCTCCGGTTACGCAACACTAACCAGACACTAACTAGGCCAATTAAATTGAACTCAGCAACAGACGAGCATTACGGGAGGATTTCATTTTCTTCTCTTTTTCTGAAATTGGTTAATGTTTCATCCACATCTCAAACTTTGACAACATAATGTGATGGCAGTTTAAACATGTTTTGATTGAGTAATTCTAGAACTAATTTAATAGGTAGCGTTTTATCTATCTCAAATACAAAAAGTTAAATTATGTCCACATTTTTATTTTTTTTTTTAATTTTTTTGCATAATTTGACAAAATTACAGATTGGCAGAAAATGCCAAACAGTATAAATAGCCTATACTTCACGTAATGTATCCTATTCCATAGGGTTCCTTTGGTAAACAAGCATGCTTAAAATGAAATAAATTCAAATAAATAAATATAGCTTTAAACATACAAATTATTATTTTTATAATGGATTTTCAGAATCTGGCACAAGAGTAAAACTACTAATTAAATGTAAAAAAAAAAAAAAAAAATTCTTTCATAAATGTAAATTTCCCCTAAACCAAAACACTGCTTATGTGATGTTTAATCCACTAGATGGCGCCATCGGGCTTCGCTGTCCTCGTCTGAGTCGCGTGACTGACGTTCTAATGGTCAAAGTGCGCTGGAACTTGGAAGTTACTGGAAAATTAATTAAAATTACAAAAATGTATTTAAATTCGCTCTATGGCGTTTTTATGAACTAAATTAAAAAAGTTTATGATAAAAGTCTATTAAGATATCTTTTGCTTGCAAGGTGAATTTAAAGTATATTCTTGAAGTGCTTCATATGCTTCATAAAGATATTTGTCATTTCTTTACTACTTCACGTCGATATTTTACAGTATTGATGTTTTATTAAAGAAAACAAAAGATAAGGTGACAAATATGTCTTTGAGTTGGTCTTTTTAACTCAAGACTTTTTGACCATACTGTCAGTTAAAATCTAAGAGTAGGCCTATATTCATATATAGAAAATAAAATCAAGACAATATAGGCTACTTGTCTATTATTATTTTTTTTTATTATTATTATTATTTTTTTGCTATCTATTTTGTCAAAATGTGCATATTTTTTAATTAAAATCAAAAGGTGTTCCAAACAATAGCCTACATCCCAGTGATAAATAAATAAAAATATAAAAATAAAAATATCTATAATCAATAGAATTAAAACAAATTATGAAATCGTCGTCACACCTTTCTGGTGTCGTTGTCAAGTTAAGGATTTAGGACTTCTACTATGGAGAAGCTCAAGTTTTTAACATTCATGAGTGAATGTTCTCCATTGGACGGTTAAGATGGAACGTCTGCACAGTCTAATTAATATTCATGAGGCAAGCCCTCGCCAACTACAGGTGAAGTGAACGAGGCAGAGTTGGCATTACGTACTTAATGCCATATTCATACTTATATTCATAAACCCAGTCTCAGACATAGTACGACTGGTGGATTCGTGATGTATCTAATGAATAACCGGAAGCGCTCGTCTCTGAGATCTCAGGCACTTCGCTCTCTTTGATCAGTCTCTGCGATTGTTTTTTTGTTCTTCTCGCAGGAAATCCCTTGGAGTTTACTTTCTTGGTTAAATTTGCCCACACTGTCCGTTTTCCTCCACCTTGTTTCACTGCATCAAGTTTTGCTCCTGTGCGCTGGGGATTCATTCATTTACCAGCAATTCGGATTTCTGTTGGAAGATGGTGAGTAGATCATAAAGTACTGATAAAAGCTATTTAAAAAAGCTATAAAAATAATTAAAAGTCAATAAATAAATGCATCCGGATGTAATTGAATAACAATCCCACGTCTGATGCATTAAAGAGTTATATGTCTAACCAGGATATGAAAATAAAATTTGAGGTAGTCTAAGTTTGTTTGTTATATTGTTACTATTGCAAAAGTCTTTGGTTTTAGATTAGCCTATTTTCTCATTCAGTTGACAGTATACAATGTAACGAGCACTCCTGGATTTATTTTCTTTCTTTTTTTCAGTAATTCGTAATAGTTTAGTTGGCTGTGATAGGCTTACTTTTCTATTTCTGTATTACATACAGTATGCTAAGTCATTGTTGTCATAACAGCATCAGATGCAAAAGAAAAAGTTATTTACATATTTGTACATTGATTGATTTGTTTGGTTTTCCGACATCCATTTATACATGTCAGCACTGGTCTAGACTGCGCCACAGGTTTTTGTTCTTTTAACGTATAGAGCATTTTATAATACTTCTAATGCATTTGATTAGCGCACTGTTTAAACGCATATAAACTTGAAAACGATGTGTCGAAGCGATCCACTTCTGCTTGTTTTTATTTTCACAACGTGTGTTTTTTTGAGAGACATGTCAACTCTGGTTGACGCCCTGAAAATCCACTCTTCCAGTGATTGCTTCTTGAATCTGAGGTAGAAGAGATGCCACAGGATTACAAAAAGGTTAAATCAGCTCACACGATGTATTATTTTTGTAATAGACTGCTAAACCGCGTTTAATTTGACTTTGGTATTGAACTATGTGCAGTTCGACTCATTTTCCGGAATCGGTTCTTTCGAACAGTTCAAAATGAATAGCTCATAATCTCTGAATTTCCGTCCTGGCTTACTATTATACGATCAATTAAACCAAAATCTTCTCAGTTTCTAGTTATAAATACATAATTATAAAATAAAACATAAATACTAATACTAATAATACTAATAGGCTAATAATAATGTTTTTAAATTGTTTATTGTAACTCCATGTGTTTCTGTTCCAGTATGTTTTAGATCCGATTCGGCTCATAGGTCTACAAACAAAAATGCAAAAAAAAAAAGTCTAACCAAATTCATTTACATAAAATAAAATGTATTTACATATTTTACATCAATGCACGTTTTGTTATATGATGTTGTATGCACTGGTTTATGAGTCAATGGTCATACAAAGTCGTAAACAAATTTTCTTCAATGAAAAAGGCTTTCACTATCAGTTCACTCATATAAGTCGGTTCATTGAGTCGTCAATTTATTGATTCGAAAACTTATTTGACTCGACGCATTGTTCACTTTCCCAGCAACTGATTCGTGTATCTTTGGTGAAAGCATTTATTCAACGCATGTTTTATAAGAGAACTAATTTTTATTTGACTGCAACTGACTGAACAGTGGTTATTCATGAAGAGAGGTATGGATGGTCAACCGTCAGAAAGATTTGATCACAAAGAATAAAGTAATTTAATAGATTTTTTGATTGATTGATTTTTACAGGAGTTTCTTCTGCTCATCAAGGCTGCAGTTATTTGATCAAAAATACATGAAAACATTTTTATATTGAGAAATATTGTTATGTAAAATAACATTAACATCTAATTTGTTCCTGTTCCTTACTTCAGTGTCCCATGATCCTTCAGAACTAATTTTAATATGATGATTATTGCTGGAAACTGTTGTGCTGCTTAATTGTTTTGGGGAGCCTGTGATACTTTTTCTTTGATGAATAAAACAGGTAAAAAAAAAAAAAAAAACATTTTTTTAAAATATAAATCTTTTCTAACAATATACAGTTCAAAAGTTTGGGGTCAGTAAATTTTTATTCTTTCTTTATTTGAAATAAATAAATTCACTTTTATTCAGCAAGGATGTGTTAAATTGATAAGAAGTGATAGCAAATATTTATTTTATTAGAAAACATTTATATTTAGAATACATGCTGTTCTTTTTATTATCATAATTTTTTATTAACCAAAGAATTCTGAAAAAAGTATCACAATTCCCCCCCCAAAAAATTCTAATAAATTTGCATATTAGCATGATTTCTGAAGGATCATGTGACACTATTGATTGATGGAAATTCTGCTTGCATCACAGAAATAAATTATATTTTAAAGGATATACAAATAGAAACCATTATTTTATATTGTAATAACATTTTGAAAGATTACCGTTCTTTTGATCAAATAAATGCAGTCTTAATGAGTATAATAGACTTCTTTGAAAACATTACAAGTCTTACTGATCCCAAATTTTTGACTGGTAGTTGTTTAGCTTTTAGTGAATCATTTCTAATTTTTGTAGACAGTAGTTTAAATTGTAATATTAGACAGTGCTAGTTTTAAGCCATGATAAAGAATAATAAAAGAATGATATATGCAGAGCTCTACTTGTCATTCCTCATCCGATTACAGTCTAATGTTCATATGTTTTCTTTGTTTCTTTGCTTTTCATGCAGCCCTGTCAGATTTCTATAGAGTACTAGAATGGCACAGTGTGAGAATAGAAATATGGTTTCTCCAGACTGATAAAGAACAAATCAGCTGGTCGTGGCAGCTTCAGTGTCTGTTGTCAGGTGTATTTGTCTTGCAGAGGAGTCAATATGTCACGAGGAGAGATTAGAGGCTTTGAGCGAGAGTCAGGTTGCTGTTGTCAATGGTAATCGTCTGATGAATATCATGTGTAATTAGGAGTAACCTCAGCCAGCGTTTAGATGTTGACTCGTGGCTCTGTTTCAAGTTTATTTTTGCTCTTGTTTGGAGACCCGGGCCTGTCAGTTAGGTCTTCGACCTCTAATTAAAATGAATGGTGAGTCTGGTGGGAGTTCAGATGTGGTCAACAACCTGTTAATCTCTCAGAGGACGCAATGTACTACATGCAGATAATTATCTGGATTTATTACATCCTTAAAGTGCTGCTGAAGCTGGTGTCTGTTGCAAACTCTTCATGGTTGGTAACAGGTGGGCCAAAGTAACATAATGATGCTGCCTTCTGGGTAATTCGGCTCTGAATCTCAGGTGAAAATTGCCATTTGGCCCCCTTCTACAAAACAGTGGATTACTCAGAAAATATACCTAGTGGTATTTAATGTTTTGGCTCTCATCACTAAACATGTTTATCATTCTTCAGGAAACTAAATCTAAATAAAAAATTTGAGCCACGGACATTTCTAAAATTTTGTTGATTTGACATGGAACGACCCTTTAAACAATAATTGCTGAACCTTAAAAGACAGAATTGCTTTTGTTGAACCCATCTTTTCACTTTAATTCAGTTTATTCTTAAAACAATTGTGTGGAGTTTGTGGTGGAAAACTACATTACCCATGATGCTATACAGAAAATTCCACCAATCAGAAAGCTCCGCCCACTACGAAGCACAGCGAATGATGCAATAATTAACTTTGCCCTCAAAATACTTAAATATTTATTTATACGCATATTTTGCAATAAACAATATATATTGTTTCTATAGAAACAACCAGCATTTCCAACATTAAATTAATAGTTTCATGTTTCATGTCATTTTCATCCATGATTGTCTATCACAATGCTTCATGGGATTGCAGTTCTTTCCCTCATTAAAGCCAGTAAGTATACAGTCTTGTACATTTTACTTTTTTCAAATACCTTTTTGCTTCAAATCAAAGTTTTCCTCAAAGTTTGTTGGATTGGTTCATGGCTTATGACATTTTATTTTATCTATTATTATGTTTATTTTTTTTAGTGGGCGGTTGTGTGTCTAATCAAATTACTTATGTATTAGTAAAAGGACCAAATCTCTGTATAACATTTTTTTATCTCCATTTCTCCAGCTTTTTTATAGATGGGCTGGTTTATGGTCAATAAAAAAGACTAAAGTTTCAAACCCAAAGAGATATTCTTTATTAAAGTTAAGACTCATCCACTCCCCCCC
Source organism: Carassius auratus (assembly GCF_003368295.1). NCBI lineage: Eukaryota > Metazoa > Chordata > Actinopteri > Cypriniformes > Cyprinidae > Carassius > Carassius auratus. The sequence goes on from NC_039276.1 coordinate 2,610,642, forward strand.
TGAAAGGCCTCGTTTAAACACGCCCCCTACATCACTGTGTGGGAAGATTTGCATAACACCACACAAATATTCATGCAAAGAAAGAAGTGTAACTTTGATTCTCGCTGTTATGAAAGCAAAAGTACTTTGTTTGGCCTTTTAAAAGAGGACACAACTAAAAATCAATGGTTAAGTTGTATTTACAATACTGTTTCAGAACAGTTCAACCCAAATATTTAGATGTGTGAAATGCATTTTATGGAGGACTGTTTCCTGAATCTGGGACAAAAAACTACAATACCATCTGTTCTGACTCACAGTCTGTAAGTACGTTTATATATGTAAAGGATTTTTCACTGATGATTCAAACATTTCATTACACCAACTACACCTAATAATGTTCTTTTAAGTAACATCATATGACCCCTTTAATCAGAAAGAGCAGGACTTGCTTCTTCAAATTGTTTTATGCCATGATATGAGAAATAATGTGTTATTCTGCAAAATTGGTTTTAAGCATAATTGGCATATTAATGTGTTTTTGGGGCAACATGTAATGAAAAAAAGAAGTGTAACAATGTTAGTAATAATTGGCAAGATTTTCATAATAATATATCATATTTCATAGAATATTGAAATATCATTTATTTCCCTATTCATATGTTATGTCTCCAAAAATGTGTAATAAAAATGCTTTTAGTCCTGGTGTCCTCATATGAGGACATGTATGAAATCAACGTCCTGTTTCGTAACAGAAAGTCATATTTTGATTTGAAACCCCATAACATTTTCATGAGATGTTGACACACAATTTAAAAATTTGACAGATTTAAAATTATGATTACAAAATATTATCAGATTTTCATAAGTGTCACTAAATTAATTTCAGACATTTCTGATGACATTTTTGGTATATCTGAAAATCCCTGAATGTGCTCTGTACAGGACATCCAGACCTAAAACTGTGGCATGAACAGTCTTAGAGAAATTCACAAAAATATTATAATGTCCTCATATGAGGCCGCAGGGTCTTAAAAGGGTTAAATTCGCTGAAATTCACATTAACCAATAAAATGGCATTTATTAAAAACATTTAAATTGCTTTTAGTCATTTAAAACAAATAAATAAATTGTATTGCATTTCCTAATCCCTATTTTACTATCTTCTGCACAGAACTTGATGCTAATAGGGATTGGAAGGAAAGAAAAATGGAGAGAATTAAATTTTAAAGGGTCCTGTAAAAATAGACCAGGAAAGAGACGTGAATGAGGATTGGAGAAGATAGATGAGAGATTCCATGTGGAATAATTCATGGGATATTGTTCATTAAATTGGGAGAGCAGATTGCAGGACAGAATGTGTCTGTTGTGCTTCTGTCTTTCTGAGAACAGGATAAATCGAAAAGACCAAGAACTGGAAAGAGTACAATTCACATCTTACACTCTTAAAACAAAGTTCTTTATTGGCATCGAGGGTTGCATGAAGAACTTTTGACTTCCATGGAAGGTTCTTTATAGTGGAAAAAGGTTCTTTAGATTATTAAAATATTAAGAAAAAGTGGTTCATTTATGAACTATTCAACATTTCACTGAAAGGTTCTTCATGGAACTTAAAATTATTCTTCTATGGCATCAATTAAAAAAATAAAGGTCAGATAACTTTAGAGTTAGACCCCAAGAGACAATGTTTTTTTATTTGTTTTTTTATATATTCTAATGGTTTGCTTAATTTCACCAGTGTTGTTTTCTGATCTGCGTCTTTTCTTTTCTGCGTGAGATTGATATCTGAAGGAAATTATGTCTCCTCTTAGGGCCCCGAAGAAGGATTATGATATCTTAATGCAATTAGGAAATTATATCTGAAAACGATTATTGGTATTACAGAGGAAATGTCGCAGGACCGGTGTCTGGCTGTGTGTTTCTCACGTGTGGCTTCACTGTTGTACCAGGTTCTCTGCCTTGATTGAGATCTTTGTTTGGTTTCTGGAGTGAAATGGTCTCAGAATTGGTTTATCACCCTTGTGAGCTCTTAATGTTGAGGGATTTACAGTGAAATCCTATCAGAAGAGATTTTTTTTCAGTGGTTAGGCTTATAGTGATTTATCTGAAATGAGAGAAATCATCTCTTACTTCACTAAGTGGTCTTGAGGTCCCATATTCTGGGAAGTGACCACACTGATTGAGCATACGGTATGAACACATTAATTGCATGACTTGCCTTTTTTTCCAGTTTTAAAACAATTTAGTTGAAATTCATGCAAATGTTTCAAAAGGGCCGTCTTTTATTTTGTTGTTTTGAGCTCAACATTAGCCTATTTGGGGCATTTGACACTGAATGTAACTGAAATACATTTTTCAAGCCGGTTGAATTTTAACTTGACATTAGGGGTGGGCGGATCGATCTAAATATCGATAGCATCGATGCCAACACTGGTATTGGTATCGGATCGATACAATTGTAAGTGAATCGATATTTTAATTTAAATATCTCTCATCTACGTTCATCATACTTTGCTCGTGTCTTCTACCTATACAATCCTGAACAAATGCTGCTTTCACATCCTGGCCCACTTAGCCACTCCTCCCCCTCCTGCTGCTCTGCTGTGATTCGTTGTTGTGTCGTCACGTGACTCACTGACACAACGTGCTGAGGAGCAGCGAACAGAGAGTGAGCGAAGCTGAAAGCACATTCAGAAAGGGGGCTCAGGGAATGTAATTGCACAGGTATATTTGTTCTTTGTTTGTTCTTCAGTAATAATTGTGTGAACTTTATTTCATTTGCTTTTAAAACCAGAAAAAAGGGAGAGATATTTTTTATTCTTTATTTTTTTATTTTATTTTAAAAGGCTGTAAAGAAATCATTCTACAGTGCTTAATAACTAATAATTTTGTGTACTTCAATACATTAATAAAAAATATTGCCTAAATAATTGATCATTCATTCACCTCAGAAATAATGACATAGACCTACTGCACTCCCCCCTACACAAAAGTTGTTTTTTTTTTTTAAAGTATTGGTATCGGTATCGGCAATACTGACCCTATATGTATTTGGTATCGGATCGATACCAAATTTTGCGGTATCACCCACCACTACTTGACATTAGCATCTTAAAAACAACACTACATGCAAGAGTTTAAGTTACACACTGTATATTGTGTTTAGACTTTATACTTTATTTCTGCCAATATTGTTGGATTGATTGCATTGACACTATTTGAAGATGAATGAACTGACTTTAACTGAATTGACTGTTTGTTATTGTCCTCTTTCATTTTATTGCCTCTTATTGGCCATTGCATTCACACTCTCAACAAACACAGTATATATTTGATTGGTTACAATGCTCAGCGCTGTAAAAACACATTTTAAATTGAAACCTTTGATGCTCTTCAAATGTAGGTATTGACTAGAAGAACACTAGCTCTGATGTTCTTTACTTTACAGTTTTCCAATACTTGACTATTAAATATTTCAAAGTCTTTCATAGTTTGTTAGTCTAGATTTTTATACATGACTTGAGCATAGGAAGCACTTCATTTATTCTACCGTTGTCAAAAAAAATTCTGATTTGAAAAACCAATTTTGGCAAACAGTTATTGGATTCCTTACCCCATGCCCCATAGCTGCCTTGGGGAGTTACAAATATGGCCGCTAATTTGCAGTACCTTAAAAGGTATTTCTTTCTTTTTTTAAGCTTTTGAGTGATGCAAGATTAGCACAATGCCTCACTCTGACTTGGTGGGCTTTTTCATTTATTATTATTATTATTATTATTATTTTTTTTTTTTTTTTTTTTTTTTTTTTTTGTAACTGATCAGATGTCCAGTTTCCTGTTGCAGACAAAAATCAATCAAAATCCCATGGAGTGAATGTTCATAATGTTTTTAGGCTTTGATTTGAACCTTCAGACCAAGGTTGATAAAACACTTTGCCTTTACAGTATTTGTATTGAACATCTTGAAATTTGAACACCTCAAAGGGAAATTCAATAAAATAAGCGGGTGGTTATGTAGTGATTATGGATTTGGCCTTGTAGTCTGAGTGTTTAAAACCTAGTTTGGGGGAACCTATGAACTAAATATGTATGAAGTCATCCTTTGTCACATAAGCATGATGTGTGGTCAAAATGCTTATCGTTTAATCAAAAGCAAATTAGCAGCTTAAAGGCTGAGTAGAGGATTTGGTTCAGAATTTTTTTTGTTATGCTGTTTGGAAGTCTCTTCACATCCTGATAGCAATCACTAGGTTAAGTGCTCTAGATGTGTTTATATGTGCTTACATGAATGAGACATGAGGTAATCTGGCAGCATTGCATTCAAGCCTCCATCAACGCGCCTCTCATCCTGGCGCTGGTCATGTGTTTTGGAGGAGGCGTGGCTTTGGAGAGTGATTTGCAGGGAGGGTGAGATCGTATGCTCTCAAAGCTAGCTTGCTATTGATAGCCTTTCCAAAATCACCTACTCTACCTTTAACCAGCAAGACCATACATAACACCATGGGAATTTGCACTAAACTTAAGTATTTCAATATTATATATGTTAAATTAAATTTGCTTAAAATATAACATTTATTTAAATGTAAATGATTTTAATCAATTAAATGAATTTAAATGTAACAAGTATATGTATAATTAAGTTAAGTTTACACACATTTCATTAGATTTACATTTATGCCTTTAGTGGATGTTTTTATTGAAATCAGCTAAAACTTTTTTTTTTAAGAATGTGTATTTCCTGTGAATCAAACCCATGAGGTATTGCTTGTACAACACTCTACTTGTTGAACTACATGAACATAACTTTTTAGTAGGTTTAAGCTTCTGTTTTATGTAGGGTGGGACTGAAAGGTATTTGTGTGGTATAAATAACCCTGATTATTTGAGAGCTCTGTTTCTGATAACTCTGATGGTTTTGAGCGGCAATGCTTTTTCTCTTTGTGGTTCCGGAAGGATTTTATAGAAAGCTAACCTTGCAGTAACCGATCATATCTAATGAGTTTCTTTCCCTCTGACTCACTCTTTCTCTGTGGTTCTACCAGTTGTTTCTCATGCAGACGTGTAGAGAATCACTCTGAAGGCTCAGGATGAGAAAATGGCGCATTCGTTTACTCCACCAGGACCTAAAAGTTTCCATAAGTTCACCCGTGAATCTCTTAAGGCCATCGAGAGCCGGATCGCTGAGGAGAACTCCAGAAAGTCCAAGGACAAGCATGAGAGAAATAAAAACGACGAATGCAGGAGGAAACCCAACAGTGGCCTGGAGGCCGGGAAAAATCTGCCCTTCATATACGGAGACGTTCCCAGAGGATTGGTGTCCACACCACTGGAGGACCTGGACCAGTTCTACAGCAGTCAGGCAGTGAGTTTGGATTTATACTTCTCTACGAACCCATGAGAGTCCACAGGTACTGCGAGGGGTACAAAAAAAAATACAAAAATCCTGTAAACTAGTTTAAATCTTAGAAAAATGTCAAAAGAAAGACTTGGAATTTTTTTTTTTTATAAATGTTTTTGATATTTGAAATGTAAAATAAACTCTAAAAATAAAAAGTACATTTTAATAACATTTGATTTAAAAAAAAGAAATTTCATGGTCAATAATTAAATATGAAAACTTTCAGCAAATAATGTTTTCAAATGCAAATTAGGAAGAACTAAACATATTATATGTTGTTGCTGTGCATGTTGCATATATATATATATATATATATATATATATATTAGTGATGTAACGGTATGTGTATTCGTACCGGACCGTTTCAGTGCAGGGCTTTCGGTACGGTGCACGTGTGTACTGAATGACCGAATGCAATATTTTGTGTGCGGAACATAGGTACATTTTCGAGTTTCCAAACAAACATATTAAGTGGCGGAAGTCTCAGCGTCCAGCGCAAATCCCGCCCTGCAGCTGATTCTAAGGCGGTGACACACTGGCTGCGTGGCGTGAGCGTGGCGTTTCTGCTGCGTGTCAGTTGCGTGACGGCTGCTTCGCGTTTTCTGTGTCTTTACATACCAGAATCGTGCCTGACGCGGCGATGGCGCGCTGCTGCTACTGTTGGTAACATAGAGGGAGACCGCAGACAGACCAGGATCTTGTCTTCACAACAACAATATCTATACTTCATCTTGATCATAAATATAAAGCCTAATGATAAAGGACACCGTCAACAGTATTGATGGCAAAATAGACTATGTTTGACAGGTGCAATATGCCAGTTTGTCACCTGCCTAAGGTTTTCAAAATGCATCACGCCAGTGTGAACATCACTACAACTAGGAAAAAAACAATTGTAATTCAAACACAGCTCCCATTGGCATTTAAACAGACCTTTGCTCTCAATTCCGATCGGTCCAACGCAATAACGAAATCTGAGCAGGTCTAAAAACTCAAACTGTTGATGCTGCACTTTACACTTTGGAAAAGATATATATATTTTTTTTAAATATGAGCAGGCCTACAAGCTGGGATTAGTAATGCTGCACTGTAATCATAGTTATTTATTTATAATTTTCTTTATGATACTGACAGTATTTTATTTAGTGGAGAACTTTGCTGCAGTATTTTATATCTTATTCTCATCCTGGCGCTGGTCGTGTGTTTTGGAGGATGCGTGGCTTTGGAGAGTGATTTGCAGGGAGGGTGAGAATCACCTACTCTACCTTTAACCAGCAAGACCATACTTAACACCATGGGAATTTGCACTTAATTAAAGTATTTCAGCAGGTGTCCTGGTTGTAAGTAAGGGATGTTGTTGGTCTATCAGTTAGGACAAATTAAATTCAATTAAATTAGACAAGTGAAAAAATAATATATACTATGTATAATATATATATTATATAATTAAATTAAATTTGCTTAAAATATAAAATGTATTTACATGTAAATGATTTTAATCAATTAAATTAATTTAAATGTAAAAAGTATGTGTATAATTAAGTTTACACAAATTGCATTAGATTTACATTTATGCCTTTAGTGGATGTTTTTATCCAGATCAGCTAAATTTTTTTTTTTTTTTAAGAATGTGTATTTCCTGTGAATCAAACCCATGAGGTATTGCTTGTACAACACTCTTCTTGTTGACCATGAACATTCGTTTTTCTTATTACATAAGATATTAGTTTGAGGCTGAAAGTATTTTATTTAGCGGATAACTTTGCAGCAGTATTTTATTTCTTATTCTTTTTTTATTTTATATATATTTTATTAAAAAGTATTTTTTTAAAAGTGTAAACAAATTGTTAAAAAAAAAGTTTATAGTAATAAACAACCTGCAGTTTAATGTTTGCATTTCTTCCCCGTACTGTACCAAAAATGAACCAAACCGTGACATTAAAACCGAGGTACGTACACAACAGTGATTTTTGCGTACCGTTACACCCCTAATATATATATGTATGTATGTATGTGTATATATATATATAATTTTAGTTTCTTTTTATTGTTTACATGCATAGACACACATATACTGTATATTTATTTTGCTGAATATTTCGTCTACCTTTAATGTGTTCATCTTCTTCATCTCCCTCTTGTTTAGACTTTTATAGTAGTGAACAAAAAAAAGACAATCAGTCGTTTCAACGCCGCTCCTGCCTTGTACATCTTCAGTCCCTTCAACCCTCTGAGGAGAATATCAATTAAGATTTTGGTGCATTCATATCCTTCTCAACTGCTGAAACATGCCGATGGCGACTGTCATGCTGTGATGGATGGGTCTTTTACTGTTTAATCCAGTGGGTTTCAATTCATAATTTACAACTTCAAAATGAGTTGTAGGTCTGGTGTGTTTGACTGGTACTAAATGCAAGTATATTCAATTAAAATAACCTTGTAGATGTCAACTGGAGATGTTTTTCTCAGAAACCATTAACAAAACTACACGAGGTCAAAGAAAATATGAGCCTAAAGGCATTAAAGATAGGTTTGCTTCAGGATAAACATGCTTTGTTTGATAAATGATTTGCGGCTGAGAGCCTGAAACTATGGCTTGATGACTTCATGTACAGTGTAAATTTGGTCCTTAACAAAAACAAGTTGAAAACTGCTATATGATTCATATAAATGGATAAAAATAAAAACATTTTAATGAATCATAATTTTATTAGGTAAAGCCTCTTTAAACCTCTCCTACTCCGTCCTGCAGGAAAAATTTCATTTCACATGTTTGGTGTATTTCGGTAAGATTTTTAAATGATTTAGAAAAAATCTATTCTGCTCACCAAGGCTGTATTTATTCGGTAAAAAATACAGTAAAATCAGTAATATTGTGAAATACTATTACGATTTCAAAGAACGATTTCTATATGAATGTAATTTAAAATGTAATTTATTCCTTTGATGCAAAGTTGTATTTTCATCATCATTCCTCCAGCCTTCAGTGTCACATGATTCAGAAATCACTCTAATATATTGATTAGCTGATTAATACAGTTGTGTTGCTTATTATTTGTATGGAAACCATGATGCGTGTTTTTTTTTCAGGATAATTTGATTAACAGAAAGTTCAAAAGAACAGCATTTATTTTATTTTTTTATAGGTAATATTATACATGTCTGCACTATAACTGATCAATTTAATATGTTCATTTCTATAAAAAAAAAAAAAAAAAAACTTACTGTCACGAAGTTTCCTTAACTGCAGCTTTCACATTGTTCAGTATATTTATAATGTTCACTATCCTGGCAAACTGCACTTTCATGGTGTACTCACAGCCTCCAGACTGGGCCAAGAATGTAGAGTGAGTTGATCTCGTTGTTGCTTTTCAAGCATAGTGTAGAAATGTTCACCATGTTGACTGAGGGTCTTGTTTTTAACAGATATGCCTTCACTGGGATATACACCTTTGAAGCGCTCATAAAGATCATCGCCAGGGGATTCTGTGTGGGACAGTTTACGTTCCTCAGAGACCCGTGGAACTGGTTGGATTTTATGGTTATAGTCATGGCGTGAGTATGACAAATCTGTTTTTACCCCATCGACACTGCTATAAATAATAACAATTCATTTATAATCATTGCTTAAAGGTGAAGAGTGTCATTTTTTTGGTCATTTCTAACTGACCATACCTTCTTAATTCACATTCTTGTCTTGTCGAGGATGATTTATCTGTAAAAACTACTGCAGATAAAAAAATTCTGATTTTACAATCGTTGAGTAATTTACACTCTAAAACAACTAAACAACTTTTCATTTTGGTTGACATCACCGTCTTGCTTTTCAACTCCTCTTCTGGCCTGAAATTACTCCTTTTTTATATGAATCACCCACCTCACCATCCAGTCAATTTGTTAATGACAAAAGTCCCATCCTAAATTTTTTCATAGTATTTGACTTGTCCGAAAATGATGACAGAAGGTGCAAGTTGGAATCTGGGAATGTTAATTTTTTTTGCAATTCTGTATGGTGCTTCTGATGGCATATCAATTAAACTCTTTACCTTTAGTGTTTCATAGTCCATAGAGTGGTCAAAAATGATCATCTTCAGTTGTTATTACAGCTTTCAAGAATAAGAGTGCTGCGGATAAAAGTGTCTGGTAAATATTAAAAAACTAATGCAAATCTGTTGGTTGAAATACATTTCTTTTTTCTTGGTTTCTGTCTCTAACATTTAAAATTATTAAAGTATTAAACTGATAGTTTAGAGTAAAACATTTAGAGTCCAAAAAAAAATCAAATAAACTTGTGGTTCAAAAACAAGTTCCTTTGCTAAGACTTTCTTTAAAACTTTATTTCTATTCAATTTATTTTTGTTTCTATATTTATTTATATTTATATTTGTCTATTTAAAATCACAGGGAAAAGTTGATTAGTTTTTATAATAATTTTATAATAATAATAATAATAATTCCTTGATTTTTTAAAATAAATAATTAAATTATTTTATTATATATTAAATATATTATTATTTTATATTTCTTTTTTATGTTTATGCACTCGATTTAAAAAACATATTTTATTTTATTTGAATTCTAATTATTTATAATAATTTTTTTAAGGAGCAAAAGCATTCTTCACTTATAATTAGACCATAAAATGTCCATAAAGGCCAATAGCATCTTCAGTGTCCTTCAGCTTTATTTCTATCTGTGCATTTGGTCCCACAGGTTTGTTACAGAGTTTATAAAGATAGGCAATATATCAGCTCTCCGCACATTCAGGGTACTCAGAGCTTTGAAAACTATTTCTGTAATTCCAGGTAAGCAGAGAACAGGATTAGATGTACGACCTCTGTGTGACCTTTGAACCCGACTGCAACCCCGTGTCTCGACCCTTCTGTCTGTTGTATGTCTGGCAGTGTTTGATTTCCCACCCTCCATGTTTCAGATATTTAACAGAGTTTGTGGATCTGGGTAATGTGTCCGCCCTGCGAGCGTTCAGAGTTCTTCGCGCCCTGAAAACTATATCAGTCATCCCAGGTGAGAGTTAGGACAAGTTCAGGGTCACAGATGCTGGTACTGCTTTCTTCAAGCATGCCATGTTCTTCCTTAAGTGCTTAAATAAGTATTTCTTTCAAACATTTTACAATTTATTTTTTTTCAGGTGTTCTTGCTTTCATTTATGATTTGATGGTTGCATGCAAAAAATAAACAAACAAACAAACAAAAAAAAAAACAGCAGTGATGTCTGATTCAAATTAAAAAAGTCAATTATTTTTAATCAGTTGGCCAAAAACCAGTTTCAATCTGTGGTGCGACACCCTGAATAGCAGTCATTACTTTTATCATATGTAGTTTGAGAACAGTTTTATTTATGTGTGCTTACGAGAATTAAAAGCAGTAAAAGTACTACAAAAGCAATAGTTCACACAAAAATGAAAATCTGCTGAAAGTTTACTCATCTTCTGCCCATTCAAGATTCAAGTTTGTTTCTTCATCTGACCAGATTTGGAGAAATGTAGCATCCCATCACTTGCTAACCAGTGGATCCTCTGCAGTGATTGGGTGCCGTCGGAATGAGAGTCCAAACAGATGATAAAAACATCCCAGTAATCCACAATTGTTATTTATTTTTTGGCCTGAGAATGAGTACATTTTCAGCAAATGTTCTTTTCTGAGTGAACTGTTCCTTTAACAACCACTGTTATGTGTTGTTGAAATCAGACCTAGATTCGTTCTGGGCGAGTGTCTGCTGTTTTTGTTTCTCCTCTCCTTTTGTGATGAGTTTTTTTGTACCGTAGCCATCTTGCATGTCTTCAGCGGTGATGTGGATGTGATACATGAAGAACTAGTGAACTTTAGCCATTATCCTGAAACATTAAGAACATATCAAATATATATACAAATAACTATAACTATTTAAATACATTCAGGGTCCAAAATTAATGTAATACATTAAATAAAAACTGCAACAATTAAAAAAATGTAATTGTAAAAATGATAGCCCAGCCCTTGCTGATGTGTCATTAGTGAAATAAATCATAAACTGAAGGAATACATCTGTCATGACTCACACATCTTCAAATGGCTAAAATTTGGCAAAACAAGGACAGGGTCTCGTATGTGATGTCACAATGACCTTTGCTGTTTGTCATAAATATACATGAAAACAACAGTTAAATTATTCCATTTCAATGTCAGAATAAAATACTTGAATGGAATTTTGGACCCTGATTTCATCAGTATAAAGTTGGAAAGTTACAATGTCTACTCTGTTTTGCACAGGGCTGAAAACAATCGTTCGAGCTCTGATCCAGTCAGTGAAGAAGCTGTCAGATGTGATGATCTTGACTCTTTTTTGCCTAAGCGTCTTTGCTTTGGTCGGACTGCAGCTATTCATGGGAGTTCTTAAACACAAATGTGTGCTCCAGTCATCCAATCAGAACTTTACTGATTATATGGTTAAGAATGCAACGAGGTGTTACGAAATACCTGACTGCATGGAATACATTACAAATCGAAGTAAGTTCATTTTCATTGTTTTGCTCAATCGAATAGATTCAGAATCTGATGCAGCTGCACTATTTATGTAACGATTATCAACATTTGTGTTTTGTTGTGAAAACTCAAATAATCATGCGATACATTTTAGTAGTATTAGAAGTACATGAAGCTGAAAATATGTTAGCACACAATATTGTGCATGCAGATATTAAACTAAGCAAAACCATCAAATGCTTTCATGCACACAAAGGCAGTTAATAGAAAACAATTTTTTATTTTTTTTTTTTAACACAAAACAACACAACAAAATGACAAATTGAATTAAACAACAGGCAATGTTGGACCATGGTTTCTTACACAAATTGTAACTGTTGGTAAATGTGAATTTTGCTCCATACACGCATCAGTACAACCATAAATGCATCCATATATTTATCCACCAATACATACATGCATCCATGCATTTCAACAGAAAGCCACATAACCATCCATCCATCCATCCATCCATCATCTTCCTCTTATCCGTGGCCGGGTCGCGGGGGCAACAGTCTAAGCAGAGATGCCCAGACTTCCCTCTACCTAGCCACTTCCTCCAGCTCTTCCGGGGGAACCCCGAGGCGTTCCCAGGCCAGCCGGGATACATAGTCCCTCCAGCGTGTCCTAGGTCTTCCCCGGGGCCTCCTCCCGGTGGGACATGCCTGGAACACCTCCGTGGGAAGGCGTCCTGGAGGCATCCGAAATAGATGCCCGAGCCACCTCAGCTGGCTCCTCTCGATGTGGAGGAGCAACGGCTCTACTCTGAGCTCCTCCCGAGTGACCGAGCTTCTCACCCTATCTCTAAGGGAGCGCCCAGCCACCCTACGGAGAAAGCTCATTTGAGCCGCCTGTATCCGGCATGACATTTCGGTCATGACCCACAGCTCATGATCATAGGTGAGAGTAGGAACGTAGATTGACCGGTAAATCGAGAGCTGACCCCATTCTCCTAGAGCACCCTCCACAGGATGCCGCGAGGAACATGGTCGAATGCCTTCTCCAAATCCACAAAACACATGTGGACTGGTTGGGCAAACTCCCATGAACCCTGCAGCACCCTGGAAAGGGTATAGAGCTGGTCCAGTGTTCCACGACCGGGACGAAAAACCACACTCCGAGGTTCCACTATCGGCCGAATTCTCCTCTCCAGTACCCTGGCATAGACTTTCCCGGGGAGGCTGAGAAAGCCACCTAAAATTATATAAATGAATGACTGTACAACACTAATTTATTCATTTGATTAGTGATTTAGATATGGTACAGAACATTGAAATGATACATTATCACTGTATGTGATAACCATATTATATGCAATAACTTATCACAACATCACATAATCCAAAGAGACTAGAGGTGAATGACTGTACAACACTAATTTATTCATTTGATTAGTGATTTAGATATGGTACAGAACATTGAAATGATACATTATCACTGTATGTGATAACCATATTATATGCAATAACTTATCACAACATCACATAATCCAAAGAGACTAGAGGTTTTAGAACACCTGAAAACTTCAGATCAGGGCGAGTGTCAGGTCCAGTATACTAATTACTGAAAGGGGAAGTATTTTGTGTGTGTAAGTGATCTGTACACTAGCCAGACAGCCAGCTGTCATCATTCAGCATTATGGATGTTTACATTAGCTCCAGCCATGAAAAACCTGTTTGAGAGAAAGAGGAAGAGGAATCCCACCTAACTCATGGGGGCTCTGCTCCATAAAAAAAAAAAAAAAAAACACCTTCCCAGTTAATGGTCAGACTGTTCTTTTCTGTTCTTCAATATTTTTGGTGCCAAAAATGGACCAATTTATTACAGGACATTATTGCCAAAAAAACAATGAAGAAAATGGTCATATGGTAATTTTGGTGCAATAAATAAATAACAAATATAAAAAAAAAAAATAAAGGTAACACTTTAAGGTTTCATTAGTTAATGTATTAGTTAACATGAACTTTATATTTATTAATCTTTGTTAATGTTATGTTATGTTAATAAAATTATTACTTGTTAGTTCATGCTAATTCACAGTGCATTAACTAATATTAACAAGCACAACTTTTAATTTAAGTACTGCATTACTAAATGTTGAAATTAACATTAGCTAAGAATAATAAATACTGTAGAAGGATTGTTCTTGCTGAGTTCATGTGAACTAAAGTCCATGTGAACAAACATTAACTAATAGAACCTTATTCTAAAGTGTTACCAAAATAAAATACATCAACTGATGAAAAGTATTCAATACAAAAATTAAGAAAATAGTAATATATTACAGGGATAGTTCACCCAAAATGTAGTGACTTTGTTTCTTCAGTAGAACACAAACTAAGATTTTAAACCATTGCAGTATGTCAGTCTTATGATGTAAGAGGATGAGAATCACTGATTTGAGAGTCAAAAAACCATACAAACAAACCCAAATTAAACCCTGCAGCTTGTGACGAAGACATGAAACGATGAAAGTAACCGTTTCTTGAAGTTTCTTCAAGAAACTAAGAAGCTGATCAGTATTTATATTGTTTTTTTTAGCTATGATTCTGCACAATGTCCTAACTCTCCTGAGCGCATTCTCAACAACTGGTGCATGACGCGTTTTCTTCTTCTTCTTGCTTTACAACGAACCGCAGACTTATTAATTAATTACCACCACTTATCTCTCAAATGGACCATTGATGCTCCTAATTGAGACTGTAGATAGAGTTTCAATGGTCAATTTGAGAGATAGGTGGCGGTTATGCACTTATAAGTCTGCGGTCCGCTGTAAAGCAAGAAGAAGAAGAAAACGCGTCAAGTGCCAGTTGTTGAGAACATGCTCAGGAGAGTACAGATATTGCGGTGAATCAGAGCTAAAAAAACTATATAAATACTGATCAGTTTCTTGCACAGACCAATCTTTTCATGTCTTTACATGTCAATGTATCATCACAACCCACAGGGTTTAATTTTGTTTGGTTTGTGTATGTTTTTTGACTCTTAAAACCATGATTCCCATCCACTTCCATAATACGATTTACGGACTGCAACGGTTTGAGTTAAAAGTCTTGGTTTGTGTTCTACTGAAGAAATAAATTCACTACATCTTGGATGTCCTGGGGGTAAGCAGATAAATGCAAAATGTGTGTGTGTGTGTTTATAATATATATATATATATATATATATATATATATATATATATATATATATATATATATATATGTATATGTGAATAGTATTCTTCTTTCTCCTGTAGGTAACCATTATATCCCAACGGGAAAGAAAGATGCTCTGATCTGTGGGAAAAGTAGTGATGCTGGGTAAGCTATGTGGATTTAATTATTTCATAAACCATGGCATTATCTTCCCTTCAAGCATTATTCACCAAGAGCAGTTACACGTATTATGTTATGTTGCATGGTGAGTTTTTGACAATTGCTGTCTTGCGCATGTGTGTTTCAGGCAGTGTCCAGAAAATTTTGTCTGTGTAAAAGTAGGTCCCAATCCAGATTATGGTTACACAAGCTTTGATTCCTTTGGCTGGGCCTTCCTTTCCTTATTCAGACTGATGACTCAAGACTACTGGGAGAATCTTTACCAACAGGTGCTTGTTTTGTTTGTCTATGTAAAGGAAACCAAGTTTGTATTATTATTTTTTATATTTTGTGGAACACAAAAATATGATTTGCAGACTGTTTGTGCATTTTCTTCTACAATCTGTTCTTCACAAAAATCAATCATATGATTTAGAATGTGGTCATATTGACTACTTCATGGTATTTTATAGTTTTTTTTTTATGTACTGTATAGAGTCCCCATCCATTTTCATTGTTAGGAAAGAAGAAGATAAGCATGTTGGAATGACACAAATAGCTTCCTCCTGTATGTTTATTCTACACTAATTATGGACATTTCATACAGACACTTCGGGCCGCAGGAAAAACCTACATGATTTTTTTCGTGCTGGTCATTTTTTTGGGATCGTTCTACCTGGTGAATCTGATCCTGGCTGTGGTTGCCATGGCATATGAAGAACAAAATCAAGCCACTATGGATGAGGCTTTGAAGAAAGAGGAGGAGTTTAATGCCATGATCCAGCAGCTGATGAGACAGGAGGAGGAAGCTCAGGTCTGTTGGGTGTTTTCATTAAAATGGGGGTATGAATACCATGCAGATGGTGGTGTACAATGCCATTAGTGACAAAGTCATGGGTTTGATTCCCAGGAAATGCATGCATCACTAGCAGAATGTATTCCTTCGAAGCATTTCAAATGCATGAATGTAAATGCCGGAAACCTTTACAAACTGCATAAGTATAATCTGTTGCATGATTGCAATGGCAGGCTGAGACAGAAGCATGTGATGGGCTCAGTGGAGAAAAGACGGACTCTTCCTCGGACACTTCCAAACTCAGTTCCAAAAGTGCCAAAGAAAGACGCAACCGCAGGAAAAAGAGACAGCGTCAGGGGGAAGGCGAGAAAGAAGAAGATTCGAACAGGGAGAGAAATTATAGAAAGGCCAGCTTCCGTTTGACATCTGATGGAAAAATCAAGAGCACACGTGAAAGGACCTACACGTCTCCACATCAGGTTAGAAAAAATCTCATCTTATCATTTGCTGCTTATTTTACCAATAAGGAAACGTAATTTGCTTAAATACAGAAGACAAGAGTCATTATCAATGCTTTTAAAATCAGAATAGTTATGGAAATGTCTTAGTGCTTACATTTGATATTATTACAGTTTTAGAATAGTACAGCATAGACAAACTTTGACATTTTAAGATAAATGAAGAATGAGGATTTTATGGTGAACATGAATGATAAATAGATGGATCTAATTTACATAACTGATTCATGATTTACAAATGATACTGAACATTAAATATATTATTGATAGACAGATGGAAAGTTTCTACATTATTCAGCATCAAAAGTTAATTTTATTTTATGCTGCAATCCTCATTCTTTCAACTATCTGCTTGACTTTGTTTTGACATTCTTTTAAAAATTATTTTCTCCTCCTTAATTGTTCAAAACAGATTTTTTTTTTTTGCTTTGAGTAAAAACTTCAACTTTTATTTATTTTTCATCTTCTCACATTGTCATCCTTCTCCAACGTTATTGTTCTTTTTCATATTCAGCATAATCATCAACATACTCTTCATCTTCATCATCATCATCAAGATATTCACTTTTGTTCTGTCCTGCCGTTGCTTGTCCAATTGATCTGTTGTTAGGCTCATCTTTCCTTTAAAATGTTTAGATTAGATTGTATGTTACTCTTATGTGGGCTGAAGTTTTGAATGGCAAAGCATCACTCTCTGCCATTTTTCTTTAAAGAAATTGATAAAATATGTAATAGCATATTATACACAGATTGATCTGCACATTTTTGTACATTATTTTTGGATCATTACTGTAAAATGAACAAATTAATTTAAAAACCACAGGATTTCTATAAACTTACACTAGACAAGAGCAAAAACAAAGAATGAAAACTTCAACTAACTTTTTTTTTTTTAGTTCATAAATAATTTTAACATTGACAGCCAATCAATTATCATGCATTGGTGTGCATGCCTATGTACAGTATTTGTTGTTAAGGTTATATATGATAATAAGGCGGACAATTGGTAAAGTTGGAATGGCAAATTGGTAAAGATGTAAATTGGTATATGATCCATTGGCTAGTCAGGTTACATCCTCATATGCCTTTATTTGTTTGGCAGTGTACTTGTATATTTGTAAGGCTCTTTTTTCTCCTCAGTCCCCCCTGAGTTTTCAGGGTTCAATCCTCAGCCCACGTCGAGACAGCAAAGGTAGCATCTTCAACTTCCGCAGGCGTGTGAATTCAGAAAACAACTATGCTGACGACGAGCAGAGCATGTGTGAGGAGACGGGCAGCCGGAGAGACTCTCTATTTCTACCCTCTCGATCCGAGCGGCTTTACAGCACTCTTAGCAAAAGCAGTCTGACGCCGCGTATACTGTTGCCGTCCAATGGAAAAGTACGGTACGTGGTTGACAGCAATGGCATGGTGATAGTGTCAGGCGGAGCGTCTTCACCCAACTCGCCCTCCGGAATACTGACGCCGGAGGTGTCCAGAAAAAGAGCCACGTTTGACGACACTTGTGTAAGCACATATAATGCATGTGCTGTTGCTGTGGTGCAATGTTTAGTTTTAAACTGCACATTTTTATTATAATTCTCTCCCTGTTTGGAGAGAACCCACTGAAGGTGTCAGAACCCTATTGTATTTGTGACGATTTTCTTATTATTATTATTTCTATTCTTTTTCTGTCCTAAAAGTTTCTGGCCAGGCAAAAATTTATGTCCTAGAAACACCAAATTTGGTAGGATGGTCCCAAATCTCCTCCACTACTCTAGTGCCCACAGACCCCAATTGGACCATAGGCGGCACTATAATAACTACTTTTACGTTTTTGCTCATATCTCCACAACCATAAAGATTACAATAATAATAAAAAAAATAATAATAAAAAAATTATTATCTAAGGAAAAACTTAACAAAATGTACTGTATAAATTATACCAGTATTTTGAGCTTTTCAACTTTTGCAACTTTTTCAAACTCCTCCTAGATCATTTGTCCAATTAATGCCAAATCTTGTATTTATCTAAGTATCTAGTGACCCTGTTGACAAAAAGTTATCAAAAGAATCTGGATTTATCAGGGGTGAAATGACACATGAATGCTCATAAACTGAAATGTGTGTAAATTGTTAAATAGTTTAACTATGCATGTCATACATTATAGTTTCATAGTTTAAAGTTTAAAGAACGTTATAAGAAATCAAAATCTAATTAGTTAGTTAACAAAGAAATCTGTGATCTCCGAATTACCTTCATGTATATGTGTCATGTCAAGTTTTGACCAGTTTGATTTGCATATTTGAAATGTTTTTTTTATATATATCAATTTGATGTCTTTTCAACATTACTTGCCCACTGGGTTGTGCTTGGACCCTGATGATTGGCTATATTTTGACATGAATCTGTACACAGTTTTATTACTATTTTGTTTTTTCTTCTTGTTGTTGTCTGACTTTGGGTGAAAATCTGCAGAATTCTGTGGAATTAATTTAAATATGTAAAAAAAAAAGCACTGCATAATCAAATGCTAAATATATATATATGATAAAATTGAATTTACGGGTGATCAGATTCACATTCTGCAGAAATCTGCAGAGATTTGTGTGGAAGTTCATTGCATGCATATTCTGTGTGTGAGCATGCAAATCAAGTTGTGAGAATAAACAATTTAAATTGTTTTCCAGGATGACAGCATATAATCAGAATGTATAGACATAAAAATGGCCAATATTAAAGTTACTTCAACTAATATATATTTTCAAAATCAATTAATTTGTCAGTTATTTGTCCAATTAATTGATTAATCATTACAAAAGCAAAATACACAATATATCCAGCTTTTTATTCAAAGCTTGATAAAGCATGTGTTTAAAGCATGTTACTCTGCATAATGTCGAATACATTTTATTTTCTTAATTAAATTGTAACTTTTTTTTAAACCTTTGTATTTTATGAATAATTGTATTGTACTGTATTAAAAAAAATCAAGAATGAGATGTTATGTTTTAAAACATGTTTTGTAAATTATTTTGTTTTTAATTAAATATTTTGAATTTATTTTATGCCACATTTATGCCACATTTCTTTGTTTTACAAGTTGAATTAACTGAGTTGAATACAAGAATGACTGACAAATAGCAATAGATGGCTGCATTAAAAACACTAATGAAGCAACATCATAACCTGTGTTGATGTGCTTGCTGTTGATTTAATTCCTTTATAGTATGACACAGATGAAGAGCGACGCCGATCTGGTTCAAGGACCTTTTCAAAGGGTTTTCTATATGACCAGTCTGCGAGACAGAGAGCTTTGAGCATCGCAAGTGTCAGCAACAACCCTACTGACTGTAAGAAACCCTAAATGCCAAACACACTTAGAGGCCATTCACACAGAATGCTTTTTATTTGAAAAATGTCAGATTCGACACTTGAATGTGGGGAAAACGCAAGGTCTTGTGGAAAAGTAGTGTATTTTGTGTGAATAGCCCCTTACAAGAAACTCAGTGTGAGAGATATTTGTTGGATTTTTCTCTGTACTTTTAAAATAAATAGTTTTGTTAAATTGTTATCATGAATTCACATACACGTTGTTTCAAACGTATTGCTATGTAGCACAAAATCTTTCAATATCATCTCAACCCAGCACAATCTTTTATAATAAAACGAGGGCAAAGGCTCTCGATAGTAAAAAAGAAATACTGTTAAATATTGTTCATATGACTTATTCCCAATATTTAAAGTCATATGATACCTAAATAAACTGAAAATTACTTGCTTTTATTGCCTTCTTTAAGTTTGACAGCCTCCGTCCTCATTTCTCACTTTCATAGTGGCCCTTTTTATTTTTCACAGAAGAAAGATCAAGTGCTCGATTGCTCATTTCTGTTTGTTACAAATGTTGCCAAAATTCATACCAGTCCTTTTTTATTTAACACGGCAGCGTCGGAGATCTTGAAACAGAAGTGTATGGAGTGCTGGATCAATTTTGCTGAGAATTATCTGATCTGGGATTGCAGTCCCACATGGCTGAAGATAAAGAAAACTGTCCACATGGTTGTGATGGACCCCTTCGCAGATCTGTTTATCACCATTTGCATAGTGATAAACACAGTATTCATGGCCATGGAGTATTATCCCATGAAAAATGAATATGTTTACATGCTTTCAACTGCCAATGTGGTAAGAGACATTTCTAGCAGCATTTTAATGACCTCATGTACAATATTTGGTGGCTTGTTCTGTTATTGTAGAAAGAGTTACTGTTATTAGTGTGCAACCCTACTGAATGGAGGAGTGTGAATTTACTAATTAAATTTATATGTGAAAGTGTTAAAATTGTATTTTGATTTTTAAGAATATAAGCCACTTTATTTTGTAGTGATGTTTTCTCATCAGTGATTGATAAAAGTGATCAGGAACTCCACATTACATATGTTATGTTTTTTATTTCAAATTTAGACAGACATCTCTAGTTTTTTTAAATACTTTTAATAGGGTGATCGAAATCCTATTTTCCAGGAAATATCCTGGTCAGGATTTCTCAATTGTCTAAAACAGCCATTCTTAATTCTGGTCCTCGGGACCCTGGCTCTGCATATTTTACATGTCTCTCTTGGTTAACAGACCTGAATGAAATCTTTGAGATTTGCACAGTAGTCATGTCTCGCTCACTTGAATGCCCTTTGAATGAAACAGATCCTTTGAAATACTATAGTGTGATGTCCACTTCGCAGGGCACTTAAGTTTGAATGGAACAAACATGTGAAGCAATGAGAGAAACATACAAAATGTGCAAAGCGGGGGGGTGGGGGGGATGTCATGAGGACCACGGTTAAGAACCGCTGTTTCAGGCAATTTAGAAATCCCCGGGAAAAAGAGGACAAATGTTCACTCTACTTTTATGTTGTTCATTTTAAAAAGTTTTATTGTCTTCTTACCTACAGGTTTTCATAGGTACAATTGTTTATATTGATTGATTGTTTTTATTTATTGACTGATCAACATATGTAAAAATGGCTTTAGTTTTGTAAAAAACTAAAAAGTTCAAAGTTTTTCTGTTTTCTTGCCTGCAGGTTTTCATAGGGATCTTTGCAGCGGAAATGATATTCAAGATTGTTGCATTGGACCCGTACACTTACTTTCAGGAAGGATGGAATATCTTTGACAGCATCATAGTCACACTGAGTCTGCTGGAACTTTGTTTGACAAATGTGGTGTCTGGAATCGGTTTTCTTAGGCCATTCAGACTGGTGAGAGTATACCACTGTATATATTAAATAATTGAAAAAAATAAATAAAAATGATATAAATTCATAACAAAACACCACAAACTAAAATGAATAATTTGGTTACCATCGTTACATAACCTGAGATGTTCACCTTCCGAAGGGAACTTTGAACTGCATCCTCTAGTTCCCCAATGTGACCCCTAGAGGATGCAGTGTCTGGTTCCCTTCTCAGAGAACCATGGTTACATAACCTGAGATGTTCCCTTCCAAGGGAACTTTGAACTGCATCCATTAGGGGTCGAATTGGGGAACTAGTGGACACAGTGTTTCATTCCCTTCTCAGGGAACTATGGTTACATGGTTTTATTTATAAAAGTACAAGTGTGATTTGCTGAACATAAATAAACTTTGAATCAGCATTAGATGACATTCTAAATCTAAATCTAGAGGATAGTAGCATATCAGCTGACACTGATCATCTTTATTTCATTTAAAGTCTATATTGTGCATCTCGTCTTGTCCATTCTAATCTTTTATGCCCCTTATTGTAACAGCTGAGAGTCTTCAAACTAGCTAAGTCCTGGCCGACTCTGAACATGCTAATCAAGATCATTGGCAACTCACTAGGTGCCTTGAGCAACCTGACGCTTGTGCTGGCCATCATCGTCTTCATCTTCGCTGTGGTTGGCATGCAACTGTTCGGGAAGAACTACCGTGACTGTGTGTGTAAGATTTCTGAGGACTGCACGCTTCCTCGCTGGCACATGTACGATTTCTTCCACTCGTTCCTCATTGTCTTCAGGGTTTTGTGTGGAGAGTGGATCGAGACCATGTGGGACTGCATGGAAGTGTCGGGACAGCCATTGTGCTTAATTGTGTTCATGATGGTCATGGTCATTGGAAATCTGGTGGTATGTATAGTTACTTCTAATAAATGAACACACACACACAAAAAATCTGATTTATGTCAACCTGTTGTTGGTTTCTTCCAAATTTTGCAGGTTCTGAACCTGTTCCTCGCTCTGCTGCTCAGCTCATTCAGTGCTGACAACCTTGCAGCCCCCGAAGACGAGGTCGAAAAGAACAACCTGCAGATAGCAGTTGGCCGAATCAAGAAAGGTTTTGCTTTATTTAAGGCCTGCCTTCAGAATTTCTTCCGGAGCGGCTGTTTAAGGAGGAAGCCAAAAAAGAAAACCATAGATGGGAACACTATTGGGAGAAACTGCAAGGGAATAAATGACAACTCCAACCACACCACACTAGAGCTGGTTAAAGGCACTGGAGATACGAACATGGATAGTGACACTGAGAATTATATCAGCAATCCAAGCTTGGTCGTCAGTGTCCCGATCGCTGATGAAGAGTCTGATTTTCAGTGCCTCAACACTGAGGATTTCAGTAGCTTTTCTTTAGACCTAGAGGACAAAGAGGTAAGCTTGCTGCTTTTAACATTTTTTTTTATTAAAGACCAGGAAAATGGGCAGACATAAAGCCCCCTTTACATAGACATTTTAACATGTGCTTCATTAGGGACATTTTAGTATTTTCAATCTTTTTTAATAAAAAAAAAATAATTTGACACACAAGGGTTAAGCCGATTACATAGAGATATTTAGTCTAATGCATCTTTAATGGGATTTCATAACTGTTACATGATCAAAAAGCGGAATATATGGAAAATAATATCGTGGGGCGTAAGATTTTCTTGTATTTATTTGATCAAAAATACAGTAAAAATACAGTAAAAATGTGCCTATTTTCCTATTTAATTATTTATTATAAAATGCAATTTACTCCTGTGAAGCAAAGCTGAATTTTCATCATAATTACTCCAGTCTTCAGTGTCACATGTTCTTTTAGAAATCACTCTAATATGCTGATCTGTTGCTCAAGAAACTGTTTTTGTTATTATTATTATTATTATTATTATTATCAATGTTGAAAACATTTGTGCTGCTATTTTCGTAGAAACTATAATACATTGTTTCAAGATATTTTGATGATGTTGTCCCTTCAAGAGTACAGTCCTTTGCTGTAGTTATTGTCAAATACATTGTGCCAGAAATGAAAGCTTTTCCGTTGTGTCACTGAATTTGTCATTGGCATAACCGTGGTCATGATTTTTTTCCAGTCGCTTTAATTGCAGTAAGTGCATTGTGGATTACATCAACATGCAGCTTGACCCATAATGGAAGAGAGGTCAGGGAATATCAGTCTTCAGATCGCATTATGTGCCATTTAAGTACCGAGTGTGAATGTTAGCCTCATGATAACATGCTCACTTGCTTTTTGCTGAGAAACCAGGATGTGGTGGGCTGCGGTTTTGGCTATATACCGATTGTTTTATTATGGCAATCTCTTTGAAGTTGTCCTAAAATGTCTACCGCTTCAGTTTTTTGTGAAGTGTGAGATGTTTGCAATTGAAACTATGTTAGAAATACCCAGTGAGCTGACTACCTAGGCAGCATTTTAAGGAAAGACAGGCACAAATGTTTGTATAACACTGCCTAACACAGGAAGCTGAATTACCCTTTTAATTTATCATGTACTATAATTCAGCAATTTGAAATAAGTTCACCCCCCCCCCCCCCAAAAATCTGGAAATGTGCTCATCCTCAGGTCATCCAATATGTAGGTGAGTTTGTTTCTTCATCAGAGCAGATTTGGAGAAATGTAGCATGACATCACTTGCTCACAGTGGATCTTCTGCAGTGAATGGGTACCGTCAGAATGAGAGTCCAAACAGCTGATAAAAACAACACAATAACCAACAAGTAACCCACACCACTCCACTCCATCAGTTAATGTATTATAAGTGTATTGCTTATATTATGTATATGATATTGGTTTCTCCATTGGAAAAGTTGACTCACCTGAATCAGGAGAGAAATATGCACAAATTAAGCACTCTCTACAAGCCAACGCAGTCTAAAACAGTATAAAAAGCACTGGTGAGCAAGTGATGTAATACTATATTTCTCCAAATCTGTTCAAACTAAGAAACAAGCTCATCTACATCTTGGATAGTCTGAGGGTGAGCTAATTTGGGTGAAATAATTAATTTGAATAAATAAAAATCCAAATGACTGATTTGGCCTCTTCACAAAATGTTTACATTCACATACTTGCAGAGTGCAGTCAAAAGACAGCATTAAATGTATCCTTTATGAAAAAGGCATTCCCATAATGCAACAGGCTCAATGAGCTGGTAGATAAACCTCTTGAAAGATTTATTATAAATTAATAAACCTAATAAAAAATAATAATCAAATGAAACATTAAAAGTTCTTAAAATATCTAAATAAATAAAAACACAATTTAATCCAATATTTGTGTGCTATGTTACAGTTAGCATAATTGGTTCTTCTGAGCACTTTGCATGTGGAACATTCATTTTTTATCAAGAGTTTTCTAGATCAGTAGCTTATGTGGTGGCATAACACATTTTAGTTAGCATGATAATCTAGGCAGCAGACAGCAAGGCAACTCACTATGTTTTGGACCAGAGCCATGATCTCTGATTGATTGCCTGCTAGACCTCAGCAGATAATTCTGTATTATTGCTCCCATTGATTTATCTGTTATTCTTGCACTCTGAACAATATTTTTACCTCCAGACAAGACAGTGAGTGTTTTTTCCTTTTCGCCTGTCTCACTCCTTTAACTTAATCTGTCTTTGCAGCACTTCTGAGAAGCTCTCGAGGTTTACAATGAGTGGAGACCTGTAAGAAATTTTAAATATGCATCCAAAGTAACCGTAAAGTCAGCTTTTATCATTCATGAAAAATCTAATTTTACCTACTGGATCGTTTCAGCATTTCAAATCCTGCCATACTACTAATATCATTATTATTCATCTTCAGTCATAGATAATGGTGATAGCGTCTTATTTCGATTACCACAATTTCAGTAGATGTCAGGCCTCTCTGCAAATACATACACAGCTCTTTGAAACTGATAATCAATAATTGTTTCTCACTCAGCATAATGTAAATTGGACAAGTGTAGAAGTGTTTGAAATCAGTGGATTGACTGAAAATTTAGTCTGAAGTACAGTTAACATCTCTGTTACGTATGGTAACCCTCGTTCCCTGAATGAGGGAACGGAGATGTCACGTCAGTGACCCCAATGAATTGGGACATCACTTCGATAGACCAATCTACTTCGAGTGTAAACTAAACAAGCCAATGCACATTGGCATGCAATTATTGCATCCAGCTGCCGCTGATCACAGTGTGAGTATAATAAGGACACTGTGGGAGCCCCATACTTCACAAAGGAGTTTTTGGAAGCAAATACACCTATAGCATCCATTAAGGTGTATATGGATAAATTGCCAGTGATTGTAACCCTCTTGGGAAGGCAGAAGTCTGCTGGGGAAACATGGGCTCTTAGGCTATATCATGGACTATACACATATGAGTACCGCCTAGGTCTCAATATGGAACCCAGCCTTCCACAGTTCTCATGGATTCAAAGTGAAGGCCTGGTGCTGGAAGTTTCACCACATCCATCTGCCAAGGATGATGGAGGATCTCAACAGGGTCTACAGTATGGACACTGTGGATCAGTTTTAGCAAGCCGACACTAACTGGGGCCTCTCAGTGCCACTACCCATTTGAGGTGAGAACACCGGAGGATGCCAGCTCTAAATGAAGGCTATAAAATCTAGCAAATGTTGCGGGTCGCCCAGGCCGCAGCCCTACAAATATCTGTCAGTGAGGAGCCAGCACCCAGAATGATGCAACACTTGTAGTTGAGTGAGCTCGCAACCTGAATGGGCAGGGCACACCCTGTGCCTGATAAGCAAGCGCGATTGCATCCACAATCCAGTGGGCCATCATTTGCTGTCCAGAGGAGCATTAGTTAGGGGAACTAGGTCAGAGTGGGCCAATATGATGCCACTAGTTAGACTTGCTCCTCGTCCTCCTGAACTTTGCACAGTGTCTGTGCGAGAAAGCTCACTGGGGGAAGTGCATATTTGTGTAGGCCCTGTCTCCAGCTGTGTTCCTGTGCATACTTGCTGAGTGTTCACTCGGTTAGGGAGTGGAACAACTGGCAGTCGGAGGTCTCTGGAGAAGCAAACAGGTCTACCTGAGCGGCTGCGAACCATTTCCAAATCAGCTGGACCGTCTGGAAATGGAGTTGTCATAATCCCGGGGGCATTGCTTGAGACAGCTTGTCGGCTGTATGGTTGAGCAAGCCCAGAATGTGAACAGCATGAAGTGACCTCAGAACCTTCCAACTCCAAAGGAGGAGGTGCTGGGTGAGGTGCAACATGCGATGGGAGCACAGACCACCTTTTCAGTTAATGTACACAACGATCGCTGTGTTGTCCATTCAGACCAGCACATGCTTGCCTTCTAAAAACAACATTGAACTCTGACTGCGGAACTCTAGGCAATTGATGTGCCAATGCTGCTGCAGGCCCGTCCACAACAGCCGGTGGTGGAGGCATCTGTGTAAACCAGATCTGTTCTAAGGCACCCCTGCCCGGAGGAATGCAAGATCTGAACGACAGGAC
The DNA here is from genome assembly GCF_003368295.1 of Carassius auratus. Classification (NCBI taxonomy): domain Eukaryota; kingdom Metazoa; phylum Chordata; class Actinopteri; order Cypriniformes; family Cyprinidae; genus Carassius; species Carassius auratus. The sequence goes on from NC_039276.1 coordinate 2,637,892, forward strand.
CCGGTGAGTGCCGCGCTTCCACGCCCACCTCGGGATTCGGCCATAAAGCCATTGCTGGAACGGTCTCATATGTAACAAGCTGAACTGTGTAAGTACCGCTGTGGCTGTCATATGCCACATGAGCCTCTGAAAAAATTTAAAGTGGGACCGCTGTCCTGCTCTTGAAGGTATTCAAGGAGGCTAGCACTAACCACTCACGTTCCTGTCTGTTTGACTGAATCCAACTCCTATTATGAGAAAAGAGATCCTGTTCATTGAGGAGAGTTTGCTCTTTTCCCAGTTGACCTAAAGGCCTAACAGACTGAGGTGCTGGAGCACCAGGTTCCTGTGCTCGCACAACTGATCCTGAGACTGTGCTAGTATAAGCAAACCATCTAGATAGTTGAGGATGCGAACACTATGCTCTCTGAGGGGAACAAGAGCCACCTCCGCAACTTTCGTGAAAATGCGGGGAGACAGGGACAGCCTGAAAGGCAGGACCTTGTACTGATATGTCCATCCTTCGAATGCAAACCGCAGAAATTGTCTGTGGCAGAGAAGGATCAACACATGAAAGTACGCGTCTTTCAGGTCGATTTCTGCAAACCAATCTCAGGGATGGACGCATTCAAAGATATGTTTCTGCGCCAACATCTTGAATGGTATCCGTCGAAGTGTCCGGTTCAAAACTCACAGATCCAAGATTAGCCATAGCCCACCGCCATTCTGGTGTACAATGAAGTAAGGGCTGTAAAACCCGACTTCATAGCGGCACTAGGGACCGGCTATATCACGTCCTTCGGCAGTAGGGCTGTGCTCTCTGTCAACAGAACAAGGGCATCGTCTGCTTTCACTGCAGTGAAGCGGATACCGCTAAATTTGGAGGGACACCAGATGTGTCCTCTGGGCAAAGCTCTCATCTGTATGGGTGAAGAGACTGGTCTGGAACACAGGGGCATTAAGGAACCGAACATTGTCAGTGTCCCTTATGTCTGCCAGACACAGCCAGAGATGGCACTCCTGGACCAATCATCCAGCCTTGAGGGCTCAGGATGTGGTGGAGGTTTCCACTTGAGCCCTATCCTCTCGACGGCCCGGGAAAGCACAGTAGTATTGAGCTAGCAATGCCAAAGTCATGGGTTCTATTCCCACAGAATACATGAGCTGATAAATTGCATACTTTCAGTGCGTTGTAAATAGCTTTGGAGAAAAATGTCTGGCAAATGCTTAACACTAATTAGCCCCCCAAAAATCACCATTATTTTGGAATTCCATGCATTTTACTATTAGATACTAGATCCAAACCAATGGCATTATTGCATTGATTATTGAAATGTCATTATAGACAGAAAAGGTCTGGGGCCAACAAGGACTGGAGCCATCCAGAAATCTTGGTTGCGTATTAATTTCATCATAGCATGCTTGCATCATTCCACAAGCTGCATTATCTGAAAAACGAGCTGATGTTTTTTGCTTAGCAAACTTCACCATGTACCTACTCTCAGAAATCGTGGACCGAAAGGGAACTTAGTGTCGGCGATTGAAGGTGCAATGGCTCGAGCATATACATTAATAAGAGACTAAATTTACTGTATAAACATATGAAAAATTCAGCACAAGCTTAGTATGAGCTGCTATGAATTGATTGTTTTTACTTCTGTAAAAGATATTGTGATCTTTGTACAGTAAATTGCACAATTATGTTAAAATATATATTTAATCCTATGATCCATCTCAGAGCTTATTGATGTAGTTAATGGTGTATAATTGTTTGGAAATGCATATGAACTACTGTATACTATATACTAGATGAAGGAAGTATTTTAAACATCCGAGATATCACACCAAACAAGCCTTTGCACAATGACTCAGCTGAAACGACTTCAGAAACCATGTGCACGTGTATCATCTCATCGGCGATGTGGAGGTGTTGCCATGGTAACACGTTAATATTGTGTCTGTGTTGCTCTTGCAGAAGCTGTCTAACGTGGCTCCCAGCTCTTCAGAGGGCAGCACGGTGGACCTCAGACACTTCGGTAAAGATGGAGAAGAAGCTTTGGACTTTGAACTTGAAGAATCTACAGATCCAGATGCCTGTTTCACACCAGGTGATGCTGCTAATAGTTTGTTCACTAGAATAAGACCATAAAACGTTTTGTTTGTTTGGACTCTTGCTAAAAAGTTCAGTAGTATCAGTGGGAAATACCATGGTATTTACAATGGGCCATTTGACACAGTCACACTTAAAAAAAAATCTCTAGGAAAATGCATGTGTTGTTTTGTTTGTCAGTGTTTTGCTCAGCAAAGTTTGAGTAGAGTTTAACCTGAACATGAAAAATAAAATAAATGGAAACTTTGAAATATAAGATGTAGATAAGAACAAATGTAGCTTTCCATCACTTTGCTCACCAGTGGATCATCGTCATGAGAGTCTAAACAGCTGATAAAAACATCACAATAATCCACAAGTAATCCACAGCACTCCAGTCCATCAGTTAACATCTGGTGAAGCCAAAAGCTGCATGCTTGTAAAATAAAAAAAAAAAAAAAAAAAAAATTGCATTTACATCATTGCTTTTACACTATTTACCATTACACCATCCATAATCCAAAATAATGCTTTCTTTATTTTAAAAAGTACAATTTTCTGTTGTCCTTTCACATCAAAATCCACCAACTTATTTGTTCAGAAATATTTTGTACCACTTATTTTTTTCACTTGTAAACAATGCTTGATCTTTGCATATTTCTCTCCTGACCAGACAACTTTTTCTTATTGGAGAACGCAATATTATGGATAGAGGACTCTTTAGCAGTTTGCACAAAACAGAACAAAAAACAAAACAGCACAGCATATGTTTCTTACATACATATTTTTTTGCTTCATAAGACATCAACTGATGGACTGGAGTGGTGTGGATTACTTGTGGATTATTGAGATGTTTTTATCAGCTGTTTGGACTCTCATTCTGACGGCACCCATTCACTGTAGAGGATCCACTGGGGTGAGCAAGTGATGGAATCTGTTCTGATTTTTCATTTTGTTTTTCAGGGTGTGTCCAAAAGTTCCCGTGCTGCCAGGTGGATGTTGAAAAGGGCATGTGGAAAAAATGGTGGCTGCTGAGACAGACCTGCTATAACATAGTGGAGCACAGCTGGTTTGAGAGCTTCATCATCTTCATGATTCTGCTTAGCAGCGGTGCTCTGGTGAGGGAAATGCATGTGTGCTTTTGTTTGTGTATGTGACACACAACAAGGTAACTCCTTGCCTCACTTTCAATACAGTTTGACGTCAACGTGTTGATAAGCTGGTGACACAATATTCAGAACAATACATTGCAAATACAAATACAATATGTTTATTACCTGTTTTAAATGTTATTGCAATTTATAATCAATATTTTTTATCGGATGGATTGGTTGCAGTCCATATTGGTTTGATCCTAATCATTTATATCTATACATCTAAAATGTTTTTCAGGCATTTGAGGACATTTACCTTGAAACAAGGAAAACCGTAAAGACCATGCTGGAATTTGCTGACAAAGTTTTCACCTACATCTTCATTCTTGAGATGCTGCTAAAATGGGTGGCATATGGTTTTGCCAAATACTTCACCAATCTCTGGTGCTGGTTGGATTTTGTTATTGTTGATGTAGGTTCAGCTTTTGATTAATTATAATGTCAAACTATATGTTGCACATACACCCTGCAGAATCTGCAAAATGTTAGTCATTTTTACAAAAATAGGAGGAATCATACAACTTTTTTTTCATGTTGTCCTGAATAAGGTATTTAACATACAATTAGTCAACAAGACAAAATAACAGCTGAATTTATAAAAAGTAAAAACTTGCTTGATTTCTTTCTAAACAATCCACAACTGTGTGTATCATTTGCGATTGTTGTCACTAATTTGTTCTGAGCAGTTACTCTTGAACACTGTTCTTCAGAAAAGTCCTCCAGGTCTTGCATGTCTTTTAGTTTTCCAGGATCTTCTGCATATTTGAACCCTTTCCAGCAGTGTCTATAAGATATTTTACATTAAAAACATTTGTGGCACTCTTCAAAAAGATGCTCAAGAAAGTAACATGATGCATTAAGAGTCAAGGTGCTTAAAAAAATTCCCTCTTATTTTTTATATATTTTTTAATTATTAACATTTTGTGGATTCTGCAAGGTGTATGTACATTTATGATCACACCTGTTTAACCAAAAAAAATTTACATTTTGCCATCATTTATTTATACTCATGTAATTTCAGATCTGTAAGACCGATAGGACGCTATACGTCATAATAGTAATTATGGCTGTTGAGATACTATCATAGTTTAATTTATTTTATGTTTTTGTTTCATTTTAATTAAAGTTTTATTAATAAATACAATATTTATATTATTTATTTTCGTTTTAGTTATTTTAGTACATCAAGTTAAATAAAATGGGAACTTTTGCCTTGACAACTATCCTTTAGTGAACTGGGAGCTAAAACAACACAGACGGCAGGTGAACATCAACTCATAAAAGCACCATAACCAAGAAAGCATCAGTGAAATGAGAATGATAGACTGGAAATGATCGCTTTTGTGGGTGTTATACATGTGGGCACTTTAGACTGTGCGAGTTTCTACTGTTTGAAAACAGTTGAGTGATTAAACTGGACATTTGTACATTTGGAAAGCCATTATCCCATGAGAACCTGCAGAGAAATCAAGATTGGGGCTAGAAGGAAGGGTTGTGAGTGTGCTTTTCTCCTAATTAACTCTGTTTATGTGTGTAGGTCTCTCTGATCAGCCTGGTAGCCAACGCCATGAACTATTCAGATCTGAGCGCCATCAAAAGTCTCCGAACACTGAGAGCCTTCCGACCGCTCCGAGCTCTCTCACGCTTTGAGGGAATGAGGGTAAAATCTCTTAATCTCGACTTCTTATTTATTTCCATTTATTTCCAAATTAAATTAAATTTACTTTTATGAATATCTATATATCTATATATATATATATATATATATATATATATATATATATATATATATATACATTATATATACTTACATAATGCTGACTGACATTAATTCATTCAAAATTTAGTTCATTTACCATTTAGTTGTCTTTGGTATTCTTTTGGGCTTTTCACACTTGAAATTGTCAGTCCAGTGTCATCGTGGGTTAATCTGGGGTTATTTTAGATTAACATTTAACCCTGGTTGGTCAGGTTTTGAGATTTCACACTGTGCCATTCTAAACTCTGTGTCAACGTTGTAACGAGCGCTCTGTGAACAAAAGCCAGAACTAATGGCGTAAAAGGTGTGTCGTAGTGATGACGCATGTTATCGTGCAACTGTTTTACCGGGTGTTTTGAAGGAAGATCAACATTTGCAATGGAAAAAAATATGTGCAAACTGTAATATAGCAGAGATCAGTTAGTTCCTCACTATCCACGCTGAATCTGAGATCATTCACCAGCTTCAGTGAAAGTTAACTTGTGTTTTCGACTCATGCATTAACATCCTGATGTCACATGTCATTACGGGACCTTTACGGGTTGTGTGTGAACGCACGCACATATTCCGAGTAATCACTGGCAGTGTGAAAGGACAAAATCTAGCAACACGGGAACAATAGCCGGGACACATTATCCGTGTATTTTCCCTAATCGCAATGTGAAAGTGGCTAGAATTTCAGTTTTAGGTCAACTATCCCTTTTAAAAACTATCAAATTAAAAAATAGTAATGTTGAATGTTTCCCTGCATGTCACTGACGCCAGAAAACCATAAACAAATTCTCAACTCGCAAAAAAAAACAACTCTCAGGTATACATCACTTCAATACATATTTAAGATCAGAGTGGTTCAGCTGACAGGAACGTTTGGGAAATGCTGCTTTAGTGTAATGTGCACATAATCATATGTGCCATAAACAGGCATTAGGAAAGCAAATGGGATTCAAATTGATTTCATGTTGACTTTAAGAGTGTAGAGAGAAATGTGTGCCTGTTGTACAGTAGATCATGACTGTGGCTTTTTCCTCTGTCTCGTCCTCTCACTGTCCCAGCTAAACGTGTATCACAGCATGAGTCCCTGACAAACATGATCAGTTAAAGTTACTGATTTTAGTGCAGATAAAAAGTTGGATTTGTTACTGAGCTATGCTTGCTGTTACACAACATCCCACTTTATGTATGATTTTCACTAAAATGTGCATAGAAAATGGGTAAAATTAATTTAAATTACTTCATACTCAAAATCTATGAACAAAAGTTTTTGTAAAGTAAAATATGCAAGACTATACATGGTTTGTGTTGAACAGTGTGTTGTTGTTTTTTTGGTGAATTAATGGCTGACGAGAACTTCAAAGCATTGAAATTCAACTATGACTTATACTGTGTCCGGTCATAATTGTGGTGTTTTACTAAACAATTTCAGGCTGTGAATTGCAAGCGATGGTGGGAAGCTTTGACGTGCAGCTTTATGTAATAAGCTCAGGGGTTCGATGGTGCTGTTATTGACTAAATGCTTGCGTACGTTCTCCACACAAATGTGATGTTGTGATGACTTCCCCTCACATGGCAATCACTGATCACTCCTCTATTTGTATCGACAGTGTCTAGAAATGCACCGTGCATCTGTGTGTGTCATTGCTGCTGAGGACCTTTAACTTTTTTATGCGTCTTCATTTCTTTTTGTGTTTGTTCATTTACAGTAAACAGTAATACTGCGGCTTCACCATACTTCCTAAAGGTCATGCTTTTTCATGCCAAGGTTGTCATGGTTGTGCGTCATTCAATATGTATTTATATATAAATCTATGTAACTTATTTAAAATTAAAAAAATGCACATATATATATATATATATATATATATATATATATATATATATATATATATAACTTGTAATATTTCTTTAAATTGCACCCTCGTCTTGCTGTCATTCCAGTTCAAACTGTAAATAAAAAAACTCTGGTGCCAATTAAATTCAAATTCAGCTGATTCTTCAATTCTAAACTTGGCACAATCATCTAAACTGCAAAAAAGACAAAACTAGTGAGGGCACAGATCGACGTGCACTGATAACTTTCCCTCTCCTTCTCCTCTTGTTCATTATTGTCATTGCCGGTAATGATGTGTCCCCCTGCTAAACATTATGCACTGGACAGTTTCTCATTACACTCATGTGTTTTCATTCCTTTACCAAAACGGAGTCAACAGAATTAAACCCGGATGCACTTTGCTTTACAGGTGTATCAGGCCTATTATAGAGCTGGTAGAAATAGCTAAAAACTTAGATGATGATATGTGATCCCAATATTGATTTAACTGCATGCTACTTTTATTTCATTCAGATTAATAATCGTTTCAACCAAGCAATCATTTAGAAGATTTAAAATGTTAAATGTAAAATACGAAACAAATTTACTTTCAAATATTCAAGGCATGTTTTCTATATTGTTTGTCACTAGATAAACATGAGAAAAATTAACAAAATAACTAATATAACAAGCAATTTGTACCTGTCTATGTTTTTACTTCTGTACAGTTTTAAGTTGTGGCAAATGAATCATTGAATGAGCTGTAAAACAAAGTGTTTCCATGATGATTGAACTATATTCGTAACGCTTTGTAAGTTTGTGATGTTTGTGTGGATGCAGGTGGTTGTGAATGCTCTTCTGGGTGCTATCCCCTCCATCATGAATGTCCTGCTGGTCTGCCTCATCTTCTGGCTCATTTTTAGCATTGTGGGTGTCAACTTCTTCGCCGGAAAGTTTTCTGAATGTGTAAACATCACCTCAGACAAGCGCATGCCTATCACAGATATCAGTAACAGAACAGAATGTGAACTAAGGCCCGAAGAACTCCGCTGGAGAAATGTGAAAATCAACTTTGACAATGTAGGAAATGGATACCTGGCCCTGCTACAAGTGGTAAGATTGCCCTACACATTTGGTTATTATAGTTTTGTTTTCTGTTTTTATCTTGTAGAACATAGAAAATGAATAATCTATCTATCATCGTTTGTCTTATTTTTAAATTCCTATTATTACCGCTTCTAGAAGTTATTATGATTTATATTATTATTAACAATATGATTTTTAAAATGAAAGACATTACATCAAAGCACAGTGTTTACTATTGTCCTCTTGCATTATCCACACACTATTTTCCTTTTTAACAGTATAAAACTGCTTTGACACAATCTGCATTGTATAGAGCGCTATATAAACAAAGGTGACTTGACTTGATGGAAATAATTTCACAGTGTAATAATACTAACATTCCTAAAAAAAATGTAAGTATAATATTCATAATTTTTCTTCCTATTTTCAAGGCCACTTTTAAAGGGTGGATGCCCATTATGTATGCAGCTGTAGACTCTCGCAAAGTAAGTCTTTTTTGATTGTCATTTTATTATTGCTTAAATAAAAAAATATGATGTATCATTCTTATAATGGAAGCGTACTGGTGCAAGTTGCCCTTCATCTCCATTTCTGCAGGTAGAAGAGCAGCCAGAGTATGAGGTGAATTTGTATATGTACCTCTATTTTGTCGTCTTCATCATCCTTGGAGCTTTTTTCACATTAAATCTCTTCATTGGGGTCATCATTGACAACTTCAATCAGCAGAAGAAGAAGATAAGTATCTATATACTTTAAGCTTGACATCAAAGGCATCTTGATTTCTGATTTGGAACAGCTTAGGATGTTTTTTTTTTAATTCTATTGCTAGTTTCCTGCAAAAAACAACCAAACAAACAAAAAAAACACTTTGAAACGATCTAGTAAATTTTACAAATTATTACGAAGAAATAGTAGCTAACTCATTGAATTAAACATGAAATCTTGAATTAGAAAGACTGAAATAGTGTATTCTTGTAAAAACTTACTCCGGTAGTCTTTGTTTTATTTACAACATCAAAAGAAAATTTATTTAAAGTGTGTTTAGTCTAAAAATGCTGTAGAAAAGATGGGTTTCCTTTACATGCATATTTTGGATGATAACATCGAGGCCCGCCTTGATTTTCATCCCAAAATGATCTTTCTGTATGCTGTCTTTACTTTGGGGGTCAGGATATTTTCATGACAGAAGAGCAGAAGAAATACTACAATGCTATGAAGAAGCTCGGCTCAAAGAAACCCCAAAAACCCATTCCAAGGCCAAAAGTAAGCTTTCCTTAAAAAAAGAAAAAAGCTTTGTTCTTATCATTATGCCAAGCCAGAACCTTTCTTTGTTTCTCTGAAATGCAATATGGAGAAGAATGTCCAAGCTGCTCTTTTACCATACAACTAAAATGTGTATGGTGATTTTTCTATATGAATAGACTGCTCTTTTAATATCTTTTGTTGTATGGAATACAGAAGCTCAGATATGCTGCTTAACATTCTATTCACAGAAGATATAAAACAAAAAGGGGGTTAAATAACTTTTGGGTCTCTTCTCTTTAACCCATTTTTTTATGTAAATGTCTTCTGACAAACCCAATGTCTCTTATCATTAATTTTTTCAGAACAAGATTCAAGGATTCATCTTTGACCTCGTAACCAAACAGGCATTTGACATTTTCATTATGGTCCTTATATGGCTCAACATGGTCACTATGATGGTGGAGACAGACGGTAATTCCCCAGATATTCTGTACTGGATCAATGTTGCCTTCATTGTGCTCTTTACCAGCGAATGTATGCTAAAGATGATCGCGCTACGGCAGTACTTCTTCACTGTCGGCTGGAACGTATTCGACTTCATCGTGGTCATCCTGTCTATAGTTGGTAAGATCTGAAATGACCCTTTACTAAACAATTGATTTATCAGTCTCTCCAGTTTTTCACAGCTGCATGATCAACTCAACATCAGCAAAATATCCTATTTTTTTCCAAACCAGCAAACCTTTAACTGCTAAATAATAACAAAAAGTTCTAAAGTACTACTTAGTTATTGACATTTAGTGAGATAAAGAAGGATGAATGAATGCTTGATGTTGAAAATAATTATCTGTAATATCACAAAACACCCATGGTCACATGTTTGAATGGTCAAATTTATGTTATCTGTTATGTTTTGTGGAGAGCATAAGTCTAAGAGGACGTCCATGACATGAGGAGTCCCACAAGGGTCAATTCTTGCACCGCTCTTGTTTAGCCTGTATATGCTTCCACTAAGTCAAATTGCCTATCCCAGCTATACATATGATACACAGATTTACCTAGCCTTATCTCCAAATGACTACAGCCCCATTGACTCCCTCTGCCAATGCATTGATGAAATTAATAGTTGGATGTGCCAGAACTTTCTTCAGTTAAACAAGGAAAGAACTGAAGTCATTGCATTTGGAAACAAAGGTCAAGATTTCAAGGTGAAACAACTAAGAATCAAGTCAGGAATCTTGGTGTGATTCTGGAGACAAACCTTAGTTTCAGTAGTCATGTCAAAGCAGTAACTAAATCAGCATACTATCATTTAAAAAACATTGCAAGAATTAGATTTTTTGTATCCAGCCAAGACTTGGAGAAACTTGCCTTTATCACCAGCAGGGCGGTCTCTTGGAATGGTCTCCTTACGGGACTTCCCAAAAAGACCATGTTACGAACTTTTAAGAAAATGTAAAATATATACTAAAATGTTTCAGTTTCTAAGCAATTTTATTGAGAAAACACAGAACAGTTTTGACAGTACATTTCCCCACTTCTGAATTGATTCTGTGTGAGCAAGAGTTGCGCTATTATGTACGCGTTAACGTCTGTAGATATGTGTGAGCTGCAATGTAGCAGCACATTCGATTAGAAAGGAAATACCTGTACAGAAAGCTGTTTAAACCTTGCATTTTCGAGAATCCAGGTGGTATAATCAAATGTCTTGTGGAGCATTTTGGGGTATGCATTTATTTTTTAACTGTTGTTATTTTAACTGTTTGGAAACAGAGTGTAAATGTGGACTTAAAGATTTCTTATCCTGTTGCAATATGGCAAAGCATTAAAGTCAACTAGAAAACTAGAAAATTAAATAAGAATAATTTTCCTATTGTTTGGAAATCCTATAATTATAATATAATATAATTTTTAATTACAAAAAATATCTTGTTTAAAAGTGTGTCAGAAACTACCTACACAGAATCATCATCGCCATCTTGATCACTAAAATCACTATATCCTCAGGTTTCAACATTTGTTTTCAACTGTTGTCGTTGCAGGCATGTTCCTGGCAGAAATCATTAAGAAGTACTTTGTCTCACCCACCTTGTTTCGTGTCATTCGCCTCGCCCGGATCGGCCGCGTGCTACGTCTTATCCGAGGCGCCAAGGGAATACGGACCCTTCTGTTTGCATTGATGATGTCACTTCCTGCCCTTTTCAACATTGGACTTCTTCTCTTCCTTGTCATGTTCATCTATGCCATTTTCGGCATGTCCAACTTCGCCTATGTCAAAAAATCGGCCGGCATTGACGACATGTTCAACTTTGAGACATTTGGCAACAGCATGTTGTGTTTGTTTCAGATCACCACATCGGGAGGCTGGGATGGCCTTCTGGCGCCCATGTTAAATAGCGAACCTCCTGATTGCAACCCCAATAAAACCTTCCCTGGCAGCAAGGTTATAGGCGACTGCGGGAACCCATCCATCGGGATTTCCTTCTTTGTCAGTTATATCATCATATGCTTCCTGGTCGTGGTGAACATGTACATCGCTGTCATCCTGGAGAACTTCAGCGTGGCCACCGAGGAGAGCGCCGAGCCTTTGAGTGAAGACGACTTTGATAGGTTTTACGAGGTTTGGGAGAAATTTGACCCGAACGCCACGCAGTTCATGGAGTACAACAAGTTATCGGACTTCGCCAATTCTCTGGATCCTCCTCTGCGAATACCCGAACCCAACCGACTGCAGCTGATCTCCATGGATCTGCCAATGGTGAGCGGTGAACGCATCCACTGTCTGGATATCTTGTTTGCTTTCACCAAACGAGTTCTTGGGGAAGGTGGCGAGATGGACGTCCTTCGCGGACAAATGGAAGAACGATTCATGGCCTCCAACCCCTCAAAGTCCTCTTACGAGCCCATCACCACAACCCTGCGTAGGAAGCATGAAGATACGTCTGCTGCAATCATCCAGAGAGCCTTCAGGAAGCACTTGGTCCGACATAGTATGAAGAAGGTCCATAACACCAAGCAGCAAAACGGGAATGTCCCAAGTAAAGAGTCTGTTGACAATGACAAGTGCAATGATAGTGGCACTTCAGAAGATACTGACACAATGCCTGCCATATCTTCTCCTAGCCTGTCACAGAACACCACCAACAAATACGAGAAGGACAAACATGAGAAGGAAGTGGAAGACAAAGGTAACGGGGTTTAGAGTAGCATTACGAACAATTGTTTACAACTTTTATTTCAAGTTATTTGTCAGGGTCAGGTGACCTTGTCCGTTTGATGTGGATGTCTATGCCATACTGCCTGAGCATACTTGAACTTTGTGCCTATTCTGGAGCTGTGATTAACATGAGTTGGGCAGTGAAGCCTTACCTGTTTCACTCAGTGGCGAAAATGGCGATGGACCAAATGTCATTGTTTTGTGTAAGTGTTGAATCCGATGTGTTTTCTTTGTGTGTTGTTCAGCATATTTGTGAGTCAGAGCTGCATCCAGTGTCATGCATTTAGAGATGAAGTGTGTGATTTTTGTGTCACTTGCGGCACCTGATCCTTAAAGGCAAAACAACTGCTAAAGCGATTTCTCTCTCAATTCAGCAAGGACACCAACAAATTGATGAAAAGTGCTCATAAAGGCTCAAGTTATAATGTTAAAAAAAATTATATTGCACATAAATTCTTTTGCACTTTTTATTAATCAAGGAATCCTGAAAAACAATGTATCATGGTTTCAGCAAAAATATTGAGTGGCACAACTGTTTTCAACATTAATAATAAATAATGCTAGTAAAAAACGGCTCCAAATCTGCATATTACAATGATTTCTGATTCATGTGACACTGAAGACTGACTGAGTAATGATGCTGAAAATTCAGTTTCACATTAAAGTAATAAATAACATTTTAAAATATATTACAATAGACTTTAGTTATTACAAATTTTGATCAAATAATTGCACTATTTAAGATACTATAAATATACTGGGCCCTATTTTCTAGAAAACAGTTGTACCACCTGCTGTGAAAAACAGGAAATTGGTTGTGAGTGGTTCAGAGTTGGGAGCAAAAAGTATCTTTCTTCATCAATCACTAGTGAAGGATATGGGACTGTGTGTGTTCTTGTGATGTTATTGTCGAGACGTCAGGAATTATTGCAGTTCCCACTAAAATTGAACAGGATTGTCTGGTGCTTCGATTGCTGCAGAAATAACACACTTCATTTTTAAATGTCATTTATACATCAACAGTGAGGTTGCTTTTTCCATGTTACTTGAGACAGAGCTGATGTATTTTTTTCTTCCATTGACTGCTGCGCACCACTGTTGCATTCTGTTGTCATCAATATACGTGTAATTATAGTTGCATGACAGCTCACCTGTAGTCACACAAGTTTCGCACTCAGTATTTCAGAATGGCTCAGTGCCTCTCAGGTCTCTCTTCAACATGCTAGAAAGCCATTTGCACACGTGCCTTCCCTACTCGAGAGCTTGCAGCAAACTCTTTCCTTAAAACCTCAAGACTTACGTCACATCTTGAACTGTGAACTGTGTCTAATTTCAGCCTTCCCTGTAGCTGCCTCACTGATATTGCACTTGAAAATTAAAAAAAGAACATTTGCTGAAAATGCATTTACCCTCAAGCCATCTGAGATGTAGATGAGTTTGTTTTTTCATTGGTACGGATTTGGAGAAATCTAGCATGGCATCACTTCCTCACCAATGGATCATCTGCAATGAATGGGTGCCGTCCAGCTAAAATATGAGCCCTCTGTCTATAATATTGCTTTCCAGTAAAAAAAAAAAAAATGTCGATCTCATCCATATCAGGAGAGAAATATGCACAAATTAAGGACCGTTTAAGTTCACATAGTCCAAAATGGTTTCACTTCACCAGATGTTAGACTAGAGTCGTGTGGGTTATTGTGATGGTTTTATCAGCTGTTTGGACTCTCATTCTGATGGCACCCATTCACCGCAGAGGATTCATTGGTGATCAAGTGATGTGATGAAAAATTTTCAGCTAATTTTCATTTTTGGATGATCTATTAGTGTTGCATCTGTTCCCATCATCTTCACTTCTGCATCATAGCAGGATGCATCAGTAGTTGCAAATTCATTTTTGTATATGAACACAGATTTGGTGAGGTAGCTGTTCTAGACTTCATCTTTTAGCATCCACGTCTTCTTTGCTTTTTTTTTTAAGATTTCTCTCATAAATGGTTTTTCATGTGTGTAAATATTTTGTAGGAATATGCAATCTGTTATAGAATTTGTATAATGCAGAAATGATGGATTATAATCTATATAGGGAATGTGGAAGGTTTAAGTAAAAAGCTAAAATACAAAATTATGCTGAAGTTATATGGGAAATATAATCACTTTGATTATGTGGAAGCTAAAATGTTATTGTGAAATTTGGCCATTTTTATTTGCATTATGCTTTTTTATATATATATAAAAAAATAACATTGAGGAATATAAATGCACCACTTTCGTTTACTGCATATTTCACTTATGAAGATTGTAGTTCTATATATTTCTGTTATTAATGTTAGCCAACAGGTTGTTTGACTTGCGTCTTTACGATGATTGAAGACTGATGGGATAGTGTGTATTTGTTTACATTTTTATAATTATGAATGTTATCATTACATTTCGTTTCATGTCAGAGACTCATATGTTTCACATTAACACAGTCGTAAGTGTAACTGCTCTATGTGAACGTGACATGTATTAAGAAAATGAATTCTAGGTATATTATGAATTTAAATGAGATGAATATCAAAATAGCATAAAACATAAATCATTAGCTTTATATGCATCATGCTTGTAGACTGTGAGTTAAACTGCATGCAGTACATTGCTATGAGTCGGTTCTTTAAGCTAAGAGAATAAACTCATCACATACCTTACACCTGCTGGAACTCTTTGTGTATTCACTATTTATTGATTTTATTTGTTTAGTTTCATGAAATTTGGTTCAAGCTATCAAGCACCATGTGATTGTTTGAAATCACTCTTTATTTGGCCACTTTTACCATCCTTGACTTGAGTATGGGAGTCTTGAATGTGAAGTGTATAATTTTTGGTTATAAAGTTTTAATAATTAAGATTTTATAAATGTTTTAACTTGAAGGATCATTTGACACTGAAGACTGGAATAATGGCTGCTAAAAATTCAGCTTTGCATCACAGAAATAAATTTCATTTTAAAACATGTTACAATAGAAAACAGGTATTTTAAATTGTTATATTTCCAATTATTTAGATATATTATACTTTTGTTCAGAGACAAATATATGATATATAATAAATAAACAAATATTCCGAACTGTGTACGTAATTCAAAATTAATGATTGTTTTCAAGCAGGTTTCCAAGTCCTCATACGTTTTACACAAATTTAAATGTGTAAAAAACTATCAAAGCTTGTTATATATATATATATATATATATATATATATATATATATATATATATATATATATACATATAACATGGAGAAAACAATGTTACATAGAAAACTGAAAAAAAAAAAAAAATTGAGACTTGTTTTCACAGTTTTAGTTTTTACTAAAACGAGCAATGACCGTTTACTCTAAGTGATGATTCCTCTAACTGTATTCACATTTTACAGCATCCATACTCTCTGATGTATGTTCGGAAAGACATAGTAATGTTTCTCAGAGAGAGAGAGATGTTTTATGGTCACAGCTCTGGTCTCAAGTGACTGTACTCTAATTAGGAGCACATTAGATCTCTCGTAACTTCAGTCCTGACCATTTGAACTCAACCACAATCATCCACTTCCGCAAAAAAACCACAGTTTCTCTGCTAATGAGCTTTTATGTGAAAAAGCTTTGTTTTTGGTTTTTTGTCCTCAGAGGTTTTGTGTTTGAGTGTCTCACCGCACACATCATCATCTAAGGCTTCTGTTTGATTTTCAGGCTATGAAGCAAATGTCATTAAATAAAAAATAAAAAAAAATGGTTTTATATATATATATATATATATATATATATATATATATATATAAACCAGTTATTATCAGTATCAATGTTGGTAAATTTATAATTATATTTTTATTTGTTATATTATTCTTTATATTGTTATTATTATTATTATTATTATAAATAAATTCAATATTAATCGATTTAAAAAACACATTCCACAAACATTAACATTTATAATAATATTTTTTAAATGTTGTTAATGTAAGAATTACAATTTCATTTTTTACCACCCCAAGTTAATACTACTACTACTACTTCTAATAAAAATCATAATAATTATTGCCCTTGTTGTTGCTGTTGTATTGTGGTGCTAAGAATAATATATACTTTGCTTAAATTTTTACATACATTTATATATAATTTCCAGAAGACTCCCAGAATTCTGATTGTATGAAAAATGAAATAAATAATTCATTTAAATCTAAGATTTATCAGTAAAGACCAATGCTGAAGAGGACATTTGGCCACAAAATACATCCGAAAAGATCATCAAGAAAATCTCATCTCTTAAAGTCTCTTTACGTGATTCAGAACCTGCTGGCTGAGTCTATTAGGACTTGATAAATTATTAATCTGAGATCTCAGATGAGCTTTTATCTGAAGATGACTCAATCTCTAGCCTGGCATACAGGGAAGACGAAGAAGAAAAAAGATCTTACCATTTTCTAGTTATTCAATAAAACTCCCTCAGAGAGATCGTTTTTCACCACACCACGTCCTGTTATTGTGTCATTTGTGGTGTTTATTTCCTTTTTACACTAATGGTCATTTTAGATCATGCAGAATAATTCAGTTAGGTTCACCGACTGCCTCTCATTTGGACCCATCAGTAAGACGATAACTTAATAATTCAAGAAAAACACAATTAAGCAAGTGGCCGAAACCAAGACGTTTCCTTACGAGAGCCACAAGCCGGGGCCGCAGCAGCACAGATGGTCAGACAGTATATTGGCAGAAGCTAATGGCCTCGTGATCGGACGATCCAGGAAGCTCTGCTCCCAGACACTTATTCAAATGAAAAGTGATGCTGCAGTTCCTCCCGCACTGTTGCTTAGTAACGTAACATCACTTACGTTTATGTGGTGTTTGCAAGGCAGAACCGCCCTCGTGTTCCTCCAGTGAATCTGGTTTGGGCTGGTTCTAAATCTTTTACACATTAAGTATACTTTGGGTTGTCGATCATTTAAGTAATTTGCTTTGAAATTTGGGGTTTCTAAACATTTAGTCAAATGTAGAAGTTTGAAAATCTGTCAACTTGTTTGACCTCTCATTTGCATACTGAATTGTGATTGGACCTATGTTTTCTGATGTCTATTTGCATACTGAATGAGGATTGGTTCTGTCGTCTTTGCATATTCCGAACATTTTCTTGTAGGCTTCTAATATACTATTATTATAGCATACAGTAATATACTATACATACCTGTAGATAACTTTTTCTTCCAATAAATTGATCAAAAATACAGTAAAAACAGTAATATTGTGAAACATTTATATATATATATATATATATATATATATATATATATATATATATATATATATATATATATATATATATATAACATACAGTTATATGTTTTAAAAGGTAATTTATTCCTGTGATGCAATGCTGAATTTCAGCATCATTGCAACCATATTCATTGCACATGAAATCATTCTAATATGCTGATTTTCTTATTATTATCAATGTTAAAAACTGATTTCCATTTTTGTGGAAACTTTAATACAATTATCAGGATTCAAATGAAGAAAACTACGTGTCCTTGATAAACTAAAGTATTAATTTCTTAAAAAGAAAGAAAGAAAGAAAGAACCTATATGTCTGAACAGCAGTTTATGCATATTTGTAATATCTGAATATACTATGTGTATGCACAGTCTGCAAAAATTTTTTAATGATGCAATATCCGTCACAACTTTAACATATTTTATGTTAACATCAAATTTTACTGGAACACACATGCAATGTGATAAGGTCACGTGACAATAATGTACCATGAACCTGTTTGTCCTTCTTTATGAAACTCCAAATATACCCAGGTTTGATTCGTGTGTGCAAACGAGTGAAAATATGAAATTCACATTACTGAGTGTCACGAGTGCCAAGGCATCCAAACCTAAACTTACTCAAAAGTCCAGTGCACGCATGGCTCTTGCAGACAGACAAATCCAAGTACAGCAACAAAGATCACAGTTTGCAATGTTACTTTTCATTAAGTGCTCAATGACTGATGCACGCTCATATTCAATCATTTATTTAAATATTGATCCATTTAAATATCCATTTACTGACTGTCACTTACTGATTGACAGTGTTTGCCCTCACAATGTGTCCTCTGGAGGTCACCAGATGGATTGATGAGGATAACCACAGGAAAACCACAATGCAGTAAGACACATCCAATGGAGCCAAGAGTAGCCTCTAAGCAGCAGACTTACAATAAAGTTTGAGAATGTCCTTTAAGGAGCTTGTGTGAATGTGTAGGAGCACTCACTGTGCTATCGATCAGAGCCTGGGCTGTCTGAGTAAGTGTGTATATTGGGCTAAACGTGTTTAAGTGCTTTAGACACAGAGGTCATGAAAGCGCAACATCTTCGCCAGCAGCAAACCTTCTCATTGGGTTTCCATCCAATCCATCCTATTTTTATGGATCAGTTGACACAAAAATGTAATTTTTTCTGAAAATGTATTCACCTTCAGGCTATGTATATTTAATACAAATATTTGTTGTATATATATATATATATACTGTATATATATATATATATATATATATATATATATATATATATATATATATATATATATATATATATATAATAGAAATTATTTGAATATAAATGTAAATATTTTCTAAATATATACTGTATGCATGTGTCTTTATAAATGCATAATAAATATACACAGCACACACACATATTATGCAAAAAAACCTTTTATTTTGGATGCAATTAATCACCATTAATCCAATGACAGCGCTAGTTTTTGTACAAGTGAAATAATGACACCGGAAGGATGGATTGTTGTGATGTGAACTTCTCTACTCTTGGTGAATGAGAACGATTTTTAATACATTATCATTATTGTTATGTTCCCTGTTAAGTGCTCCATTATTGAGAATTTCCTGTTCCTTTATGTGCACAGAATCCAGTGCGTTTCTCGATCATCCAAAAGACAAAGCTACTCAAAGTCACTCATAACTGAGCCTGCACATTCACACATGAGCAGACGGCTTCTGCTTTGATGACTTCTGCTGCTGCTAATGATTATCTGTCAGTGTGTGTGTGGAACTGTATCGGACGGACAGGCCGGGGAAATGCCCCCTTCGGGACAGGACACACGGCCCTGTGTGTTTAGGCCGGGTCCAGGAAAAACCCAGGGCTAATTTCTGCCATCATTGAGCTCAAACTGTGTTGTGTAACCCTGAGTCTCTCATTAAGGCTGATGAGGATGAAAGCACATTTCCATTTCCATGCCTCGTATTGGGAGTTATGAAATACAAAAAAACTATAAATAACCTGACAAACCTGTGTGTATCTATATATCTGTATTGTGCATTGGGGTATTTAAAGAAATACATATCATATACTATTCACAAGTTTTGAACATTCAGCAAATATGCATTAAATTATTCAAAAGTGACAGTTTAGATAATGCGAAGATTTCTATTTCAAATAAAAGTTGTTATTCTGTACTTTTCATCAAAGTATTTCATCACAGTTTTATAAAAAATACTTAGCAGCATAACTACTTGACAACAGTAATTTATACACTTATTTATTTGCCAATTTTATTTATTTTTATTATTTTTTTGTCCGTGTGTTGTTGTCTCTGTGTACTGGAAACTTATGTCACTAAAACAAATTCCTTGTATGCGCAAGCATACTCGGCAATAAACATCTTTCTGATTGTGATTCGGTAAGATGTCCCTTAAGCTACAAATCAGCATGTTAGTATGATTTCTGAAGGATCATGTGACAATGGAGACTGGAGTAATGATGCTGAAAATACAGCTTTGCATCACATGAATAAATTACATTTTAACATTTATTCAAATAGAAAACACTTATTTGAAATTGTAATAATATTTCACAAAATTACTGTTTTTACTATATTTGTTTACCCAAATTTGCTCAGCCCTGGTGAGCAAAAGAGACATACACACATACAGTATACACAAATAAATAAATACTTTTGGACAAAATCTATTTATCTGTTTATATATAAATAAATATATAGCATGACATTAAATTCAAGAGACATTTAGAAACACATATTTTGTGGTAATGTTCATACATCTTCAGTAAATACGTTAATTTTATGTTCTAGTAACAGTTTTGTTACTGAATCCTGAAGCAAAACCAGTTGAGAAAACCCAGCTCAGTGGACAGATGAATGGGTTTTGAAAGACGCAGAGACCAGCAATCTGTGTCCCACACACTTCAGCTCTGACCATAGTTCAGTCATGTGATGACACGCATTCAGCTGAGATTCAGAGACTGAAGCGACCACAGCACATCAGCACAGTTTGCATCTATTCAAAACAGCCCAACCTCACTATTACATGCAGATCAATGCAAAAGGGAAGAGAGCCAAAGTCAACCATCACCTCTGTGAAGGAGTGATGTCACTAGGTGAAAGGTAGACTTATTTCAGAAAACTGGGAATAAGTTCAAAGCCTTGCAAACACCTTGAAAAGATCAGGCTATGTATAAAACTGGAACTGTACAACTACTATGATGCATACAAACAGGAAAACTGACTGAATGACCGTCTTTAAATTGTTCATTTTATTTAAACCCTGCTGTTTCTTCATGTTGTTTATATAAAAAGAATCTCATTATTAAAATACAGTCTTAAGACATAGGGTACAGCAGCAGATTTACCGAAATCCAGCTACCATAAGAGCATTTTGAAGTTGAATTAAATGTATATACATTAAAGTAGTTATGATTCAGACTCCAATGATACAGGGAAGTTTAATTATAACCATATATTTTTAAAAATGCAAACATATTTTTGAACAATAACAAATAAAACAGATATTTGCTTCTGTGGTAATCTATTGATAACAAGCTGCTTTGCACCATTTAAGCTGCATTCGTTATTCCAAACTCCACGCCTGTCTGACAAAAGATTACGGAGTGCGGCGCCATCTAGTGCTCATTACAGACGACACACACACACACACACACACACACACACACACACACACACACAATATATAAATAAATAAATAAATAAATAAATAAATAAATAAATAAATAAATAAATAAATAAATAAATAAAATAACCAATATACAGAATAAAAAATATAATAAAAATGTATATATTTATACAGTCTGACAATGAATTTTTTTCTATATGGAAAATGTAGATTCGATTTGGTTCTTTTTTATAAAATATTTTATTCATAAATTACATCTTGGATGTATAAACGTCACATGACCAATCGTATATAGCTTCATAGACATATTTGTTGTAGATATGTGTCTCTACACACGTATCTATGCTGCAAATAAAATCGAGCGCGTGGCGCCACCCAGTGGTAAGTAAGTAGAGTTGCGCCACTCTTGTACTGACTCGTCACTTCCTGGTTTCCAAACGGAAATAGCGGAGATTGTTTGGTTACTATGACGCTTCGTCTTCTTATCAAAGATGGCGAGATCAGGATAGGAAGACTCTCGCTGTGCAGAATCGTCTGTTTTTTATTTTATTTTCAGGGTTATTTAGAGAGCTGCAGTGTTTGACATTATGGCGGGGGTTGATGATGAGGAGAGCGCGCTCGTAAGTCATGAGAAATTATCCCATGGAACTATAATAATAATAATAATAGAACATGTTTAGTGGAAATACGTGTAGTTGTGAGATGTTTCATAAACATAAACAGGAAGAAAAACGACATTCCTCAAAGAAACTGAGATTTTGCAAACCTGTAAAGCCTGAGATATGAAATAATAGTTGGAAAAATATTTTTGTTTTTAATGGAAGAGTTTATTAAACCTTTAGACAAAATAAAAAGTCTAAACTATCAATCAGGCGACAGCAACAGGTTTTTCAGCAAAGTTTTTACATGTTAATTTAAATGTATGTATCAAATATGAGTCTGTTTTACAAGGTAAAGAACCCCTTTAATATATTAAGATATATGACTAATCAATTGTCATTAAAAACATGGTTTTCCTGTCAATTTGAATAATTAAACAAATTAACCCTACTGAATCTATTACCAATTTCAGGCCGTGATCTTATACTACTGCCAGGAAAAGTACTCCAGTCATGTTGTAGATTTTTCCAGTGAAGCTCGAGGGAAATTCAGTCATGATCCGATCTTCTCATTCCTCCACGCTTATGGGCTGCTCATGCAAGGTGAGGAAACTCCCCCACTTTCTCTCTTTGTCTTCATTTGATGTCTTGAGAAATGGTCTAAAGCCCCTTTGTGATTTGATTGTTGCAGATCAAGTGTTGGATGCCATTCAGGAGCTGGAGCAGCTGAAGGAGAGAAGAGACGTCTCCCTCTGTGTGCTCATGGCTCTGGTTTATGCCCAGAAGAAAAGACCAAACCCTGGTAGATCTTTTGCATGTCTTATTTAAAGGAATAGTTCAATTCAAAATGAGATTTTGCTAAAAATGTATTCACCCTCAGGCCATTCAAGATGTAGATGAGTTCGGAGAAATGTAGCATTGCTTCACTTGCTCACCAGTGGATCCTCTGCAGTGAATGGGTGCCGTCAGAATGAGAGTCCAAACAGCTGATAAAAACATCACAATAATCCACAAGAAATCCACACCACTCCAGTCCATCAGTTAATGTCTTGTGAAGTGAAAAGCTGCATGTTTGTAAGAAACAAATCCATCATTAAGGCATTTTAACTTTATACGAGTCCATAGTAACTCCTCTAGTGAAAAAGTCCATCTCTTTATGTCCTCCCTCATCAAAATCCACAATTTAGACTGTTTTCACTTCTAAACGGTGCTTGATCTGTGCAGATTTCTCTCCTAATTCAGACAAGAAAAGATGGATGAGGCGTTATTATGGATAGAGGTCTCATATTTTTGCCAAAATCAATAGTTTGAAGTTAAACACATCTTATGATTTGTTTCTTATAAACACGCAGCTCTTTTTACGTCACTAGACTTTAACTGATGGACTGTGGTGTGTGGATGATTGTGATGTCAGTTAGGCCTGTTGTGTCTGTTGTGTGATATATTAGCCAAGAAATAATTGCAATAAGTGATATTTTTGTCATTTCAAAGACCAATTTATGCTTATCATAATGTTACAACGTAATATAATGCAAGAAGGCCTACACACTTCAAAATGACAACAAACTTAAATTTTTATATATTTAGATCAGGGAAATTAAGTATCAAAATATTATTTACCTTAAAAAACGAAATAAATAGTAAACGAACATTTTCCAACAAAAAGTGCACAGTAAAAAGTAGGCAAAAATAAAAATGCAATGATTTTTCCATCTACAGATTTCAGACATCTAACTTCTTTTCTCTGTAAGTTAAGCGTGCACACTATTGCTGAAAAATGCAATCACCATTTAGCAGTCAGGTGTCCACATGCACAAAGTCACAGATCCCTAAACAAGACCAGATCTGACACATGCAATGTACAAAACATTGTCACATTAATTTGTATGTGCACATAATGGGCGATATATTGCATCACCAAATATTTTGAGGTCATGTACATATATATACTGCGCGATAAGTGTATATATTGATTATTGGGACAGGCCTAATGTCAGTATTAAATGTCTCTATACAAATCCTTTGTGTTGCATGGAAAATTTACTAGCATACAGGTTTGGAATGATATGAGTGTGAATAAATAATGACAAAACATGTCTTGTGTGTAGACCGTGATGTGATCCAGGAGCTGGATGGAAGGGTGAAGGAGGAGAGGAAGACAGCGGGTCCCAAAGCTCTGTATTACGCTGGCCTGCTGCTGTGGCTTCTGGGTCGCAGTGACAAAGCCAGAGAGTATGTGGACAGAATGATCAAGATCTCCAGTGGCTCTAAAGAGGTGGACTTTTCTAATGCATCTACCCTGTAGATTTCTGCTGAGGCAGCTTTTCATGACTGTTCAGCCTGCCTGTGTCTATATGATCAGTAGCATAAGGCTGAGAATGGGGAAAATATTCAGAATTTAAGGTACATTTTGGCTGTAATTTGGCCTGTTCATTCATGGTGGTCATAAAACACTAAACTGAATGTTTCAGTTGATAAAAAAATATGTATATTTCAATATTTATTTGAACATTAGGGTCTAAAAGTATAGTATGGCTCCTTTAAATGTAGCGATTTTCATGGCTTTTATAGTTCACACTTTTTTTTATTTATTTAGTTAACTTAGTTTATTTTGCTAATATAACAAAAAACAATAGACAAATAGAACTGAATTAAAACATAATTGCTAAAACGTAACTAAATATGAAAACTGTAAATATATAATCTAATTCAAAATATTAATAAAAGCTATAAAAGTATCTCAGACGATTAACAGATTTTCCACATATTTAGCTGTTTATTAATTATAAGGATTATTGTTCTGTAGGGAATTGTGCTGAAAGGCTGGATTGATCTGCGATCTAATAAGGATGCTTATGCAAAGAAATCTGGGAAATACTTTGACGAGGCCCTGAAGGAGAGAAGTGACCTTTTTGCTCTGATGGGAAAGGTATCTTTATTTCTGATCACCATTTAATGATTTAACAAACAGAAATGTCCGCTTATAAGATGTGTGCACAATGTTTATTTAAATTTTTCAAAGGTTTACATCTTAAAGGTGATGCAATTGTTTAAATTATGATACTTTTTAAAATTTCATATAGAATCAACTGAAAATAAATGATTCAGTGAAATTTCAGCTGAAAAAAAATACAAGTACCTGAGAAATTTTATTATATTACATTATTATATTTTGTGCCATTGCAACAAGTTTTTTTTAATGCTCTGATTGTGTCTTTCTGCCAGGTCCATTATTATGAATTTCGGCAGAATTATTCTGGTGCTTTAGAGACCATTAACCAGGTGATTGTGAGTTATCCGTCCTTTCTACCTGCTCTGGTCAAGAAGATGAAGCTGCTGTTGACTCTACAGGACTGGGAACAAACTATAGATGCAGCTCAGAGGTAAAAAACCTTATTTAACGGTTTAAGTAATATTAATTCTGGATTTTATACACATAAATACACTCCTTTAAAAGCTCCCAAACACTTTCACAAGTGAGCTGCATTCATGTGCAAATGGAAACTAGATGTGATTCCATGGATTTGTACAGAAAAACTGGATCATTATTTCTCTTTTCCTATACGAGCTCCCCAACGAGACCTCAGTGAGTCTGTGTGAACACCAGCTCCCTCAGGTGGAGCAGGATTGTGGTTTTTCAAGCTTCTTTTTGTACAGTATTTGCTCTAAAAGAGTGATGATTGTCAATCAGAGGGACCATAATTTCAATTAAACATTCATTATAGCCAAAAAAGTTGTTTAATGCAAGTAAAATACTTTAAAACTGTTTTCATCATAAATATACATAATTATGCACAATATTTAATAATTTTCATTTATATGCATGAATATAACAGTAAATAGTAATGCACAACATTATTTACCTACATATATTTTTATAAAAACATAAACGTATAATGCAGGGACTGCGTTTACATTTAGTAGATGCTTTATCTAAGCCAGTTAACAATGTCAAACAATGCAAAGACATAAATGCATGTCTCAAAACATCTGTTTTATACATCAAACGACTCTGGGTTTAATTTCCTGATTCCTTTCATCTTCTCAACTTCAGGCTTCTCCAGAGAGATAAGAATAACCTGGAGGCTCTGAGGATGCTGGCGCTGCACTCTCTCTGCAGGGAAGGAGATGTTGGAGAGGTGTGTTCACTCGGATGCTACAAATCTCATCTGTTATGGGGTCAAATGAAAGCGATGTCACAAGAGTAGAGCATTTAATTTCATTGCACTTCAACCTTGCATGAATCCTTCAAGAAATTAAGAAATGCAATATCATGCAAGTCATTGATAATAATAAGAAGTTAAAAGCATTAAAAAATCGTACTGATTCCAAACTTTTGAATGGTAGTGTGTATAAATAGTTTTTTTTCTCTCTCTTCTTTTTTTTAGTGTGTAAATCAACTATCCAATCTGATCAGTAATCTGGACATTCAGGAACCGAACAATCCTGAGCTCTTCTTCAGGATGTCTCTAGCCTTCACTCGAGTGGTAACACTCATCCATGCACACACAACTTCAAATTCATTTGAACCTGAACATCACAATCCTGCAAACCAGCTGGATTTGCCACATGCTGTTATATAGAAACCTGATATGTTCAAGTGAAACCATACTGCTGTTTTATAAACGTATCGGTGCTGCAGAGAGATGAGATGATGTGAATATTTGATCACTCTGCAGTGCGGAAGAGCGGAGAAGGTCCTCCAGCACACTCACAGGATGGTGGAGCGGGCGTTTGCACAGGCCTCCAGTGAATCTGAACTGGCCACAGAGTTGGGCTACCAGCTGGTTCTCCTGGGAAGAGTGAAGGAGGCCATGAAATGGTACAAGACCGCAATGACTCTCGATGAGAGCAGCGTCTCCGCTTTGATAGGTGAGAGCAGTTTGAAAGCCATAAAGAAAAGAATGCTTATCAAATGCATTATGATGGATGGGTCACATTTGAAACCTATGTAAAATGACAGTGAAAGCAAATATGTGTCCATGGACTACAAAACCACTGGGGTAGATTTGTAGCAATAGCCAAAAATACATGGTATGGTTCAAAATTATTGATTTGTCTTTTATGCCAAAAATCATTAGGATATTAATTAAAGATCATGTTCCATGAAGATATTTTGTAAATTTCCTACAATAAATATATCAAAACTTCTTTTTTGATTAGTAATATGTATTGCCACAAACTTAACTTGGACAACTTTAAAGGAGATTTTCTCAATATTTCCCCTCAGATTCTAGATTTTCAAATATCAGTATCTCTGCCAAATATTGTCCAATCCTAATAAGCTCATTTATTCAGCTTTCAGATTTTATGTAATTCTCAATTTTGAAAAATGTACACTAAAGACTGCTTTTGTGGTCCAGGGTCACAAATTATGTGACCACATATAATGTGTTAAGTGACAATTGTAAACTGCCTACAGTTACACTAATGAACTATATATGGAAAAATATTTTTTTAAGCTCGTTATCATCAGTATCTGTAACTATATATTGAATATGAATAGCTGAAATGTGATCTTTTATCAAATTTCATAAAAGCAGTTCCACTCAACGTCATGCATTCGCATTGTGCCTCAAAACATGGAATTGATGTGAGTGATTCAAATCAAAGTTTCTTTTAAAAGAACATGTTTTACATGAAAGTTCATCAGAAGACTGTCTAGGATCAAAAAAAGTACATAACAAAATTAAAAATATCTTAAAGTACTATAATGTCTAGCTGTGTTTTTAAAATGTTTAAAATGCATGAATAAAAAGAGCCTAAATCAGTGTTTATTGTGTTTGTGCAGGTATCATCAGGTGTCAGCTCATGGAGGGCCACATAGAGGATGCAGAACAGCAGCTGGAGTTTCTGACAGAGATCCAGCAATCCATTGGCAAATCAGCGGTGAGAATCCATTGAAATGACTTTATATGATACTTTAAACAAACAGTGTGAGCTTTGAACGATGTTAAACAGAGACACTTTTCCAGAATATTTCCACAGAATTAAATAAAAAACAAAGAAAATGTTTTTTGTATTCGAAACGTTCTGATTCATGTTCGACAGCGACCTGGTTTATTACAGCGCCTGTTTACATTCTCGTCTGGGCGGTTTAGCACACACTTAAACAAACATGCACATCTGCTTTGCCAGAAGCAGCTCCCACTTTATTTTTAATTTTTTTGAAGGGAACAAAAATATAGTAAGTTTTTTTTTTTTTTTTTTTTTTTTAGCTTTGTCTGAGGAATTCAACTGCATTAGTGAACAGATTAATTAATACATGACCTAGTATTAAAGCACATTATAAACAGAATCCTATTTAAGGTTTGCTTAACCTGTGTGTTTGTGTGTGTTAGGAGCTGTTGTATTTGCGAGCGCTGTTGGCTGTGAAAAAGCGTCAGCCACCAGACGAGGCAACCAATCTGTTAAACGACACGGTGGACACACACTTTTCCGCCCTGCAGGGGTTGCCTCTCAGTGTGGAGTACTTTGAGAAACTCAACCCCGACTTCCTGCTTGAGATTGCCAAGGAATACCTGGCGCTGTCTCCTGCCAAGGTCTTCCCTCCCTTGCGCTGCCTTGCAGAATACACACTCTATGCTGCCTAACAGTGTTTTGTCCAGCCGTGATTCTGAGTGTGTGTTGATGAAGATTACTGGAGTAGTTTATTGGCTGATGTTGTTCTCGCTGCAGGCTCCAGCTCCTGGTCAGCCTCCTGCTCCTCAGCTGCAGCACTGCGCGTCTGTGCTGGACACCGTGGTCAAAGTAGTGCCTGGACTGATGCAGGCCGTCTTCCTAATGGCCAAAGTCCGATTTCAGTCAGGTGTGTGCATGTCTGAGTGATATTTTCTAAAAAATGAAGATTTTATTGGCATCTTTTTATTTATTTTACATCACAACATTGTTGGATTGATCTAATTGGGTGAATCTTTCAAACTTCTTACTTACAGGCAGTGGTTTTTTAGTATCATTGGGATACTATTATAGGTTTTATATATATATATTGAATTAGTTTTTTTTTTCTCTATTTTCATTTTAATTTTAGAAAGTTTTAGTATTTTTTTGTATGTGTTTTAATAATTTTTATTAGTTATTGTCTTTTCTAATATGTCTGTATAGTTTTGATTTCAGTTTTTGTTGTTTTAGTGCATAAAGTAAATGAAAATGAGAAATGTAATTCAATTGTATTTTATTTCAGTTAACCTTTTTTATTTCAAGTTACACTGTTTTTTTTATATATTTTTAGTTTAAGTTTTAGTTAACTACTGTGTAATAACACTGCTTCCAGGTAATATTTCACCCCAAAATCAAAGGGAATGAACCGAAATGAACCGTTCTTTGCACCGTGGCTTTATTATTTTATAAAAAATAAGCAAATGCCCCCCAAAAGTCTCCTTATCATAAAGCCCCAAAAATGAAAAAAGAAAAAATAATAATCATTACTGTAATGCAAAAAAATAATTTGTTTAAATTGCGAAATATTTTAATACAACATTTGTTATACAGTCTTAAATGTTAATTTAAATAAAAACATTTTTTTTATAGTAATGTGAATTTTGGGAAATAAAAATATTTTAAAACAAATAATAAGTAAAAGTAATTTTGTCATGCAAATAATAATGTAAGAATGCAAAAATGTTCTTAAAAATAAGCTTAATTACGTTTCTTTATGCAAACCGTTTTTTCCTATTTTTCCTTTTATTTTTTTGGTCAATTCACCGAAATAGTCAGGTTTGTTCTCTCTTCACACAGGAGATATCGAGGCGGCCCAGAGCAGCCTGCAGCACTGTTTGGATCAGAACCCAGCCCATGCTGAAGCCCATCTCCTCATGGCTCAGATCCATCTCATTCAGGGCAACTTCAAGCTCTCCTCCCAATCTCTGGAACTCTGCCTCAGCCACAACTTTGAGGTGACACAACATCGCTGCCAGCCATACTGAACTGCAGAAGGAAACCAGTTGAAATGTATTGATTTGATGGGACTGAATATGTGGTTTTTATGTGCTCAGATCCGTGAGCATCCTCTGTATCACCTGATAAAAGCTCAGGCTCAGAGGAAGATGGGGCAGCTTCAGGAGGCCATTCAGACACTGCAGATGGCCATGAGTCTGTGTGCTGTGAAGAGAACGGGCTCCTCGACCAAAAGACAGAGTAAGAGAGTTGAGCTCAGCTCGGCCGACTGTGTATCTGTGTTCCTGGAGCTAGCTGAAGCTCTGTGGCTCAATGGAGAACAGGTTAGTGGTTAAGTGTTTCTAACATTTCTAACAAACTCATCTGCATCTTGGATGGCCTGAGGATGAATACAATTGTAGCAAATTGTCATTTTTAGGCAAACTCTTCCTTTAATAAATCTGCACTTTTTAATAATAATGTTTGGTGTATTCATGTTGTTGTAGTCTTATGTGTTGTTGTAAAATTAACAAGATTTTGCTAGTGCTTTGTTTTTGGGGATAACATTTTTCCTTGACTTCCAGCATGAGGCAGCTAAAGTGATGCAGGATGCCATAAATGAGTTTACGGGCACTCCAGAGGAGCTTCGGGTCACTATCGCCAATGCAGACCTCGCACTCATGCGCGGAGATACAGAGCTGGCACTGAGCATGCTCAGAAACATCACACCAGAGCAGCCCTACTATATACAGGCCAAAGAAAAAATGGCAGAAATCTACCTGAACCACAGGAAAGAGAAACGGCTGTATGTGAGCTGCTATAGGTAATGCATGTTCATTCCTCAAACATGCTCCTCATAGTTACTTCATCTATTATAGCTTATAGAAAATGGTTTTCCAAGTATGTTTAATATCATAACTTCATGTCAGGTCATATTTCACCGTAAAAGAAAACAATATATTGGACATACAACTTAAATAAACTTAAATACTTAAACACATAAAAAAACATGAATAAATACATAATTATTATGTAATAATAATCTATAATATTATTTTTTTCTTTTATTGTATTACTGTGAACTAATTACTATAATACGGTGATTTTAAATCTGCATTTTTATTTAATTTGGGAGAAAATGTGCTTAACTGTCACCATGCAAGGTATCTTAATGGTCATCAATATAGGCATATTTTATTTTGATATATATAATAAAAATGTTTTCAATATCATTAGATTGTAAACTTTTTTTTTCTTTTTCTAAAGTGTTACTTAAGAGATCAGAATGGAGTGCTGAAGCTGTACTTTAAGAAACAATCATCAATCATCGTGTTCATGCAGAATATTAATATATCTCATTAGGGATATATTAATATTCTGTAATATTCTGTTCTCATTAGGGATTTGGTGGACAAAATGCCGAGCCCTCATACCTTCCTGTTACTCGGCGATGCCTACATGAACATTCAGGAGGTGGGAGAGATTCTAGTTGTTTATTCTGATGTTTACATTTGGGTTTGAATGCCACAGTTAGCAAAGATCTTTGTTTAGAATCTCGAATACCCTTTTCTTATATATACAGTACAGACCAAAAGTTTGAACACACCTTCTCATTCAAAGAGTTTTCTTTATTTTCATGACTCTGAAAATTTTAGATTTACACTGAAGGCATCAAAACTATGAATTAACACATGTGGAATTATATACATGACAAAAAAGTGTGAAACAACTGAAATATGTCATATTGTAGGTTCTTCAAAGTAGCCACCTTTTGCTTTGATTACTGCTTTGCACACTCTTGGCATTCTCTTGATGAGCTTCAAGAGGTAGTCACCTGAAATGGTCTTCAACAGTCTTGAAGGAGTTCCCCGAGAGATGCTTAGCACTTGTTGGCCCTTTTGCCTTCTGTCTGCGGTCCAGCTCACCCCTAAACCATCTGGATTGGGTTCAGGTCCGGTGACTGTGGAGGCCAGGTCATCTGGCGCAGCACCCCATCACTCTCCTTCTTGCTCAAATAACCCTTGATGCCTTCATTATGCATGTGACTCTACAATTTTCATAGTCATGAAAATAAAGAAACATCTTTGAATGAGAAGGTGTGTGCAAACTTTTGGTCTGTACTGTGTATATATATATATAAAATACTGTTATAAATGTGTAAAAAAATATATATTAAGATTCACCTAAACATTGCACCTGTCATGTCTGATGATTCCTTCGCTTTCAGATGTATATATTTATTTTTTGTCAGTACATTGGTGCTTCTGTATGAAAATAATGTTCTCTGCTAACAGCCAGAGCTGGCCATTGAGGTGTATGAACAAGCCCTGAAGAAAAACCCCAAAGATGGAGCTGTGGCCAGTAAGATTGGAAAAGCACTTGTCAAGACCCACAACTATGTAAAGGTAAGTGAAGAAATATCTCTTTCAGACCTAAAGAGTGTGGGTTCTCAAGAAGCTCATTTTGAATGCAGGAGGATTGTTAGAGTAGATCTGATTTCTTTGGTCAGATGTGTTTTCTTCATCCTCTGTTAAAAATGGAGTTTCTCTATATTTCTTTTCCCAGGCAATTAACTATTATGAAGCGGCGCTGAAGAGCGGGCAGCAACATTTCCTGCGTTATGACTTGGCTGACCTGCTCATGAAGCTCAGGCAGTATGAACGCTGTGAAAAAGTCCTGCAAGAAGCTCTCACACACGATCCTGGTGAGAAACAGCTCAGAAATTATGAAGTTATAGTGAAATGGCAACATCTCACTTCAGTTACCCCTAAAAAGATGATTTTGTCCGTCATCAAACACAGAATTTTTTTAAAGTTTGATAAAGGATTGAATGTGATATTGGATTGATTTGATATGTAGAAACTGGTTCAGCTCAATGTAATTTAAAAGAAAAATTGTTTAGTGGACAAAGTAGGTGCTTTTCTTTAATTGTGATCAGTTGTGTCTTTCTTTATTTTTCAGTAAATGAGCTGTCGCTTCTTACCGAAGACTGTCGCTATCTTGTGCTTCTCGCTAAAGTCCAGAGCAAAGTCAGTAAAAATGACGAAGCATTACTGTCCTTACAGAGAGTGAGTCAAGTGTCTTCTTTTCGGAAAAAGTGCTGTTGTTGTTAACGTGAATGAGTAAAAAAATATTTTCAGGAATTGAAATAAGGCTGAAATAAACTAACTAAAACAAAAAATATTTTTTTGTGTACCAATTTTTCTTTTATTCTATTATTATTGTTGTTGTTGTTGTTGTAGGACAAATGTGATTAATTCTGATGAAAAGATTTAAGCAAATCGTTATTATAATATATTATATTATAAATACATTATTTCAAATGTAATATTTGTATGTCTAAAAGTAATATCTTCTAAACTTAATGAATAACTAAAACTAAATAAATATACAAATATAATATATATATATATATATATATATATATATATATATATATATATATATATATATATATATATCAAAATAAAAATAAATTGAAGCTAGTTAGATATATGTGAATAGAAAACGAAACAGAAAAACACAAAATTACTAGAATGTTAACTAAAAATAAAAAATTAAACTTAAAGGGTTTGTTCACCCCAAAATTAAAATAAGGCTGCGTTTTAATCACCGCCGAGGCATCCTGGGTGTATATGAATTTCTTCTTTCAGACAAATACAGTTTTTTTTATATTAAATTATATATAGGAGCGTTTTAACACCCGCTGACTGGTATTAAACAGCTTGAAAGACAATTTTTAACATAACTCCGACTGGATTCATCTGAAAGAAGAAAGTCATATACACCTGGGATGCCTTGGGGGTGAGTAAAACACAGCCTAATTTTCATTTTTGGGTGAACTAACCCTTTAAAATATAAAAATGAAAGCAAATTCAAAAT
Organism: Carassius auratus; assembly: GCF_003368295.1. NCBI lineage: Eukaryota > Metazoa > Chordata > Actinopteri > Cypriniformes > Cyprinidae > Carassius > Carassius auratus. Next base: position 2,671,542 of record NC_039276.1, read on the forward strand.
CTTAATAAAATTTATACTAAAATAATACAACTTTCAACAGGACATCTCAATTCCAATTTACACAACCTCCTAAATTTACCAAGTTATATTTCATGTATTATCAAGTATATAAATAAAACTACTTTGACAAAATACTTACAGAATTGTAATTTTCAAGGTGAAGTGTTCCTTTAATTTTTTGCCCAGGGCACGTGTTTGAATTGTTGTGAATTTGTTCTTGCTCCACAGGCGAGAGATGTGCAGGCGAAGGTGCTGAAGCGTGTTCAGCTGGAGCAGCCCGACTCAGTGTCTGCGCAGAAGCAGCTCGCCGCAGAGATCTGCGCTGAAATCGCCAAACACTGCAGCAGCCAGCGCGGCTACGAACGAGCCGTCAAGTTCTACAAAGAGGCGCTTGTGTACTGTGAAAGTGACAGCAAGGTCAGTGTGTCCAGTGGGTTCTCCTGCAGCTGGATCGGTCCAGCCTGGAGCATCAGTCAGTTTGTGTGTGGTGCAAACCATCACAAATCAATCTCTCCATCGACCATATTAAAATAGGAAATTCATAATGATATATATATGCCTGTGTGTGTGCTCTTGTTTTTGTGTCATATCAGGACACAACTCTGTATAATGAAATGAGTATGACACAGTTATTACAAGGAGAGGGTGACTTATGAGGACATAACCCAGGTCCCCATTTTTCAAAACGCTTATAAATCATACAGAATGAGTTTTTTTGAGAAAGTAAAAATGCCAAAGTTTCCTGTGAGGGTTAGGGTTAGGTGTAGGGTTGGTGAAGGGCAATAGAATATACAGTTTATACAGTAAAAAACCATTACGCCTTTGGGATGAACCCACTTTTCACAAAAACAAACGTGTGTGTGTGTGTGTATATATGTATGTATGTATGTATATGTTTGTTCTATTCGACCGTACGTCCCTGCGAAGTGGACATCACCGGATATTCCACTATTATTTTATTAAACAAATAAAATCAACTAAAAATTTTAAAAAAAATATATATACAAATATTAAGAAAAATATAATAATATCTCAGTAATAAAATGTTTTCAATTAAATTGGCTTTAAAGTGAAAATAAATAAATAATATAATATATAAATAATAATTTGTTTTTAATTCACACACAATTTACATTTGTCAACAAAGCTAAGTATAATAATTCTAGTATGTATGCAATTAATCTCAGCAGTATGAGCCTAGACTTCTTCCCAGAAAGCCTCAAGGACTTTTTCCCTGCAGCGAATAGGTTTTTTCTGTTCTTTACTTAAATTGAATATAATTTTTTTATAAATGCAAGCATTAAAATGCATTCAAGTAAAAATGCATGCAAATAAACATATGAAACTTTTAAACAGATTATAATGATTCTTTTCTAAAGCAGCACAGTGTCCCCTGTGAACAGCTGTGCAGGTTAAATGTGTGTGTTTGTGTGTTTAATCAGGTGATGTTGGAACTGGCTCAGCTGTATCTGACTCTGGATGATGTCGAAGCCTGTCAGCAGCAGTGCAGTGCCATTCTGAAGAACGATCCGGTCAACGAGTCGGCTACACTGGTCAGTTTCCCTTTATCAGATACTCCTCTCTTATAACCTCACAGCAATGTACCAATCAGACGAATCTGGAGGTGGAAAAAACATCTTGAGTGTGTAGAGTGCAAACGTTTTAGAATGAAAGTTCTCATTCATTTTCTCCATAGAAACTGATTTTTAGTCAACTATGTTACATTATTTTAACACTAGAACTTACATATTCTCCCACATCTTTACAACTTTGCTAGGCAGAGATTTGGTAACCGTCTCTGTGTTTGTTGTTAGATGATGGCAGACCTTATGTTCCGCAAGCAGGACTATGAGCAGGCTGTATTTCACTTCCAGCAGCTCTTGGAGAGGAAACCAGGTGTGTGGTTCATCTCCTGACCTTTCAAATGGTCACGCCGTTGTTGCTGCAGCCCCTTCAGCTTTCCTTCCAGATACTTGTATTTCCCCACAGGGGAAACCGAAGCAACCAGGAAGCTGTAATGAACTCATTTAATCTCTTCCTGTAGACAACTACCCGACTCTGTCCCGCCTCATTGATCTGCTGCGCAGAGCCGGCAAACTGGAGGAGGTTCCAAGATTCCTGGAGATGGCAGAGAAACACTCATCGAGGGCCAAGTTTGAGCCTGGATACAACTACTGCAAAGGGCTCTACCTGTGGTAAGTTTCCCTTAATCAGGGAATTAGACCACATCATAGCACTGAGACTGCTCTCCTTAGAGTTACAAATGACCCGCTCTTATCATCTGATCGTGGTTGTATCTCTCTATTAGATCTTAGCGCTGCATTCGACACTATTGACCACAACAGTCTTTTGCATAGACTAGAAAACTTTGTTGAATATATATATATATATATATATATATAACACACAAACACACACAAACAGAAAGTTTCAGAATAAGTAAAAAAAAAAGGGGGGGAGGGGGGTTAATACTTTTATTCAGCAAATTTGCATTACATTTATCAAAAGTGTCATTTACAAAACATTTATATTTCAAATAAATGCTGTTCCTTTAAACTAAAGTAACAAAAAAATCCTAAAAAAATGTAACTGTTTTATTTATTGATAATAATAAATATTTTTTGAGCAACAAATAAGCATATTACAATGATTTCTGAAGGTTGATTTTAATATTTTTAAATTATATTAAAATAGAAAGCATTTACTTGAAATTGTTATAATATTGCACAGTATTACTGACAGAAACATTTTGGAATTATTTCTCTGGAATTGATTGTGATTAGTCATATGCATAGGTTCAGTCTTAGCTTTTGATTGCTGAAAGGACATGAATGTTGATCTGCTTCTCAAAGGTACACTGGTGAACCTAACGATGGGTTACGTCACTTCAACAAAGCCAGGAAGGACAACGACTGGGGCCAGAACGCAGTGTACAACATGATTGAGATCTGTCTCAACCCTGACAACGAGACTATAGGAGGAGAGGTGTTTGAGAACCTGGACGGAGACATGGGGTGCGTCCTGATCCCGTTACACTATTCCGAAGATTCATCCTGAACTTTCACGAATGATGCATTTGAATTGTTTGTGTTCAGAAACTCTACAGAGAAGCAGGAGTCGGAGCAGCTGGCCGTGAGAACAGCGGAGAAGCTCTTAAAAGAGCTGAAGCCACAAACCCCAGCAGGACACGTCCAGCTGCGCATCCTGGAGAACTACTGCTATCTGGCCACCAAACAGAAAGCCAACGTGGAAAGAGCCCTCAACGTCTTCATCGAGATCGCAAACAGTGAGGTGTGTGGACATCACGAGACGGATATATTAAATATACACACACACTGCTTTAAAATATGCCTGAATCGCACCTTCAAGACATACTTACACCAGCATACAGAATTGGTATTTTGCAAAGATGCATTAAATTGATCAAAAGTGACAGCAAGGTAGTTTACAATGATTTCTATTTTTTTTTTATTGTTGTTCTTTTAAACCCCCCACCGAAAAAAAAAAAAAAATCAGCAGGCTAGTATAAAGAAACCATCGAAAATACCCATTTGTGCCTCTAGATTTAAGTTATAATACATCTCTTTAAAAGCCATTCCTTTTTTATCCAGAAATCTCCACTTCAGTATCACTTACACTAAACATTACAGTTTGTTGAATCCGCTTCTTTCATGCTTCACGACAACATTTGCTCAACTACACCTGAAAGTCTTGATTGTCCTGTACAGAAAGATCACGTTCCTGCGCTGCTGGCCATGGCCACTGCCTACATGATCCTGAAGCAAACCCCTCGAGCGCGAAACCAGCTCAAACGCATCGCCAAGATGAACTGGAACATCATTGATGCGGATGAGTTTGAAAAGAGCTGGCTGCTCCTGGCTGACATCTACATCCAGTCGGGAAAATACGACATGGCAGGAGAGCTGCTAAAGAGATGCCTGCGACACAACAAGGTGATGCTGAATTCATTCAGCCACATTATAGATCACAAAAAATAGGAAAAGATTAGTATAATTAAATATAGGGTAGGTGATTTTGAAGAGGCTAGGAATAGCAAGCTTGCTTTAAAAAAAATCACAAAATCTCACTCTTTTCATATCATAAGCTGTTCATACCAAGGTTTCTTTTTAGAAAGTATTTTGTAACATTAGCAACTCATTATTAGCTGTTCGATAACGTAAACAAGCCAAGGGCTGATTATATCAAATTGTTACCAATTACATGTCTGAGGCTGTAGAGATCCATACATCAAAAGCATTATCATTCGGATACATGTATAATTCACTCTCTCTCATCTTTGGAATCAGTTTCTGGTTCAAACATATATTGCTGAATGAATGCAATATTAGCTCTCGCTGTTATGAATGAATCCTCATTAACTAAATGAGAGTGTAGAGTTTTATTCAAGCCATTTTAATGCATGAAGAAATTATTGAAATTATCACAGGAGAAAGACTTGTAAATGTCATTTTGATTATCAAACATAAGTTTTAAGAGATTAGTGACTACAAGAAAAAAATGGCTCTTTTAAGATGATCCGGTGAATGAAATCTTCAGAACATTAGTTTTCTCTTTTTATTTGCATCTTGATGGACGAAAATCAAAAGTGTGCTGCAACCCTAAAACATCGCAGCTTGTTTGCAAACTTTTCAGAATAATCAAAATATTCAAAACGCTTACAGACTGAGGTCTTAACGTGTTTTAAAACAGTCCTGCTGCAAGGCGTACGAGTACATGGGATACATCATGGAGAAGGAGCAGTCCTTCAGAGATGCTGCCTTGAATTATGAAATGGCCTGGAAATACAGCAATCAAACCAACCCCACAATCGGTAAGATTAAAGCCTCTCTGATGCTCTGTACTGCTCTCGTGTGTGTTCACATCTCTCATTAACATCAGCATGCTGTTTTTACCAGGTTACAAGCTCGCGTTCAATTACCTGAAAGCCAGGAGACACGTGGATGCCATAGATGTGTGCCATAAAGTGAGTGCACTAGAAATCCTGCTGTGAATATAAATGAGTAAATACTGTACTGAGACCAAAAGTCAGACTCCAGAAGCAAAATACCATTCTTTTTTTTTCTATGTTTTAAGATTTTAAGACAGACCTAGCTTTGATCTATTCAGTGATATTTCAACTTCATTTATTTATGAGGTTAAATTAACAACACTGTATATTTGGCAATAAATTAAAATATATATTTTATATTTTATAAAATCAATTACCTTGTAGTTTTATATTTGTATCATCTTTATTATGATATAATTTTCATTTCATGTTCTTCTTTTTCAGGTTTTGGATGCACATCCCAACTATCCACGCATCAGGAAGGACATCTTGGACAAAGCAAGAGCAGCTTTAAGATCATGACAGGTGGACCGGCGTGCTGTGTGCTGTTACTCAATTGTAATTTCAAGATTCAACATTAAAGATTCAAGAAAGACTTCAATCTCTTTCTCGACATCTAAATCTCCAGGATCTCCTCTGTAATTTCATATAAAGTGCATTGAGAAGTGTCAGTATAAGAAGTGTTTTGATATGACTAAACGCAGTGCTCTTTCAACATTAAAAACAAGCACTTATAATGGTGCAATAGTTTTCCTTATGTACACAGAAATAAATAAACATTTGAAAACACTGTCCAGCTACAGGTTGCAAAATATATATGCACGCTCCACAGAATACTGAATCCCGTAATAGAGTGTACTTGACCTTGCATTCCCAATGTGTCTCTTTCTGCCTCTTTATTTCATCAGTCTGGCAAATATTGCCTAAAATTGATTTAAAACCGCAACTGTTTTTATTTCCAGATGATAATATTGGATCATGTGAAAACAATTTAGCGTACTACTGTTTGGCTCTGTTCTGGGTAGAATACTTCTTCATACTGCACAGAACATGCTGTGGAATATCTGCTCATTTTTTAAACAGTATGCAATATGCAAGGATAAACTCCGTAGTGTCATAGTATTTTAATTTATGACAAAGGGTGATGGACCTAGTAAAGTGACCGGGGCTAGTTGTCTCACTGGTCTTGTGGGTATATATATATATATATATATATATATATATATACACACAGTGGGGATCGAAAGTTTGGGCACCCCTTGCAGAATCTGTGAAAATATGAGTAATTTTCAAAAAATAAGAGAGATCATACTAAATGCATGTTATTTTTTATTTAGTACTGTCCTGAGTAAGATATTGTACATAAAATATTTTAATATTTATTCCACAAGACAAAAAAAAATGCTGAAATTATTAAAATAACCCCACTCAAAAGTTTGGAACCCTTGGTTCTTAGTACTGTGTTCTGTTACCTGATGATCCTCGACTGTGTTTCTGTTTTGTGATGGTTGTGCATGAGTCCCTTGTTTGTTCTGAACAGTTAAACTGAGCAGCGTTCTTCAGAAAAATCTTTAAGGTCCTGCAGATTCTTCAGTTTTCCAGCATCTTTACATATTTGAACCCTTTCCAGCAGTGACTTTATGATTTTGAGATACACCTTATCACACTGAGGACATTTGAGGGACTCAAACACAACTATTTAAAAAGATTCAAACATTCACTGATGCTCCAGAAGGAAACAAGATGCATTAAGAGCCGGGGGTGAAAACTTTTGAACACAATGAAGATGACCAAATTTGTCTTATTTTGTTGAAATATAATTTTTTTCCATTTAGTTCTGCCCTTCGTAAGCAACAGAAGATACTTGTATGTTTCCCGGTACACAAATTAAGTACAATTTACCTTGATCTTCAAATTCCAAAAGTTTTCACCTCCCAGCTCTTAATGCATCTTGTTTCCTTCTGGAGCATCAGTGAATGTTTGAATCTTTTTAAATAGTTGTGTTTGAGTCCCTCAAATGTCCTCAGTGTGAAAAGGTGTATCTCAAAATCATAAAGTCCCTGCTGGAAAGGGTTCAAATATGCAAAGATGCTGGAAAACTGAAGAATCTGCAGGACCTTAAAGATTTTTCTGAAGAACGCTGCTCAGTTGAACTGTTCAGAACAAACAAGGGACTCATGCACAACCATCACAAAACAGAAACACAGTCGAGGATCATCAGGTAACAGAACACAGTACTAAGAACCAAGGGTTCCCAAACTTTTGAGTGGGGTTATTTTAATAATTTCAGCATTTTTTTTGTCTTGTGGAATAAATGTTAAAATATTTTATGTACAATATCTTACTCTGGACAGTACTAAATAAAAAATAACATGCATTTAGTATGATCTCTCTTATTTTTTGAAAATTACTCATATTTTCACAGATTCTGCAAGGGGTGCCCAAACTTTCGATCCCCACTGTATATATATATATATATATATATATATATATATATATATATATATATATATATATATATATATATATATATATATATATATATATATATATATATATATATATATATAAAATTGAAAAAACTTTTATTTAAATTATATTGTTTTATTTATATTTAATTTTAATATTACTTATTTTTTTAAGATTTACAGAATAAACTTTTAGCCTTATAGTATCCAGTAACGAATGTAAGTTGTGCAATAAATGCACATCAGTTTTGATGTCATATAATAAACTTGAGTTTCATAAGAAGCAGTTCATATGGCAACCTCCAGCAAGAGTCCGACTGTCTCACTAAGCTCTGTTACAAGGAGATTCAACACAAAAAAAAAAAAAACAGTGGGAAGTTAAATCTCCAGGATCCTACAGATAACAATCTGAGCCTCTCTGGTATTCTTACTGACTATATCTGGTGAGTGTTTCCGACATCTTCATTCTGTTTTAATAGGGGTCATTTATTTCGCTAATACACGTCTAAGTGGGTTTAACATTGTCGTAGTCAATTGCCCCATTGATGTCGTGAGCAAATCTGTCTCGAGTCGTGGGAATAGGTGATGCCACTGACGGCACCCGTCGGTTGTGGAAGATTTAGGTTTGTCTGACATAAATATTTAGATAGGATTATTATGGGGGTCAAGTCAAAACAAAAGGTCGGGGGTCTTAAAAGCAAATAGTCTGTTCTTTTTCCATGCGAGTTTTGAAACATTCTAATAAATTCAAAAGTTTAGATTTAGACAGTGTTCGAACTATACCGTGTCCTTTGGGGGAGCCCACCTCTTTTTTCGGAGGGGGGGGGGGGGGGGGTTTGGAGGTCGTGCACATGCGCATGCCTCAAATAAGGACTTACAACAGCTACAAGTGTATGCACTATTATACTTTATCGACACGAGTGCCTCAAAAAAGGACATATAATGACTTACAAAGATACATAACAGCTACAATATGCCCTATTATAGCCTACTTTATCGACATAAATTGATAGGTCAGGAAGACAGCCTTGAATGATGTTGCGGTCTCCTCCGTTAATTTAGAATTCACCTCAATTACTTTATTTGCCAGAATCGCCTTTTGCTTAGTCAATGCCACTTCAATGGCCATCTTGTGTGCAATGCTGTCCCTGTATTTATATATAATTTTTCGCGACTGGTTCTGAGCATTAATCATTAATCCACTCCTCAGACAAGTGCGTGCCAGGTACCTTTTCAGACAGAAGAAGGTTTTTTGCGTCCTTACAAGTTGCAACGAGTGGAAAAAAATGTGGCCCCTTTAAGAGCTGCGCGCTCCCTGTAAAACGGTATATGCACTCTGTATGATAATGTATACAAGCGCGACTCGAATCCCCCATGTTTGCAGGTAATCTCTGTTTGGAAATCATTTTGTTTTAATCTTGTTTGTTTTGTTTTGGTTACGCTGTGGACGGTGGAACATGGAACAGACAATTGCCCGAGTTCGATTGGAGAAATAAAACGAGTCGTTGTTAAATGTCAGTCGCCTCCGTGAGTTTTGTCTGGCCTAATAACTTTGTGAGCTATCCATATTTTTCCCCCTCCTGACACAACGCGTTACAAAGTGATGCACCCCAAGCTTCCATCCTTAACACACAGCCATGTATATTGGCTCTTCCAGTCTCTCCACTGCTGGCTGTTCCAGTTTAACGCGAGAGAGGACTCGGAGCAAGAGGGGTTAGGATCCCAGAGATTATTTTTCTTCAGCTTCATGCGTTTTCACAGTGGGCTTGGCTTGAGGTTTACCAGTGCTTGCAGCAGGTGAATCAGTCGTGCGTTATCACTACACAATTTCTTAATAATACCAAAATTAATTGAACTACCTTGTTTTCTTTTTGCCCTATAGCTATGATGCTATAACTGCATAATGGAAGGACTTTGCGCACGATAAATGGCCTCCAACGTTTATTTTTTTCTACGAACCTATGACATATTAACATGTGGAATTTGCAGCGCAGCACCCCCACACCGTGCTGTGACGTCTTTAATTGAAGTTAATTAGGTTTTAATCGCCGTCATGCATGAATGAATAATATTTTTGCCATCATAATCACATTACAAAACTGAAATTGCACTTAAAAATATTCACATTGTCAGTATTTTTTGAGACCCCCCAAAATTTCAGATTTCTCGTTTTCAGGGGAGCCCATGTCTTATTAAGGGGAGCCGAGCTCCCCCTAGCTCCCCCGTAGTTCGCACTATGGATTTAGAACCCGCTAAACAGACACAAGGTCGCTTTCGCATGAAGTAACCATAGCAACAATAGGCTTTCAGAGCGAGCGCTTGTATCGGTCATACACACTAATAATAGAGATCATTATAGAGATCAGTGGTGGTACATCCATGCATTATCATTGTTTTGTTTAAAGCGTCTTAATCGATTGCGCCCAGAAAATTATTGAAATAAATTATTTCAAAAAGAAGAGTGATTTGCTCGTGATTCGACACTGTTTGATCGCGTTCCTGCCAAGCGGCAACCTCGCGCTCTCTCCTTTTACCATAGCCTTTTACTGTATATGGCTCTCTCTCGTGAGGTCAATAAGGAAGTGACTAAAACTGCAATTCATCGACTGGCCGCTTGAGGCTGGCTGCAGAAGGGAGTCAGTCCCATAGACTCCCCATGTTAAAAACTTTACAGCAGAAAAAAAACGTTTACAGCCTGGTTCAAAAAATTATTTTGGTCTATAAAGCTAATTTTGCTCTTCATGACAACTGTGAGGGGGGGAATTTTTGCATAACTCATCCGTTTAAATTATATTAAGCCTTAAAGTTCTGCATAATTAAGGGCGTGGTCACTTGAGTGACAGGTGGATTGCCGCTGCTGACAATGCCGTCGCGCTAGGTGGGCGTGGCTTCAGCAATCAGCTCCTGCCTTTTTGCCCATTTTCGATTATCCGGGAGAGTCGCGCGGTGACGCGCTGCCAAGATGGCGACGGCCGGGCTAAGATTACTCCACTTTAACATCGCCGAGGTCAGCAGGTCTGCTTTGGGACATGTTCTGTGGAAGTTCAAATCTCTTTTGGACAGTGCTTTAAGTGGGCCGGTACGCACTGGTACTCAGTACCGCCACTTCCAAACATAGCTCTTGAGCGCGTACCACCACCTCTCCGTGCGCCCAGAACGTGCTTTTAGCGTACCAGTAATTTATTTGGACATCTGTTTTAATAGAGGTTTTAATCATTTGCCTTCACTGCCGCTTTTCAGAGCGCCTTTCACAATGCACGCTTCCTAATTCTTCCTAGTTCGGAGTATGGAGTATGAATCATTTGAACCAGTTTGGGAGTTCGGAGCGGGATCGCGAATCATTTGAGTCAGTTCGGGAGTTCGGAGCAGCTTCACGGATCATTTGAATCAGTTCGAGAAATCGGAGCAGGTTCGCGAATCATATGAGTCAGTTTGGGAGTTCGGAGCGGGTTCGCGAATCATTTGAATCAGTTTGGGAGTTCGGAGCGGGTTCGCGAATCATTTGAGTCAGTTTGGGGATCGCAAATCATTTGAATCAGTACGGGAGTTCGGAGCTGCTTCACGGATCATTTGAATCAATTCGAGAGTTCGGAGCGGGTTCGCGAAACATTTGAGTCAGTTTGGGAGTTCGGAGCGGGTTCGCAAATCATTGAGTCAGTTTGGGGATCGCAAATCATTTGAATCAATTCGGGGTATCGGAGCGGCTTCGCAGATCATTTGAATCAATTCGAGAGTTCGTATAGGGTTTGCGAATCATTTGAGTCAGTTCGGGAGTTCGGAGCTGGTTCGCGAATCATTTGAGTCAGTTTGGAAGTTTGAATGCAGTAATGCAGTAGCTCTTTCTAAGGGTATTTTTTAAAAATCCTTTTGCACATTTTATTTATGTTCAGTAGTTCTTTCTAGCTCAAGCAAATCCACAAACTAATAAAAGGATTTATTATTAAGGTTGCCTGTCGACTGCTGTATATAAAAGCCCTTCAATATAGTTGTTGTTCAGGGGATGAAGGGAATCATCATAAAAAAAAAAAACAGAAAATATTTTTTTTTTTTTGTGGCTATAATAGAGTACCGGCACCTCTTTTGGGACACCTAAAGCACTGCTTTTGGATATGAACTCACATGATATTTAAGAGTAATCTCGTTCTTTCTGTACTGTCACGGCTATATATTGTTGTTTACGTGATTGTGCACTGATTCATAATTATGGACAGATGGTGTTATTTTGCTCATAATGATTGACCCTAAATGCCTAAAAATGACGGCTATAAAGCAATATGTGTCGAGTTAAACTGACTTTTTATCTGAAATAACACGAATAGCCTGCCACATTTAAAGTGTCTAAATGGTCTAATTTTACCCCCCTTTTCTAGTTTATGGAATGTTGTATTATATTCATGTTTAGATCAATATTTAGTAAGAAAGTAAATCGCAAACTCTCTTTATCTTTTCTCGAAATTACAATGATAGCCCTTCTGGAACAACACAAACACAGAATAAAAATTGTTTTACAAAGTGTCACACCACAGCAATCACTTGGTTTTCTGAAAGTTGTTTTTAATAAAGCATGCATCTTATTGTATTTATTTTTAGATTTATGTTATTTTGGCCTGTACAATATACTGTATTCATTCTAGGGTTAAAATACATTTTAATTCAAAAAAAGTATTCTGCGTCCTTAAATTGTGATTTTCAAAAAGAAAGACAGAGCTATCAAGTCTAATGTTTGTAGTATGATTAATACTTTTCCATTGGTTAAAAGGCTCAATTATCATTTGGAAAGTTTCTGTTCAAATTTTCTCCAAGAGGATGTTGTTAAAGAAATGAAGTTCCCAAAATTACCTCTCAAGTGAGGAATGATTTCCCAGCCACCTAAAGGAGACTTAAATATCAAGAAAAACGTTTATGTTGGACGTTCAGAACTGGAGTATGCAACTTTTCCATTCTCAAACGAGTTGTCAGAAGTGTTGGACTTGTTTGCGGTGCTCTGCTGCTCATATATCAGTGTTGTCTTTTTGTCCCATTCACAGGTTTGACAGGCGGAGATGTTACGCACAGGGTGTGTGTCAGGTGTAGCTTTGTTTCTTATACTCTGAGTGCTGAGGGCCATAGTGGCTCTGGTGTTTGTGACGTTCCTGCTTCTGATGCAGCGAGAGGTGGTCAGTCAGAACCCCCAGGACAAATCCTGGCTCAAAGGGATTGTGGAGAAACGGGACAGCGTTCTTGAGATGGTCATGGTGGCGGTGAATAACTTCCGGGGCGCTATGCCAAAGATTGAACTTTCTCTCGCCATGTGAGAAATGAAAGCCAGGTAATTGGCTTTCAACTATTCTTTAACACTCCCTCTTCTTTTAATTTCTCAAGCAATTCCAGCTTCCGTTGAGAAAGCCTTGTGTGTGTAGGTTCTCACCCTCGGAGGCAGCCAAAACCTACAGGACACCCCGCTGCGCTGCTGTGATTCATTTTAGCTGGTTTCAGCAGGCTAGGTTTTACACCTGTCCTCTTAAATGAATCCGAGGAGGATAATGTATATCATGTGAAATCATAAATCAGAGTGTCTGGTTTGGGAAAGGCACTCTTAAACTGCAGATTCGCAAGTGACTCATAATTTAAAGTAGTTAAAAGGTAAAGAAACCCTCCCTGATGATTAAAAAACTGCGGGTTTACAGCATGAAATGAAGTCTCAAAATCCAAATGAACCGAACAAGATCGGCTCGAACTAGACGTCAATTATCCACATATGCAAGGACTCTCAATGTGTAGACAAGACCTGCTGCTGGTCCATAACTGTTAAAGTGGAGCCTCAGACAGCCTGTGGGGAGCTTTAATATGAGATTCAAAGGCAGTTTTTATAATGAAGTGTTTTCTCAGTGGTGAAGGTCATTTCTCTCCTCTGATCAAACAGTATTTTGAGTACTCGACCCATCACGAGATCAGGCACGGTATTCAGAAGGAGCTCTGTTTGCACGGGACAGATGAAGTCGTCAAATTAGAGGAGTGCGAGTATAAGGGTCACAACAGGACCTCAGCAGAGATGGGAGCTCAGAGAGGTAGAACAACATTTTAAAGTCCACGCTGAAGCTCTCGCTCTCTCTCACACGCTTTCTGTCCTCTTCACAAGCCTCTGATCTTTAGACTCGACTCTAAAACAGCCTGAGGCTCGCTGTGTTCCTCAACTCACCCTTCTCTAAAGCCAACACTGTCTTTAGAGACTCGCCATCTCCTGTTCGGCTTGTTAATGCTCATCTTTATCAAAACTTAAACACTGATGTGCAATATGTCTGGCTTTGTTGCAAAAACTAGTGAGCCTTGCTGTTTGCTGTCTACATAGACAGCTCCTTTCTAAGGGAGCATCCAAACCATCATGTGACCTTAAAAATGACTTATTTGGAGCACCAGTGATGCCAAACTCAAGCAAGCAAACGCCAATATTGAGTAAAATACATATATGTATGTATGTATATGTATATGTGTTTGTTTATATAATTTTATTTTAAAATAATTCCTGAAATTAAAAGCTGAGATTTAAGCATCATTACTCTGGTCTTTAGTGTCTTATATATATGTGTATATATATATATATATATATATATATATATATATATGTATATATTAGTTCTCAATGCTCTGCCCTATGCACACACAATCTACTTATTTACATTTTCCCTAGTAATTTTCACAATGGTTAAGAATTGTTAATTGAAAATAGAAATAGAAGTTAATTTAATAAAATATTGAATTGTTATTTCTTTATAAATTATTTAAAATTCTTACCGAGGTAGAAAAACAGCTAGATCCTGATTCCAGCAACAAACAGCTGTAAATGTATGGACATTAATTTGCCAAAAGAACTGAACTAATTCTAAGTATATTTTAAATCAATATTTCTCTTGCTTCATTTTCAATTGTTTTTTTCTCCTTTTTTTCTTTTTACATATTATTGCATTACATTATGGGATTGTGTGCTAAATTCGGCTTTTTGGAACAAATCTCGGGTCTGAAGCACACTTATAATGTGATAAAATGATACCTACAGGCAGCTCAGCTGTGTAACGTGAAAACTAAACTTTTTGACTAGACTAAACAAGAGAAAAGAGCTTGGTTTAAAGCATGACTGTCTGCCTAATGCTAATGTAATCTTGCTCATGTTTGGTTTTGTGATTTAACTGGACTGTAGTGCTGATAGATCAGCTGTTGTATAACAAGGACTCAAAACAGTGCCTGACCGCTCCACATGAGCACCCCTCTCTAGTGCCCTGCAATCCAGCAGACAAGTACCAGCTCTGGGACTTTACATGAATGGTGGACCAGTGACACACACACACACTCTCTCAGGGTCCAAAACTTAACTTTTTGACACGGCTGCCAAAGAATTGAGGAATATTAATTGCCAAAATGTTTCCTTACTGGCCATTAATGTCTAATTTAAACTATATATATACAGGCGTAGCCAAAAATATCAGCCCCCTTGGTAAATATGATCAAAGAAGGCTGTGAAAATTAATCTGCATTGTTAATCCTTTTGATCTTTTATTTAAAAACACTAAAATTTACAAAATTGAAATCTATCCTTTCATTGGATAATAAGAATTTAAAATGTGGGGAAATATCATTATGAAATAAATGTTTTTTTCTAATACATATTGGCCACAATTAATGGGCACCTTTTATTCAATACTTTTTGAAACCTCCATTTTGCCAGTTTAACAGGTCTAAATGTTCTCCTATAATGCCTGATGAGGTTAGAGAACACCTCACAAGAGATCAGAGACCGCTTCCTAATCCAGAATCACTCCAGACCCTTCAGATTCCCAGCTTCTCCTCTTCAGTTCCCTCCTCTCATGTTCTGTAGGGTTCAGGTCAGAGGACTGGAATGGCTATAGCAGAAGCTTGGTTTTGAGCTCTGTAACCCATTTCTGTGTTGTTTTTGAGGTTTGTGTTTGGATTATTGTACGGTTGAATGATCCAAACATGGTCATTTTAAGATTTTTAACAGAGTCAGTCACGTTCTGATTTTTTATCTGTTGGTATTTGATAGAATCAAAGATGCCATGTGTCTAAACCAGATGTCCAGGACCTGCAGCAGAAATATACTGTAGGCCCACGACATCAAGTCGTTTTAAGTAATTAAACAAAAATGTAAGTAATTTGCTTTTTTCCCCCATTACAGTGCAAACAACCAAAACAAGATATGTAAAACTAAAATATAAATAATAAATGAAGATATGCTTCAGTGACATGTTTTTTTATCATCTTGTGATGTAGTACGGTGGGCAAAATCAGGGTAACTAATGGACCAAACTGAGGGCATCTTTTTATTAAAAGCCAACCTTTTATTCATGTCTGATGCATGGCAAGTGTTAATTTTGGACCCTGAACACACAAACACACACATACACACACACACACACACAAGCACAAATTACCAGACAGACTCTTGTATATATGACACAGACTTTTAATTTATTTTTGTATGTGAAAAATATTGCTGCTGGAAAGATGGAATATCTATAGGACCAAAAGCGGAGCATATCCAGACAGTCCTGTCTAAGAGGCCGAGGCACTCAGAAACGTGCAGTGATGTGAAGATTGATTTCCTTTCTCTCCATTTCACTCCATTATGTCTGAAAGTGCACAAAGACACATGTCCTGTAGAGTGGCTTTTCTAGATTTTAAACCATTAGCGTTCAACCGCAGTGAGGAGAGTATCAGTTGCATTTTCTGAATGAAATGCAGATTACGGACATACTCAGATTTCACACAGTGTTCTTTTCTTTTTTTCTTTAAATGTAGTGAAGCGATGTTCTGAGTCATTCCTGTTCTGCAGCACTCTGTAACTTATTACAAAGAATTTTGTGGTAATTTAAGAAGTATTTCCATAAAATCATTCAGCAGAATTTCTGTTAATATCTTTATTCAAACAACCGCAAGATCTGAAATGAGAAGCTAAAGCTTTTCAATATGGATTGACAATTTCCATGAGGATGTCAACTAGTTCATTAAACCACCATTTGGTAGTATTAGTGAAAAAAAATATAGATTTATCGCCAAGTAAAACAATATTTTGAAGAAAACACATTTTAAACATCAGAGCAAAAAAAAAAAAAAAAAAAAACAATTCTAATTTAGAAATAAGTGCAGTAATACATGACAAAATAACCATTCTCTAAAACTTAAATACTAAAATGAATGTTCAAGATAAAGAAAACTGTCTTTCTCCCTTTAATACTTTAATAAGACATAAATGATGGAGATGAGGATGTGCTGATTACAGGTCATTTGAAATTGAATTTTAGTGGGATTTTTTTTTTATGTTTTAGCCATTTAAACCCTTCTTTTATTTTATCAGATTTAAATGTTTTGTTTTTTTATTCGATGTTACTTGTATATTTTGACATGCTGTTGGACATTGTGAATATTTGATGGGAGTTACATAAGGCACAGTCAGTGATGGTCACAGAGTGAATGACAGTCTGACAGTAGAGGGCGCTACTACACATGATCAACAGAATAAATTAAGAGTTGCTATTAAAGATGGAGAAGTGTAACATTATAGATGTTTTTAGTATGTCTGTCTATATATCTATCTATCTTTTCCCATTTAGAGATTTACAACCCAAGAAGAAGCACTTTAACAAAGAGAATGTTTATTCGTTTAACCGTTTAAGGAACGCACAATAAATACACATTATAATAGATCATTCATTAGAAATACTGAAAACAGAACAAGAACTGCGATTCTAACTGGTAACATGACATGACGACTCCTGTCTGCTGCCAGTTCACCCCGTCCCGCTGTAGCACAGGCTTTAATGACATTATACATCTGTACACGTGGTTTTCATATCTCATAATGCATTAAAGACTGAGGTCTGTTGTACCAGCACTGCGTGTGTAAGTCAAGAATCTGGAACAATGTCCCGACAATAAATCCTAGAAGGCAAAATAAGAGTGAATTTGCTTTCGTAGTATCTGAAACAATGGCAAAAATAAATCAGAAAATGAAGGCATTCGCTTTTAAGTAAACCGCTGGTTATTTAAGCCAAGGATCCAGTTCTGCTGCCCAGATTTCCATTGCAACATTCAGTATTTTCAGTCAGTGAAAACCCGTCTTCTCCCTCCGTTTGGTTTATTGTTAAAGGTTCAATTTGTCCTTTCTGCATCAGCAGATAAGAGTATTTTTTTAATATGTTCTGGGTGGATGCTCAAAATTATGATATTCCTCAATATTATAACATTATAATAGTCTTAATTATGACTTCGTAACAAAAAGTCATAATTGTGACTAAAATGACATCAAAAGTCAAAATTGCCAAATATTTAAAATTATTAGATAAACGGTAGAAATCATATTCAGTAAAAATACAAATCATATTCAAATACATATAAAAAAATTGAAATTATGATATGAAAAGTTGAAAAGTCATTTGTAACAAAGTAAAAATTATGATATGAAATATTTTTTTTTTAGATAAACAGTGGGAATTTTGAGATAAAAAGTCAAAATTATTACAAACCATTTGAAATATGACATCAGAAGTGTAAAGTGACAAAAAGTCATTATTATGAGATAAAAGTTATAATTATCTTATCATTTTGACTTTTTGTCATAATTTTGATTATTTCTGTAGGATATTAACGAGTTAGAATATCATAATTGTGACCTGTGGTTTTCTACGGATCCCAAAGAAATTGATTAACAGGCTCAGGTGTGTTTGATCAAGGTTGGAGCTAAACTCTGCAGTGCACTGGCCCTCCAGGGTAAGATTTGAATAACCCCAACTTTAATATCATAATTATGACTTTTATCACAAAACTTCTGTCATAATTTAAAGTTTTTATATCATAATTATGGATTTTTATATCATAATTATGACTTTATGTTCATATGTGCTGAAAATGGGCTTCCATAGGGAAAGGTAATCGCACACCTCTCGTAGCGAAGCATAGTGAGGCATATTTCATGTTTGTAGCATGCAGAGTTATTGTCTGGGTAAATGCATGAGGTTAAAGGTCCGATACTTATAGTTCGGCATATTAAGCTGGGATACAAGTTTTCAACAACACACCTTTAATGATCTGGTTATTTCACTACCGCCCCACGAAGTCACGCTACAATGTTGATGACATAAAAGGCATTTGATTGTCCTGACTTGAGTTTATTGAGGGGCATTCTCAAAAAAAAAAAAAAAAAAAAAGGACAGATTAAAAACAGCTTTATCTCAACTCATCAGTGCTTTAAGGTAGTATTTCACACAAAAATTATTCTGTGATTATTTAAACACCCTCATAGCATGAAGATTTTTTATTTATTTATGCAAATAACAGCATATGTGTTTGGAATGACCTGGATGAAGGTGAGCAAATAATGACTGAATGTTTCTTTTTGGGTGAACTTTCCCTTTAACGTGGGGGGAAATCTGATGTGAAATGAATTCACTCCTTTCAATGAACATTAGCTTTCAAGTGTGGCATTATCACACTGTAAACTACTGCACTTAACACAAAATTACTCTTCAGAATGATTTATTCAGTCAAAGCTGATTTTTAAAAATAAATAACCATGACATGAATAATTTATCTTTTTTTCTCTCAAAATCTTCGGCACAGTCATTGAGAGAATATTTTCTCATCATGCCATAAAATATGTATCGCTATAAATAGAGAAAAATCACCTTCCTGGCCTCCATCCATTCAATACTTTCTATTAATGCAATAAATGTAAAGCATTACCTTGTACAAACCTAATATTAGTTCAATTGTATTCTAGACTTTGTTATAAAAACACTTTTAAAAACCATCTTCGTTAGCAGTAACTTGATGCATTTCAAAGTGCATTTCATTTCAAATCCCTGTATAATCCCAAAGATAATTTAAGACATTAGTATCTCAGAGTTTCATTAAACAAAGCGTTTGATCATTTTTATTATGGTAATCTGGTTTAAAAAGTTAAATCTGTTATCTAACTACCTTCTCTCCTTCACATCCATGTGATTTTATATATATATATATATGTGTGTGTGTGTGTTAGTGACATGGAAAAAAACATCCTTCATGTCTCCACTAAAAACTATAAAGATATGCTATAAAAACATAACTTAGGGCTGCGTTCAGAATAGCATGCTATAATACAGTATATACTGTATCCAAAAATGCAGTGCACTTCCCCAAAAGTAATATGAGGGACAATTTAGTTTTTCCTGACTTTTTCTTGGCATAATTTAATCACTCTGCAAATGTTTCATATGAATTATAAAAAAAATAAACTTTTTGTAAATTAACTTTTTTTTTTCTTCCCCATATTATTTAAAAATTCAATTCAAGTTTATTTGTATAGCGCTTTTTACGATACAAATAGTTCGTTGGTCGTTAATATACTGTGAAAGTTTGTTTCCACAATGAGATGATTTATATTTTATTATAATTCAAACGTTTCGTCTCAGAATTCTGAGAAAACGGGCGGAATTGCAAGATATAAACTCAGAATTGTGTGGTACAAACTCGGAATTGAGAGAAAAGTCAGAATCAAGATAGAAAAATCTCAAGTAATTTTTTTATTTTGTGTTAGAAACAAAACAAAAAAAATGAATTGCGAAGCGTAAACTCAGAATTGTGAGAAAAAAGGTGGATTCTGAGTGTATATCTTGCGATTCTGAGATTCTATTCTGAACGCAGCCTTAGTCATGGCATGATACGGCAAAGCCCCGCCCCCTTCAGTGCTCAGGTAACAATTGGTTGTGGTTCTGTGTAACATCAGCCAATGGAAAAGTGCAGTTATGTTGAGCAAATGTATTGTGTTCACAACTTAAAGATCACAGTTTTGGTTTTGTAAGCAAAGGCAAATGAGCAGCACACATTTTAAGAGCTGTTTTCATGCTTTCACCAACTCTTTAAAGCATAAAGTATGTGTACAAAAACACAACATTTTTCTCTTTTACAGTACATCAAACTTTTACAAAACCATGAACCAGCGATGAAAGCTAAAAAAACAAAACAAAAAACATGCTTTTTTATCAAACATTTAGATATACACTTAATTCAGAACACTAACAGCAACAATCTTTTTTTTCTGTTTTCTTTTTTTGCACCACTGACACAGATACATAGAAAAGTTCTATCCACATTTCTGATTAAAACAAGAACTTTTGAATTTACAAGAAACATTGCACAAGCTTAAGGCCAGGAACAGACTTTATGCTAATATGTAAACGCTTGGCCGATGCTTGCAAATATGAATCTAAAGTTCACCCAAAAATGAAGATTATGTTGTTTAATCACCCTTATGTCTTCTTCTGCAGAACATAAAATAAGTTAGCATGAAAAACATTGGACTGCATGCAACATAAAAAATAATATATATTATTATTTTATTTTTTTACTCCAAAATAATAGGTGTACATGACTTTCTTCTTTCAGATGAATCCAGTCAGAATTATGTTAAAAATGATCTTTGATCTTCCAATCTGTTTAATGGCAGTCAGCGGGTGTTGCAGTGCATCAGTCCAAAAGAAGTGAAATAAAGTGCATCCATCCATAATAAAAAGTGCCTCACACTCCAGGGGGTGAATAAAGGCCTCCTGTAGTGAATCAATGTGTTTTTGTAAGAAAAATATCTATATTTAAAACTTAATAATCAATTTAATCTAGTTTATGCTTACATGGAAGCAGTCCCGGGCGGATGACTTATGAGGTTGGCGTTGCACATTGCAGAAGCGCAGCGAAAAGATCAAATCAAAACAATGGTCACAGATTAGAATTATAAAATGAGGATTTGTAATATAAACCAAAAGGAGACTGGTTTTCCTTTGCTAAAGTAAGGAAACTTTTGCTTCCTTTGATTCTGTAAACAAACATTGGTTTTTACAAGACTAACTGGTGCATGCGCAATGCTGACCTCGTACGTCATCCTCCCGGAGCTGCTTCCATCTACAACTGTTGGCCCAAGCTAGATTAAAGTGATTATTAAATTTTAAATATAGATATTTTGATAACACTTTCTATGAAGCCTGTATTTAAAATACATTATAAGGGTATTCTTAAGGCTTTATAATGAATGCGTAATGCATTATAAAAAAACTTATGTTATATCAATTCATAAATAATTATAACAACAATTATAATACATCATAATACTTACATTTGTGGTTATAGGTTTAAGAGTCTTGAGGGTGAGTAATTCATGGGCTAATTTTCATTTCTGGATGAAGTGTTTGCGTTCACACACTTGCGTAGAGTGTTTTCCAACCTAAAGCTTATACGCTCTGATGTGATTTTTATTCTTTGCAAAGTTAAGTAAAAATACATATTTTTGGATCCGGCAAACGTTAAACAGGAAACTAAACATTGATGTGCAGAATCAAAGACTGCTTTTATACTCTTGCTGCTCTCTTAATCTAAACCGGAGTGGGCTCAGCAAAAGTGTCTAGTAAAGTAGGTCCTTTTGTGTTGTCCGCTAGCGAAACTTCGGGCAGATTGTGAGACATCTCCTTTGGCTGTTCAGCTAAGTAACATTTCCCATTGGCATTGTAACTTGTTTCCTGTGTATTGTTGTTCATATAGTTTTGGAATTCCATCTGGCTCCGCTCTCCTGATTGGCTGAGGAAGGTCCCTTTGGACTGGACACTTTTATCCAGCTGTGAGGCGCAACAACCAATTACGGCCAAGTGGTGATTGGCGTATGGCTGCTCTGGCTGCTGGGAGTAGTCTGTGTATTGGTCAGCGGTCACATTGTAAGGACCCTGAGACATGACCCTACTGGAGTCATTAACCTTGTCTTTATAGGACACTGTGTCCCCTAAGAAGGGCTCACTAGATAGGTTAGCAGTGGCTAAAAGTGCGGGTGGAGTAGCTTTTTCCATTGGGTAGTACTCTGCGGTGGAGTTGATGAAGTAGGAATTGCCGTTGGTTTGGTTGCCTGACACGACCGTATTCTCTGAGTAATGCATCACAGAAGGGGGCGGAGCCACTTCGCTATTGGAAAATCCTGTATCAAACTCTTCTGTCTTCTCTTCCTCCTCATTGTCATCTTCCTCCTCAGAGTCGCTGTTCTCCAAACTCTGTGTGCTGGAGTCGGAGAGACTGCACAGACTGCTGCTCTCGTCCTCGTCCTCTTCGTTCTCGTCTTCTTCGTCATCTTCATCCTCTTCCTCATCTTCTTCGTCTTCGTCGTCTTCTTCCTCCTCATCATCCAATGTGTCGTCCATGTCGTCGCCGGCCTGCAGGTGCATGATGTTGGTTTGTGGGACTGTATTCGGGATTGCGTATTCCAGCGCATGCTGGCCCGCCATCAAGGGGCTGCAGTGACTGTTCGGGTCTCCATGGAAACCGTTGCCGTTCGGCACGATGGAGCCGGAATTCTGCTGCTGCTCGCGGCTCTTCTCGAGTTCCAGCTTCATGATGGTGTGCAGGAAGTGAGTCCGAACTCGGATGGGGTTAAACTCGATCCTTCCGGCTGCATTGCTGCAGCCCTCTTTTGTGCAACCGCACGGGAATGACATGCGGTCTACCTGTGGACATCCAAGAACACTTGAGGACAGGCCAGTTTAGGATGGCTTGAATTACACACAGCAGGAATAGTCTAAATAAAGCTCCTCTCTCTCTTGTGAAGGCCTGATGCACTCTGTAAAATTTAACCAGCTTTATCAGCTGGATCTAACTGGTTCTCTCAGGCATACCTCCATTAAACTTTATCTCTGGATATCTTAAAGGGGTCATATGATGCGATTTCAAGTTTTCCTTTCTCTTTGGAGTGTTGCAAGCTGTTCGTGAATAGATAAGATTCCTAATGTTGCAAAGACTAAAGTCTCAAACCCAATATGATATTCTTTATAAAGGTTAAGACTCGTCCACGTCCCCCTGAAAAGCCTCATTTAAATATGCCCCCACATATCTACATCACGATGAGGGAAGATTTGCATAACGCCGCCCAAATATTCACGCAAATAAAGAAGGTGTAACCTTTGATTCTCGCTGTTGCCGCCGGCACCAGGTCATGGAGAAGCTGTTTCATTGTGAAAGTGAAAATACTTTAGGCTTCCAAAAAGGAAGAAGTTTGCTGTTTGTCATATCACTCCTATCACAAATGCAGACATGGTTTCATGTTTATGTGCGCGATGCAACACAACGTGTAAAAACACAGTATAAGTCATTATAATCTGTAATTATGTCCCCACTGGATGCAACAAATAGCTCGTTTGTAATGGGTTTTATTGTTTTTGTCTTGTCACGCCAGTGTTTTGACCAGGACATGCATTTCAGTATGACAAGGGGCGTAACATTTCTATCACACGCTTGAGGCATTCGGTCACAAAATCACAATCACAAAGCACTGGATAGCTGGCCAATCAGAGCACACTTCACTTTTCAGACCGATGAGCTTAAAAAAAAAATCCGTTTTTTAACCTTAAACCGCATCACCTGCAACATCATATGACCCCTTTAATCCTTGTTGGGTCATAGTTCACCTCAAAATCATAAAAAATGCTCAATAAAGACTATTTTATGACAATTAAAATAGTTTTGCATTATGTTCATGACAATTAAGCACATTTTAACCCATAATTGTCATTAGTGTTATGTGAAAATTATGGATTTATTTATTTAGTTTATTAATACCCTAAATTATTTGATATTAATACAAATGAATAAATAGGTTAAATGAACATAAATAAATAAAAATATTAAATAATAATTGCAAATATAAGCATCATATAATATATAATATTTACATTGTAAAATATTTATTCATATTTGTTGTACTGTTTAATTTTTCATACTGTTTTATTTTAATTGTATTTTAAATGACTGTAAACATATATTTCTGAGTACATTAACCACCTAAAAAGACATACCCAAAGAGTATGCTTCTAAACAGAACAAACCTCAGAATCACTGTGGTATTGAGTAATAGAACTTTGAACAAAGAGAAAATTATTCCACCTACAATTTCTTTTTCTTTTTTTTTTACTTTCTTTCTTTGTAAACAGATGCCTACAGATGACTATAGCTGGGAGCTATTAAATGGAAAACACAATGGGACCACAGCATGAAGCCTTGTTGTTTTTTGAGATGTTTTATTCCACAAAGTTAACCCTCAAAAACTCGCATTGTATCGTGGGCGGTTCATGAAACAATTAGAATCCTATATCAATAAATTAAAATGTTGGTACAGTAGTGAAAATTTGGGGGCTAGATATGCTTAACTGTCATGAAATAATAGCATAATGCATTTTTTTTTTAATTAAAAATAAGAAATAATAAAAGATTACAATATTATAAATAAAACAATTTATAAATATTAGTAGTAAATATACAAATATTTACATTGTAATAATATTAATGTTACAGTGCATATTTTAAATTGGTCATAAAAATTATTCGAGCATGCCATTACCTAAAATAATACAAATATTTATTTAATTTAACATAATTATTTATTTATTTATTTTAGGTAAAAAGTGACACAGTTGTATTTTTGTGTGGCTTGAAATATTAATTTATTAAATTCTGAATTATATAAATGATAAACTCGACCTAGTACTCCTCAGCAGTGATGGCATGTTTTGTGTGTAATGTGTGTTTGCTGATCACACCTGACACTTGATGCCAGCGAGGCTGCATGCACAGGTCTCCGGGTCACAGAAGAGTCTGCAGTCACAGCCACAGTCTTCCCTGGACACCCTGATGGCTCGTAGCTCATGTTTCTCCTCCACATCGATCTTCTTGACCCCAGATGAGCGCAGGAGAACACGCCGCTTCTTAGTTGTGAGTGGCTGAAGGAAAAAGTATTCATCCACCTCTGTGTTATCAATGTCCAGGTCATCGTCAGAGATGTCATCCAGCGTGAGAGCATTGGCCTCCTCGGACTCCACCGAGCCGTTCTTCGTCAACTGAGGATGACACAAAAGGTGAGATATTAAAGACATTTGCACTTCAATATATGCATAACAAAAGCATCTGAATCATATGCATACCCGCAGACGAATAGAGTTGAGTTTCTCCTCTTTCAAGTGATCTCGGAGCATGTCTCTGTGGATTTTCTCCTGCTCCATGGCGAATTCTCCCAGCGTGTACTGCCGCACGCAGCTGTGTCTGCTGGACATGCCCAGCGTACTGCCACCCTGACTGGGCACGCTGGTGAATCCCTGCCTCCGGCTGAAGTAATACACCGTCACCTTCTCGAAGTGCACCCTCCTCGTCCTCATCCGCTTCTCCCGTTTCAGTATCGAGGACGCTATAAAGACATTAAAGGTAAATAAAATTACTGTTTGGTTATTCAATTTGAAGGACACTGATATGCATCTTTCCCGTTACAGCGCAGTATGATTCGTGCACTAGGAAATAGTGCTAAGTGATGCATTAAATATTTACAATATAGTTGATTTGATCTCAAATTGCTAATATTATTATTTTCGCAGTGAATTATTTATATGAAATCTATGTATTTACATTACATGTATATTTATGCATTTGGTTGATGCTTTTTCATCCAAAGCAACCTTTGCATTTATGGTTTACATTTTCAGTTCATGCATTCGCTGGGAATTGAACCCATGACCTTGACATTGCTAGCACCATGCTCTACTGTTTTTAGCTACAAGAATGAATATTCAGTGTATAGCAGCTTTGATTTAAACTTCCTAACCGAGATTAAGAAGTTTGATATCACAAACCCCTTCTTTCAGATTTAAACTAATTTATTCAAATTTAACCATTCATTCACATTTTCTCTGTATGACTGTAAATGGTAAAAACTCTGCATGGTAAAATAAATATTGCTTATTATTAGGTATTATATTGGTGAATACGATATATATATATATATATATATATATGTGTGTGTGTGTGTGTGTATTGCAAAGCTGAATTTTCAGCATCATTCCTCCAGTCTTTATTGTCACATGATACTTCAGAAATCACTCTAATATGCTGTTTTGTTTTTTAAGTCTTCATTATTCAGGAATCATCATTATTTGTAAGCTGTATCAAAAAGCCATTCTACTCAGTGCGCCTCTAGTGGCTACTTCAGTTCTCTGCATGCCTCCAGCTCCTATTGTTTGGCTATTTAAAGGGGGATGGTAAATATACCCTGTATAAATATCCCAAGTTTTGGCCTCCACAAGAGTGGAGTTTCCCTGATACTCTCTCCCACAGCTCCCTTCATGTCTGACACAAACAAGACAAATAAGAACCATCTGCTGCTGCCGGTCCCCCGCCCAGAACCACCAGCAGAATACATCACACACACACACACACACACAAATGAATATGTGCACTGCGCTTAACCCAGTCTGACTCAGAACTCCAGCAGAACTAAAGCATAGTCACTGTACTGCAAACAGAGGTTTCGAAAAATATTTATTCTGTGGCAGAAACATAACTTCACTCCTAGAATGAAAGGGGAAAAGTATTCTGCATGAAGAAAAAGATTTTTCCTTTAAAAAAAAAATACATTAAGTTGCTTTTCTAAATTATCATTACTGCAATGCATCTAAATGCTTCCCTTTTGAATTTTACCTTTTCATTATTCTCAGTAGTGATTCTCATTAGATTATCATTACTGTACTGTACAGTAGGTAATTTTATGAAAACAATGTCTCAATTCATGCAAAAAATAAAATAGGCTTCAGTTTATATGCAAAATGTTATTTTTTACTTTAAAGTACACTACTGTTCAAATGTTTGGTGTAAGTAATATACTGTATATATATATATATATATATATATATATATATATATATATATATATATATATATATATATATATATATATATATATATATATATTCTTTTTTACTTTTTATTCAGCAAGGATGCATTAAATTGACCAAATAAATAAAATATTTAATTTTAAAAATAAGAGGTTTATATTCATCCGATAAAATACAAAAATAAAATGCATCACAGTTTCCACAAATATATGAGCCAGCACAACTGTTTTCAACATTGATAATAATAAGAAATGGTTCATGAGCAGCAAATCAGCATATTAGAATGATTTCTGAAGATCATGTGACACTGAAGACTGGAGTAATGATACTGAAAACAGTTATAGAAAACAGTCCTTTTAAATTGTAATAATATTTCAGAGTATTGCTGTTTTATCCATAATATTTCTTACATAAATGCAGCTTTGATGAACATAAGAGAGTTCTTTAAAAATCTTACCGGCCCAAAACCTTTGAATGGATTGCAGTATCATGTGCATGCCTGGGTATATGAATATGGCAATCAATATTATACCATGCGTAATACCCTAAAGATGCACCACAGGGATTGCATCTAGCAGTCACTTGCTATTCATCATGTTTACTTTGCTGAAAATAGTTCCAGGAATCCAGCTCAGCAGGTTTATCTGAATGACCGTAATTTGTGATTATAAGATTCATTTCACATCTTAATAGACGTAACCTCTCTCTGAAGCTGAGCTGAAAGAGCAGTGCTTTCTAAAGGAGGAAACAGACGTCCTCTGGGACTCGCAGCACCGTGGGTCATCCGCAGACATCTGGTGTACATAAACTTCTAATTATTTTAAATGAAGGAATTAAAGTGAATGAGCATCACAAAACATTAAAGATCTCGGATGATGGCGAACTAGAGCTGAAGAGCATCAGGAATGATCGACATGGAGGAGACAACTGCCCTCCTTAATTCACCCCCTCGCATTATTGGGCCTTGATTAATCTGTATTTATTTTAGCTTCCCAAATACTGCATCTGATGCTTTTCAGGTAAACTGCTCTTCCACTTATTATGAAGTCAAATGCTGGCTCATGTGCTTCAGCTTCTTAATGGTTAGCGGCATGAGGCCAGATGTTTTACCTTTATTGCGATGATGGATATTTTCTCAAGCCGCCTTCAGACAAGCGTGCTGACGATCAATATCAAATCTCAGTGATGAATTCTCCTTTCAAAGGGCCATTTTCTATTTTCTGCTACCAATTTCGAGCTAGTGTTTTCTCTGGGGACGTTCACTGGGAAAAGTTATTTTCCATCTTCTTTCTCATATACCCACAATTCAGTGCTTTACAGGAATGACACAACAATTTTGTGCCAGTTGGCATTAGTTTTAAATGAACAGTTAAGCATAAATGTAATTTTTACTTCTATGTTATATTTTTTGAAACTTGTCATATGTGGGATGGAATGTCAGAATATTGCTTGCAACAGAAAAAATAACAGAATATATTTTTGGGACTATATGATGGTGAGTAAATAATAACCCAAATAACACATTTTTAGGTAAACTACTACTTAAACATCAGAGAAATATTATGCATTAACTCTCATTAGTGTCATGACCTGGCAGCTTTTCTCTGTATAAAATACAAAATAAAAACTCAATTTTGAGATAAAAATTCTAAATTGTGAGATAAACTCAGAAATCTGACTTTTTATCTTGCAATTCTGAGTTAACAACACACAGTTCAGTTTTTTGTTGTAATTCTGAGTTTATATATTGCAATAAAAAAAGAACTAACAAATTCAAAATTGCTAAAAAGAAAAAAGAAAAAAAAATTCCAATTACCTGTTTTATCCAGACAAAAAAAATTTCCCTTAAGTAACACACTGAATTAAATGTAAAATTTAGAATTAAAAAAATGGAAATAGCATTTTCTTGTAAAACATTCTCCAATAATGACTTCTTTTTTTAAGAGCACTGATTGTAGGCTACTTTTCTCTCTATTAACGGTTTCTGTGGGTCTTTTTAAAAGTCTTTAAAATGGCTTAAATCAGAGTAGAACATCTTACATTCATAAAGTTGTGGCACAAAGTTTTGCATGCAAATGTAAAGTGAAGTCTTGAAAATGGATTGGAGATTTGTTCTGGTTTTAATCTTAAACTCATTTAATTTTGATCTATTAAAGACTTCTCATGTCATTTTGTGTCTTATTGTATGTCATTTTAGCAATTTACATTTATAGACCATATTTACATATTGTGTTCCATTTAATTTTGTCCTTAAATTTTCTTGGCCTTATATTTCTTATATTTCACTTCATCAATCCTGCAGAAACCCTGTTATTTTTTTCATTTAAATATTCAATCTGTAATAATGTTGAAACTTCACAGCTTTCTGAATACTTCACCTTAAAGCATTTGCTGTAACTGTAGTTCTCTGTCTCACCTGTCCGCTGCAGTGCGTGTGTTGACGATGAGGATGATGCTGATGAAGAATGGCTGAAGTGTGATGCTGACGGGTTGACGCTGTCGCTGCTGTCTCCGCTCTCAGTGCTGGATATCTCCTCCTCCTCAGACTCCCTCAGTGAGGAGCAGGGCGACGCCCCCTCCACCTCCTCAAACTTCCTCTTCAGAATTCCACTCATGGCTGCCGTCAGGCTGCACCAGACAGAGAGAGAGAGGGGGTTCATAGAGTGCAAGTAAAAATGCCATTGTAACATTCAATTACACAGTATTTTAGTAATAAGTGCATTTGGATGATAAATGCTTTCGGAGAAGCCACAAGTCAGTGTGATTTCAGCTGCATTTATAGAAAATTTTATTTACTAATAATCCTGGAAAGAGATCAATCAATCATAATCACTGATCAAGTCGCTGTTACCATGACATTGTAAATAACTTTACAGTTCAATTAAAGACTTCTCACATCATCAGTATATATATATATATATATATATATATATATATATATATATATATATATATATATATATATATATATATATATATATATATAAGAGGTGGGCATAGATTGATTTTTTAAATCTAGATTAATCTCACTGTGATCTTGAAATTAATCTAGATTAAAATGGCTCATTCGAATTCTGCCGACGGCATTCAGAATATGTGTGTTACCCAAATAAAATTGACAAACAGTAAGTCTTTGAGAAGGGGTTTATCAAGCTAGGTGGTGCATTAGGAAAGGGGCTCATCTCCTGTTTCCAAAATGTTTCACAAACTGCTTGAAAAAGCTGTAAACTAATTCCACATTGCACAAGGTGCAAACAACATTACGCCTGTTTCACACCAATGTTTAAGTTTTTTCCAAGTTTGTAGGTGTGAAGGTACAGAAACCAAATAATTAAATAGTAAAATAGCACTGGATAGTCTTCAATGTAAAAATGAAATATACAATCAAACCTACATTTATTCAGACACCTTCAACATTTCTCACATTATTACAGTTTTGCTATATATATCAAAAATTATACCTGGTGTGTGAATAATTTTTGGTTTGACTGTTTAAACTACAAAGTAATGCAGTCAAGAGCAGTGAGTGATTTTCTTTCATTTTCTAGGATAAACATTACAGCAGCCAGTCGCTAAATTAGGCGCGGTCCCTTTAAGAGACGATGAACGCATCAAATATAATACACATCAGCTTTTCCGTGTCTTGTTTTTGGATGCTTTAATGTTTAAATCGACGAGTGGTAAGACATAAAAACATGTGAGAAAAATATGCTTTCGTGACGATGTGCAGCAGTGACCCGTCAACTGTCCTGAGCATCTTTTTAGGCTGTCCTCAGTCAGTCGGTTATATAAAATATCAAGGTGAAAGTCATCATAGCTCGCCTAGACCCAGCTCCCAACCCAACTTTGAGAATAGATTAACAGCGATATATTTTTTATCGCCTGATAAGAGTCTCGCGTTAACGCAACACGTTAACGCCAATAACGGCCAAAGAAGAGCTGTCCCATTTCGGTGTCCGCATCAAATTAAATTGACAAAAGTGAATTTATATACATAGAAAGCATATTAAATGCAAGTTAAGTGTCTATTTTAATGTTTCAAATAACTTGTGTGAAAATGATATGGGTGTAATACTGATCCATCATCATTCAGAATAACAGATACATTTATGTTAAAATTAAATAACACTTATTATGACCTGTACTTAATAAAATACATAAAATAAAAATTGATTTGAAATTATTAATAACTTGGGTGAATCACTGGTTGGTTTGAAGGATAGTGGCAAAAATCTGTAAAGATTTCTATTACAATTAATTCTGAACTGTGAACCTTGAATGCATTTAGTCTTTTAATCTCATCTAATGATTACTGTTAAAAAAATACATAACATAATCACTGTAAAAATTTTACTCCTTTTTTTTCAACGAAAACATTAAACATAAAAAAAAACAAAAAAAAACTTAAAATTGCATTATTGTTGTGTTGCTTGAGAACCCCTTTTCATCTTTGACCCATGAATACTCTCTAATTAAATTAATAATTAATATATTAAATTATAAATGTAATATTAAATTAGTAAATAAAATAAAATTACAAAATATAATTTATTCCCATTATAGTCAATTATTATATATATATATATATATATATATATATATATATATATATATATATATATATGTATATGTATGTGTGTGTGTGTGGGTGTATTTATACTTACAGATTTAAGTGTAATTCAAATATAAAATTCAGATATTGCACATGAAAGACTTTTTGGTGTTTTCAAACACTTTTTGCTTATAATAAAACTCTATAATGTAATTAATCTCAGAGCTGGTTTGAGATCCCTATGAAGAAAATAAATGAGGAAAATATATGTTTAGAACCCGGCCACTGAAGAAGT
Organism: Carassius auratus; assembly: GCF_003368295.1. Classification (NCBI taxonomy): domain Eukaryota; kingdom Metazoa; phylum Chordata; class Actinopteri; order Cypriniformes; family Cyprinidae; genus Carassius; species Carassius auratus. The sequence goes on from NC_039276.1 coordinate 2,703,412, forward strand.
GGTCAGCTGTTGTTGCTCAATATCAAGCTTAGGTTGGCTGAGATCCTCAAAGCACTCAATTAGTGATAAGTGTTAAAGCACACATCCCCCTCTCCTTTCCTGTCCTCCTCGCTGTCATTGATCACCAGGCCTTACAGGACCCCAGATGGAAGCAGAGGGGAAAAACTACTAATTTAATTCTACCTCAGTCATCCAGGAAGTCCATTTTGTCTGTGTTTGATTGAGTGTCTTAAGGAAAGAAAACCAATGGGAAACTTGAGATGAGTTTTCAGTGTTGCACTGCACTCATAAAGCGGCTACCTCAGCTTATTAATTTATTAATCAAAGTACAAGGACACAGCATGACTGAAAATAACATGAAATCAGACTCAAAGGCTGTTCAGAAAGAAATGTTCGGTAGACTGATGTAAAAATAAGTGGAATCTTCAGAAAAAAACGGAAAAAAAAAACGTTTTCATAAGTGAAGTACCCAGGAGAAATTTAAAGGTGCTGTATGTATTTTTTTTTATTGTACTAAAGCATTAAAATACCATTGCCCAATGCCAATTTTCCAGTTGTTGGAAAAAACTGTGTATTGCAACCTTGGAAGCCAGCAAACAAACTGGCTCAGCTAAAAACCACTATAACCAGAGGAATATTAAAACGTGGATAATCCAATTCATCAACTTACAGTACAGTGTTAGGCTCGTCACCTTCCATTGACAATACATTTGTTGCGTGTCCTCAATCTGGCAACCAGTGTGAGCATCGAGTCTGCAATAGAGGCTGACATTTTTGGGTGATTGGGAAAAAAAATCACTATTAATCACGGGATTGAGACGGGACGGGAAAAAGTGTCAGCGGGAGTGGGCGGCACCAGGAATACACTTAGCCTACATTTTATATAAATTATCTATAAACTAGGGGTGTGCGATATGAAGATTTTTGATCGTGGACGATAAAAATGTCTCTACAGTCTGCTTTTGAATGTAGTATCGTGCTGCAGCGCACATTCTATCAGCTGCAGTTCTGGCTCCTCCATCATACAGCTACTGAACAACACCACATCATTCACAGCAGTGTTAACTCAGCGCTCGAGTTACTCTCTCATTTACATGTGCTTTTAAATGTTTAATTCGCGCACTGCTTTGACCTGTGCTTTTTATGAGCGCCGCATTCACCTGACAAGAGTATTTGAGAGGAGTGGTGTGATTCTGACCGGAGCGAGGAGCAGATTTTTTTAAAAAGTCGGAGTGTCGTTGAAACTCTCCTGTTATTTTTTATTTTAATATAGATTTCGTTAAGAACATAACAATGAAATACACTGAAATACTTTATCCACGGAATGAAGGCGGAGCGGTGATTCTGGTTTCGGAGCGGAGTGATTATTACATACTCAGAGCAGAGGGAATTTCTTTGTCAAAATACTCCGTCATTTTTGGTCATGCAGATAAAGTAATCAATCTTTCGACGTTTATTTGTGTGCACTCCGAATAACAACGAAACGCAGTGCTTCTGCAAAATAATTAGGCTAAAGCAAACAAGATGCAGTTTTTGCCGTCTGGGTCATGTTAACTTGAGCGTGACCAAGGTTAGCATGGATGATTAACATGAAATTTAATGTGTGTGCAATGTGTGTGTGTGTATATATATATATATATATATATATATATATATATATATGTATATATATATATATATATATATATATATATATATGTATATATATACACACACACACACACACACATATACATTTTAATGCTGTGATCTGTAGCCTACTGTATTTTCTTTCTTTTACTGTAACTGACAGATTCCAGCCAAAAAATATACAATCCAGGAGTGGGCGGGAACGGGAATAATTCTTCCGGTTTTGGGACGGGATGGGATTTTCCCCCAGTTTTTCCGTGGGATTGGGACGGGATTCAAAAAGGTTGGGGGTTCAATTCCCCGGGAACACATGATAGGTAAAAATGGATAGCCTGAATGCACTGTAAGTCGCTTTGGATAAAAGCGTCTTCTAAATGCATAAATTAAATGTAATTTAATTTAGATTATAAAACACTGCATTCTGTCAGCAATGTAACGCGGCAGTAACGTATAGAGACCTCGACGTGTAACTATACTCGAATTAATATTTTGAAAATTATAACACGTTAGATTACTCCGTTACTAAAAAAGTAATCAAATTACGGTATAAGTAATGTGCTACTGCCCAACACTGGTTGCATGCAGTTGCCATAGTACACTGAGTTTTAGCTAGGGTGTTGCCATTTGGGTTTCTGTTCTTGCATGTAATAAACCTGTTCCTGTTGTGATTTCACACAGATTTCCTAAACCTGCAGCAGCAGCGCATCCTGACTGTATCTTTTCTCTCCTGTCTCCTGCTTATTTCTGTTGCTAGAATTGAGCCAGCGATGAGAAGAGTGAAAACACACACACACAAATGATAAAGCAATGCGTCAGAGTCTGGAGAGAGAGAGGAGGGCTGGCTGGCAGCCTCATTACTAAAGGGGAGGGAATGTGTTGTTTCACACTGCAAGCCTCACAGAGCCATTGGCTGACTACTGAAGCCCAGCAGAGCTGCTGATCAACTGGGAACAATACAATCTGACGGGATTATATGATGCTACATCCTCAAATAAATAAACAAAAAACAAACAAATTAAAATAACAGCTACATATTATTACATTTAGAAACGCAGAAACTGAAACGATGAAACCGAAAATAAAATTGAATTATTTAATTAACATATTATTACACATTTACTCAATCATCAAGAGATGCATATACACATTTAATTTGCACTTTATTGCATTTCAATGATATAATTAGGCTATATTTATAGTTCAGTTTGTTGTTGAAATATAAACATTTAAATGGTGACGATGATAAACACGTTTTCATGACCCATTTATTCAAACATTCATTAAAAAATAAAGACAACTGGTAAAAAATGTAATGAATATGTAATATAGTGAATATGGGTTTCAGCTGAGGCCTATTGTTTCTGTGTGTGTGTGTGTGTGTGTGTGTGTGTGGTGAAACTTCCAAACCACAGCAGTGCTGCGGAATGTGTCTCCCTCTCCCTCCCATAAGGGCAGCACACAGCTCTGTTCTCGACAAACCCTCTCAAAGCACCTTCTCTCAACCTTTGGAGCAACTGAATCCACAGAAAACTTTATGCACTAAAAGGCTACATACTGGGTTACCTTTAACTATTTTTCTTGCTTTCCCTGGGAATTGAACCCATGGCCTTGGCCTTAACAAAAAAAAAAAAAAAAAAAAACATATATATATATATATATATATATATATATATATATATATATATATATATATATATATATATATATATATATATATATGCATCTAAATTAATATGGATACATTTGAAAACAGCGTTTTCATTTTAAAACCCTCTCCATCCACACTAGTGTTTTCAAGCGTTTTCCAAAAGTGTCTCATCCACACTAAAACACCAGAAAACGTTAAATCCACTTTCTGCGCATGCGTAAAGACTCAAAAAAGCTCACTGCAGACGATACACACGGAACAGAGATGAGGCATTTTCATGCAGTTATGAAGAGTGTTCAAAGTAACACATTTCATAGCACATAACAATACCAGTATAAATATATCTATTGGTATAATATGCGTCACATGACTAAACTTGTCTCATCGTTTTTCAAAAGCCTCCGTTTTCACAGTTCACACTACAATGCAAATTTATCAACTTTGGAGAGGGTTTTCAAAAGCTAATTTTTCCTTGATTAAAGAAGTTGTCTCAGTGTGGACGAAAGGTCAAAACAGAGAAAAATGTGTGTTTTCAGACGAAAATGTATTAGTGTGGACAAGGCCTAAAAAAAAAAAATGTTGAAGTGATTTTTACTCAGAAACTGTTAGTAAATTTCACAAAGAATTACAAAGAAATGGCAAGTAACGAAGACCGAAATGGTTTCTTGTAAAACTTACTCCAGTAATCAGTTCTTAAAACTTCACAAAATATATTTTAAAGTGTGGATAAGGGTTTTTAAGAAACCAGTTAGGCTGATTTCTATTTGTAAACCAGGTACCAGTTTTGAATTAACTGAAGTTATTGATTAGTGCACAACTGCACAACACCGTTTGTGATTCAGACATGAATGATACCTGAAATTACTGTGGAGTTGAGTTTTAATTAAACTAGCCATCTTGTGTGGCAGATGTTAAAACAGAAGAAAAAGTGGATTGCAACTGCTTTTGAGATGAATAAGAAGAATGCTAACTGTTGTCTTTTTCTATCCTAGATTTCAAGGACTGGATGGAGAAACATCGTTCCCTTAAAGCAACAGAAATACCCTTGATCTAAGCCAGAGATCTGTTTGAGTCCCGCTGAGTCCTGCGAGATGCGGAAGGTTTGCAATAATTGGAAATGGCTTCTCTAGTTTTGGAGACACAGTGTAAGTCAATTTTCTCGTAATCATCACAATTAGTTCCCCTTGTTGAAAATCCATTCGCATTTACCGTCCTCGGCGGATGCCGTGCAGCTCTGCGATACCCAAAGCGGTTGCCATGGAGACACCCATACACTCGCACAAATAGTGAATTTCACATTTGAGAGTCATTTTGCTTTTTTTATTTGTGGGGCATCTACTGCACACACACCCAAGAGTCAAAAATAAACGCTCATGCAGCAGCGCATCTGTAATCAGGGGGAATTCACTGATGAAATGAGTGTGACATTTAGGAAGTACAATTTGGGTTGCACTTATGCTTTAAAATTTCATGACATTACTGTATTTTCTTACAGCAGATGCGACTTGCAACTTTACAGCAGTCGATGTTGAATATCCCACACTCGCGATCAAGACTACAGCCAGAGGAGCAACGTTTCCCATTTCTTGACTCAGTGAATCAGCAGCATGACATCTCCGGCTAACCCAAGGTAACAAGAGCTGACTGCTGTACTAGAGAGAGACTGACTCTCCACACACAGCTAGTTATTTCTCCTCTACATCCCTAGCTCTCGCTCCCTATCTCTCTCTCCCCCTTTGTCTTCTTTTAGCTGCTGTAGTTTTCCACAGTATACTTGCAGCATGTTAAAAAATGAAAATCCTGCCGCAAAAACCAGCAGAGACTAAAACAGGCACTCCCGGACGAGCTGTGTAAAATACAGACATACACATGTGTGTTTTAAATGTAGCACTGACAGCCTTCAGTGATCAATACTTCTTGGCCCCGGTTGCTGAGCGGCATGAGCAGACTTACAGTGGGTTGTGCAGGATGACCACAGTCTTACATCACAATATGAGAAATGTTATATCACACAAACTGCATATCACAGTATAGTTAATTTTTCTTCAAATTCATCAGAAAAAGATTATGTATTTATTAATGCAGTCCTGGGCAATACATAATTTAGTCAATATCTGTTTTAGGATAATATTTATTTATGTATGTATGTATATATATATATATATATATATATATATATATATATATATATATATATATATATATATATATATATATATATATATATATATATATATATATATATATATATATTAAAACAACTATGTGATAATATTTTGGTATAATCTCTATTTAATATATTTGATTAATCTAAAAAAAAGTTTTTATATAAATACATTTATGTGTTCATACCTATTTTAGGATAATCTTTAATTTATTTAATTAATCTTTAAAAAAAAAACTTTTACATATTAACTAAGTCATTTGGACATACCTATTTTGGTATCTACATCTACATATTTCATTTTATAAAAGAAAGGCACTTCATTTCATCATTTCAATTGATTATTTTCCATTCTTATTTGGAACTTGATGGAAACAAAACAAATGATTATTTAAAACAAATGGCAAGTCATTCTCTCTGAGATATCTTTAATAAATGTATAATGAAACCAACAACATACTGACTTACACCTGTGATGCACATTAATTAAATGTTTGACATTAATGGAGCCAGTTTCAAATGCATTTAACTTAAAGACCCTTAACAAGTTACTTATCTTGACTGGTTTGGAACTCAAATCTACCAAGTTACAATATCAAAATCTCTACTAGAGTATGACACATTCTTACTGACATTTCACGAAAGTGCTACTTCTGTACTGTAGGTCAAAGCAGCGCGCGCTCACGTGAAGTTGAGCTCAGATCTCCCATCAGGCTGTGCATGACACATCAGAACAGACACACAGGTCACGAGTCATGCTTTCATTTCAAAATGCACCAACCTGCGACCGCTGCTGCTTTTCTCTCCTCCCTCACGCCGTTCAGAGTCAGATGAGACGGTCTGAATGAAGGCCCTCCATTGCACTTGGACTCAAGAGGAGACCAGGGCGAGAGAGGTAAACCCGGCTCTCCGCTGCTGTTAGCATACACTCCGGTCTAAAACAGACCGAACACTCTCTCTCATTTGCTCGAGCCACACAAAGACTCATTAGCTGCAGCTGGCGGAGGGCTGGAGATTGTGCACAGCGACGCCTGCCTGAGAGATCACATGGGTGGGAGAGAGAGAGAGAGAGAACTGTGCCTGTGTTCCTGCTGTCTGCAGATATTTTTACCATCATGACAGGGAGAGAGAAAGAGAGAGAGAGAGAGAGAGAGAGAGAGAGAGAGAACAGACAGCGAAGAGACAGTCGATAACAGCACCATAATCTGTAGAGGTGAATGAGGGCAACCAGAAATGAGCCAAAACACTCATATACTCTACCATAAACAGTCAAACACACACACTTGGGCTCAATGGGATTTGAGCTAATGAACTTGTGCTGCACTTGTGCTTCATAAATCCTTTCAAGGCAGGTGAAGTGACTCACACACAGTCTCGCATCCAAACACTACAGCTGGATGCTGTAATATAGAGTATTATGGAAGAAATGCTTCAGCTAGTATTTACTGTACTATATAATACATGTTTTCGAAAGGAGCTGCCTCTAAATCACCATTTAAAATAATTTATATTTGAATATTTCTATTCATTGAAAACAGTTTTCATCAGGGTTCTTTGAAAAGCACAAAGTTCAAAAGTACATAATATAGTTGAAATATAATTCTTTTGTAACACTATAAATGTTTTACTGTGAATTTTGATCAATTGAATGTATCCTTGCTGAATAAAATTAGGAATTTCTTTCATAACACTTTTGTGATTAAGTGTAGTTTTTTGTGATTGCCAGAGCTCAGGACTGCTTTATTATATTTACATGTAACTGTGAACACAAAAAGGTAAAATTTTGGGTCTCAAACAAATCAATACGAGAAAAACTTTGACAAGCAAAATGCTAGTTGTTGATGGTTGGAAAGCAACATTATTTTTCACTGCATCAATACAGAATTTGACCGATGTTAAATCAAATCAAGTGAAGTCTGCTTTATTGTAAATTCTTCCACATGTACAGCACATACATACAGAGGATTTAAGTTGTGTTACTCTCAGAACCTTGGTGCATACAGATAAGACTAACAGTAGAGCATAAAAATACAGATAGATACAGATTAAATATATAATACAACTAGACAAATAAGGGCATGTTAAAAAAATACAAATTAAAAGTAAAAAATAAAATAAAAATAAAATACAGTTAAATAAAGCGGCACAAGACACATGGCAGATAGAGTGGAAACCAGTAAAGTAAACAAACAGTGCAGATAAAATGATTGTAGTGGAAAAGAGCTTATTCAGACTGATTTAAAGTGACAAAAAGCTCAGAGAGCAGTTATTTATTTAAACTGACTGTAGAGGTTGGAATGAGGTAGTGACCAGACCAATGCTGCACAAAGTGTCTGGTGCAGGTCACAGTTTGTTAGTGGGAGTGGGGAGTGGAAGGACCTGGGGATGTGGGAGCTGGGGGAGGGGCTGAGAGTTAAGTGTTCAGTGGTGCCTGGGGCAAAAGAAGGGAGTGGGGGCAAGGTCGGGAGAGTGTTCAGCTTCCTGACAGCCTGATGGATGAAGCTTTCCTTTAGTCTGCTGGTCCTGGCCTGGAGACTCCGCAGCTGTGTGATGGGTGTGTGGGATCACCTGCGAATGTAGAGGGCTTTACGAGTGAGACAGGTACCATAAATGTTCTGGAGGGAGGGGAGAGAGATGCTGCTGTGCTTTCTTGGCCAGTGCTGCGGTGTTGTCAGTCCAGAAGAGGTCCTCTGTGATATGCACAACCAGGAGCTTGGTGCTGCTCACTCTCTCCACAGTCGCACCGTTGATGTTCAAAAGGAACATGTTGAGCGTGCACTCTCCTGAAGTCAGCAACAATCTCTGTCATCTTCTCCACATTCAGAGAGAGTTTATTGTCACTGCACCACCCGGCCAGGTGGCTCACCTCATTCCTGTAGTTTGTCTCATCTCTGTTGCTAATGAGACCCACTATAGTTGTGTCATCCGAAAACTTAATGAAGAGTTTGGAGTTTTCTGATGGTGTGCAGTAGTGTGTCAGCAGAGTGAAGAGGAGGGGGCTCAACACACATCCTTGGGGGGCCCCAGTGTTCAGTGTGATGGTGCTGGATGTCTTACTGCCGACCTGTACTGCCTGATGTCTTCCAGTCAGAAAGTCCAACAGCCAGTTACACATATGTTTTAAACCAGTGTGTTTAGTGTTGAGCCCCAGCTGGACCAGTTTGTTAATGAGCTGTTGAGAGACGATTGTGTTGAATGTAAAAAAATTGTGTAAAACAGTGTAAAAAATTTTTCTGAATTAGTTCAATGAATTGATTCAAAACTCTGATTCAGTGATTAATTTGTGCCATCAAATAATGTTCACATACACCTATTTTGTGTTTTTTATATATATACATTTATATTAAAATGTTTAGTACGAGAATATGCATTTACATTTGCTGTTTGTGACTGTTGTTATATTGGTGCATTTAAATGATTCATTATTATTATTGCGGTTATTTAGTGCTCGTCTCTCTCTCTCTCTCTCTCTCTCTCTCTCTCTCTCTCTCTCTATATATATATATATATATAACTATTTTTGCTGTATTTTACTTATTGCTTCTTATAATTTTGAATTTATTTGTGAACACTAGCTTTTTAGTTGAAATTATTCTTCTGAATGAATAATTTCCATGGATATACATAATTATCTACAAAACAGGCTACAGAATATTGCTATAATACACCCAGTCCTCCACATGATCAGTAAATAAAGCAGGAATTTGGGTTAAGAGTGCATTTTTAAATTAGTCTCAAAAGCTCCTGGGAGTAGAGCTATGCAGCTATCATTAATGTTAGCATTACAGTTCTGACACATAAATGGCACAGAGAAACACAGATAGTGTGGTCATCCAGCTATTTGAGCACAAATAAATGCTCTGATTACTGCTTTTATTGTTGTGAAGGGCCACTGCAGAGAAAGACAAGTGGGACGACTCGTCCTCTGCTCATCGAGGCATTCGGACCTCCTGTAATTAAGCTAAATCTCACTTATTAGATTCTCTCGAGTAATAAGTAAAGTCCAGCAATTAAAAATGTGTAAAACAGTCAGTATACCTCTCTGCAACAGACAGCATAATTCCTGCTGTAATTACACTATTCATTTAAGCCTATCTAATTCCTGCAAATTGTACTGTATTTTCACTTGCTTAAAACAAGGATGGACTTAATATGAAGTGAGAAGCCTCTAAATCAACAAATCCTTCAAATAAATAATTTTGGAAAAAAGAGAAGCCTCTATGTTAACATCTGATTTGTGGAAAACTAAACATTAAAAGTCTTTGTCACTGAGAATTTTGCAGTATTACACTAGTACACTATTGTTTCCTGCTTTCGCGCTGAAAATTACAGAATGCATAATTTCTTTCAATATAAAATGTTTATCCCGAACTGGAATCTATGGCTCCGTGGGTCTGTGACCCATTGGAGAGCAGAACAGACAGTCATGAATGGCTCAGTGCCTGATTTCACCAGAAAAATCTAATTATTTCCTCTCATTTCCTCTCCATCTTGGAATAACAATTGTATAACAGTCATTTGTGTTAATCTGCATCCCCTCTCTTTCTTATGGGATATCGTACCAGTAGCTCCATCACGTAGAGATTCAAAACATATGACTGGCAGTCGACACACACACACACACACACACACACACACTGAGGCTCTAAAACCTAGTGAGCTGCTTACGTGGGTAGCATTTTAAGATGTTCACAGCGGGAATGCGGTTCCAAAATGCATGATTATGTTGCCTTTCAAGATGCCTTCGTAAGTATGTATTCTTTGCGCAGACCTCAATTCCATAATGCATTTCATTGTGCATATTCAGGATGGTATACAAGGTGGAAAATTTTTATAAAAATATATTAATTATGTCTATTTTATATATATATACAGAATATAATATATAAATAATAGTTTATATTTATACAAATAGATTATAACATGTATATTAAATTGGTTTATAATGAAATTTAGTATAATAAAATTTGTGATTTTTAATTATTTTTTAAATATTTAATAATATCTTTAATTATCATCAATTGAATTCTGTTGAAAATCTCGTTATGCAATCTAATGAAAGTTCTACAATTATGCTGTTTTTTAAAACTCTTCAAGTCAACCCTTGTTTTTTTTTATTTTTATATTTGATCTCTTTTTATTTATTTGTACTTAATATTTCTTCTTGCTTCTTTCTATAAGAAATAAAAACGTAAGACATGTTTTGCACTGTTTGAATGAAAAACAAAATCCTTAATTTTTTTTATACATTAAAAATATTAATAACAATGATAAATATTATAAAATAATTGATAAATATGAAAAATAAATATGAAAAATAATGCAATACTGTAGATATGGTTTAATTCCTACAAAGAAAAAAAAGGGCAACGTCTGATTTTGAATTTGTTATCAGGTATCAAAAACATTAATTATCATATCATAAAATAACAAAATCTTGTGCACTGTGCATAAGTATTGTAATGTGATGCTGTTGCTTATGCAGAGCATCCTGAATCAGCCATGAGGTCCTAATGGTTTGGGTGCACCCTTAGAAGGCAGCTGACTATATAGGCAGCTCACTGGGTTTTTAAAAAGACCATGACTGTGTTGCTCGAACTCTCATATTTATGTCCTATGATTTTGTGCATATAAGAATTATAGAGAATATAAAAGTATTGCCCTTTGTTTGCATAGACATTTGCTGACTATATTTAGGCCATATGCAAATGAAGAGTCTGGTTCCAAATCAAATCATTGGCTGTGACGGCGGCATGAAAAATGGATGGCCGGAGCCTAAAAAAAGTCATTATTTCTGCCGCCTGAGGAATATAAAAGCACTTTGTAATAACTGGATAGCTTTCAGCATGCTATTTTCTGGTGGTAGTATTGCTGATAAACTTTCAAGGAAGAACAATAAGCCAAGTCTTGACTGACAGAATGAAAAAAAAAACACATGTCATTCTCAAACAACTATTCATTCAGAGCCTAAAAGCCATGACTCAGCTGCAGTGATTATAAAGTTTAAGAGCGCTTAACAGATAATGAAGTTTCTTGGCTTCGTTTGAACTCGAAGAACAAAACCAGAAGTCACTGTCACTGAGAGGCCTGTGGATGGTGCTCAAAACCACTCGTTTCTTCACACAATGACCATCAGAAAGTAACACGTCTCTACCCTGAGCATGTCAAGGATGTAACCTAGTTTAGTTCAGGGCTTTTGAGTCTCTACATCCTCATTGTAGTCTGGGTGTGCCTGCCGAATGTTTTATTGGATGTTATAGGTCTGTAATTAGCACCATCCTAACCTCTGCCTGCCCCCAGGCCTGGGAAATCAGCACACTGACTCATACTGTTCAGTTCATCATGCCTTTCCCCCCCAGTCCTCCAGATAACTACCGCTAACTAATTGCTGGAAGACGATCTTGTGTGAGTCCCACTCATGATCGAACCCAAAGGGTGTGTGAATTCAATTAAATACTGTACTATGTACATATGAAATTGGATCCATGTTAAAAGTCAGTACTACATCAAAATGACTTTCTTAAATCATGTTAATGGTGTTTTTGTGGCCGATACATTTTTGCATGTTGACAAAGAATTTTTTTAGCATGTCCCACCTCAGAAATTACATTCCAAATCCCACTTTTTCACCAAACACTTCCAAACATATACAGTACAATCAAATGGATAAAATCATTTTGTTCTCCTTGAATGTCTTGTTTCTCTAGGAAAGAGAAGAAAATGAGAATTTCATGATGACTGTAAAGCATTGGTTCTCAACCAGGCGGCATCAAGATGATTGAAAATAAAACTAAATATTAAATCAAATTAAGACAAAACAAGTAAAAATCAATATTCTTGTTATTTCTTTCATTGAAGAACCAGATATATTATAATATTTTTTGTTTTACTTTATTCAAATATATATACAAAAACGTAATTAATTTTATTTCAGGTTGTAAATATCTCAATATTTCAATTCAAATAATTCAAAAGAAATATATATTTATATAACAGAAAAAAATAATTAAAATAATTAAAAATTCAACAGAAAAATAAATTGTCAAAACCTTTAGCGTTCATTTTATATCTTATAGATATACAAGTAACAATATAATTGGTTCTAATGTTTTGTGACAATGTCATTGACATCAAACATCTTACGTCTTATATTTCTAATGGTTTACAATTTTTATGGTGTTTTTTTGGAGCCTAACAGGCAAGGTCACTATGAATTACACGGAAAAAAGCTTCATAAATGTTCTTCACCTTATGTGCTCCACTGAAGAAAAAAAACATCAAATGGGTTTAGAACAACATGAGTAAATAATGAAAGAGCATAGATTTTTATCTGAAATATACCTTCAGTGTTTACTCTAACAACCTCTATTTGCTCTTTAATGTTGCAGTAATTTGGTGTTTTGCTGCTAGACACCGAGGGGTATTTGGTCCAAAGCAGCCGGGTAAGATCGATGCGTGACAGGCGAGTCTCTCTTTCTCTGTCTCGTATAAAGCCTGCTGAGAGGGAAAGCCAGGGCAACCGCAAAGTACAGTGAACACGCAGTCTCGCTGGAGCCAGAGAGAGAGAGAGAGACAGAGACAGAAAGAGCAAGAGCTCAGACAGGGAGGGAGGAAGAGCCAGATAATGGACACAAAGGCTCTTCCAAAACATAGTCAGCAGCCTACATAGGTGGCACTTTGAAGTGTACAGATACGCTTTAGAGCGTATCAGCCTCAGTTTTGACTTTTGAACACAATGAAGATGGCCAAATTTGTCTTATTTTGTTGAAATATTTTTTTTTTCCATTTAGTTCTGCCCTTCGTAAGCAACAGAAGATACTTGTATGTTTCCCGGTACACAAATTAAGTACAATTTACCTTGATCTTCAAATTCCAAAAGTTTTCACCCCCAGCTCTTAATGCATCTTGTTTCCTTCTGGAGCATCAGTGAATGTTTGAATCTTTTTAAATAGTTGTGTTTGAGTCCCTCAAATGTCCTCAGTGTGATAAGGTGTATCTCAAAATCATAAAGTCACTGCTGGAAAGGGTTCAAATATGCAAAGATGCTGGAAAACTGAAGAATCTGCAGGACCTTAAATATTTTTCTGAAGAATGCTGCTCAGTTTAACTGTTCAGAACAAACAAGGGACTCATGCACAACCATCACAAAACAGAAAGACAGTCGAGGATCATCAGGTAACAGAACACAGTACTAAGAACCAAGGGTTCCCAAACTTTTGAGTGGGGTTATTTTAATAATTTCAGCACTTTTTTTGTCTTGTGGAATAAATGTTAATATCTTTTATGCACAATATCTTATTTAGGACAGTACTAAATAAAAAATAACATGCATTTAGTATGATCTCTCTTATTTTTTGAAAATTACTCATATTTTTCACAGATTCTGCAAGGGGTGCCCAAACTTTCGAACCCACACTGTATATTGCAATGTTAAGGAATTCATGTTTTTTTCATTCAGATATGTAAATCAACATGTATAAATTGTTATTAGTCAATTAATGGGGAGATAATCAAAATTGAATCGGTCTGAAAAAATTAATCGTTAGATTAATTGATGCATCGAAAAAATAATTGCTAGTGAAAGTGAAAGTGAAAAAAGTGAAGTGAAAGATTAAGAAGTGCTAGATTAATCGTTTAAAAAATAATCGTTTATCCCAGCCCTAATTTCTACAACTTCTATGGAAACTGTCCATTCAAGATGGTAGATGAAGTGTTACAAATGATGATAAACATACTTATTAAAAATAAACTATTATACTAAATATTTTGTATTTTTAGACTTATTAGAGAATCGTGCTACTTTAGTCAAATCAATCTAAATGTATTTGCATAGCACTTTTTGCAGTTGCCATTGTTTCGAAGCAGCTTGACGGATAATCATGATCTTAATGTTTATAATATCTTAACATCTTCATGGCTTATAGTCACGTTTAGCAGATTCAAGCTGGATTATAATATAGTTGCAAAGAAGAGAGCACTTTACATTTCTTCCCCCAAAATACCTTCTGGTGCCGAGACATGAACCTGCAACTTTTGAGTTACATATCTAACTCTCTAACCGTTAGGCCACGACTCTCAACAAGCAGTTGAGATTTGTATAGGACTATATCTCACTCTATAACAGCATATTGTCTCTATGCAGATGAAGATGGACATATATATTTATTTACTTAGGGGTCTTCAGTTATGATGCTCCCTTAGAAGGCATCTTCCTGTGTAAGTAGTAGACAGAAAGGTTTTGGAACAGAACTATAGAGTGAATGATATCCGGCCAGCCTGAGTCAGCTCAATATGGACAGTCTCTTCTATGAGCGTCATTCCGGCTTTCCAGATGGCCATGAAGGGTTTTCTAACTGTTATGTGTCAGTAAACATGCTGTTTGTGAGACTGTAACCAATTAAGATCTACTAGAAAAGACTGATATACCAACTCTATCCTGAGGCAGTGCCATTTTAGTGTTATTTACAAACTATTATAGTATTTATTCATATTTTGAATGGTTTTCATTTTTTTGTAACATTATGCGCTTTTATAATTTGTGTATATATATATATATATATATATATATATATATATATATATATATACAGAGAGAGAGAGAGAGAGAGAGAGAGAGAGCTTTAAATAAGATGTATTTCAGTTTTAGTTTCAGTGATTTTAGTACTTATTTTGTTTAGTTAGTAGGTCAGTGCAACATTTTTCAATTAAGTTTTTCATCTTATACTATTTTTTTTGTCACAATATATCTTTTTTTTTTTTTGTAGAGTGACATAAATTTTCACATGCAGTTTATCCAAGTGAAATATATATGTATACACACACAAACACACACACACACACTAAAAAAATCCTGCAGTTCATTCAACTCATAATATACATTTAGAATGTTTTCTAGTTAGTTTCACATTTTATGAAGTATTGCCATCTCACTTTTCTGTGTCCTAAATACTGCTGATGTTGTTTGTTACTAGTGTTTACCTTTTCTTAAAAAAGTATCTTGTTTTTTAGTTTAACTGTAAATTATGAGGAGAGATAGTATAGCTTCCCCAAAACACAGCAAAGGTTGTGTTTAACCTTATAAATCATGTGTTAAGCCGAGCCATAAAGAGCAACCTTGAGAGCGCCAGGTCTCATCTGCAGGAACTGTAGCCTGGAATAATTATATATATCTGAGGCTGATGTCATTCTGCCGATGTGTGGCCGCCCAGCAGTGTGTCTGAGTAAACATAAACGCAGCCTTGATATATTCCATACTCCATAACAGTGTTAGGAAGAGTCAGAGGCCTGCGAATAACAGCATGAAAATGCCAAAAGAAGAAGAATGTGTTTGTAAAAGGTCACGGGTAGCATTCATAAAGCAGAGCTACCCGAGGCGTGCAAATTATACAGTGATGTTTACTGCGGTACCCCTGAGGGACCCTTTTTTCCATGCAAAGAAATTCATAAAGAGGACTAATAAAATGTTCAATCTGTTTAGAGATTGTAATTTGCTGTAAACACTGAATAAACATAAATTAGAATAATTTGACACTTTGAATAAAATGTAAATCGCTTTTACATGGATTTCTGATCATAAAACCAATAATATGTACAGGTCATATTTCATATAAAATAATAATAATAATAATAATAATAATAATAATAATGAATACTGTATATGTATAATATTTTTTTTGGATTATATAAATTTTTTTATCTGTAATGTTTTTTTTATATATATATTTTTGAAATATCCGAGTCTTGTATGTTCACCAAGGCTGCAAGAATACATTAATTTTGTGAAATATTATTTCAAAATTAAAATAATGGTTTTCTATTTTAAAACACTTTAACGTGTAAATATGATCATTTGTTTTCAGGATTCTTTCATCAAGAACATAATTTATTTGAAAATTAATTTATTGACGGTAAATGTATTTAATGTAAGTTTAAAAAGAATTCTAATATAAATTTAAAGTTTTAATATCTTTCTTAAGAAAATTAAAACACTGTTTTTAAGATCATTAAGATCTTAAAATGCATTAATGCATTTTTTGCATTGCACTATTAATTTTAGGACAATCAGCACAGATTACCAGAAAATACTCATTATCAAAATCCATTAAGTTCTCTATATAAATAAATAAATAAACAAACAAACCAATATTATGTATTCAGTCTGTAAAATATGATCAATAAAATGATCTAGTATTTTTTGTACTACCTTTAATGTATGCTGACTTAACTGAACATGATTTAATTTATTTATTTTGTTTGTAACAATGCAAATAGTCTAATATTTCAGTAGGCTACTTTATATTAATGCACATCATTTGTAATACAAATATAAAAATGTATAATAATTTTTTTTTATGTATAGGCTAGTATTAATTTATAATAAGAAATCTTTCCTTTAGATTTTGCAACAAGTAGTCATCGACACACATTAGTTTCATAAGAAAGAAAGGTTTGTTGTAAGATGCTTGAAAGCTGCTTGAGAACAAGCCTAACATTACATTTGCTAGATCGTTAAAATGATACACAAAACACAACCAATACGCAATATAATGGCACATAAACTACACTCTTGTGATTATTACAGTCTATTTTCCTGTTTTACTGCACTGAATATTGCTCTATTACGTCTTTAGATCCATTTGCACTGAAGAATCAGCGATTCAGAGACCTACAAAAGGTGCAATCCAATAAAAATACACCGCTAATAAATCTTTACTATTGTGTGAAGATCATTTCGGTTGAGCAGCTCTCGTTAAAAGATGGTTTACTAAGTAAACTGTAAAAGTCTCTGTCGGTGCAGGACTTGAGAGGTTTTTTTTTTGGAGAACAACAAGCAAGAAAGCTGAACACAATTAGAAACAAAGGAGCCCATTTAAATGCTCTTCTACATTGGGTGCTTTATGGAAATGAGGCTCATTCCTGCTTTGTACATTTGTTAACTTGCTGTTGCCTGAGGCCATAGACATCAACTCTCTCTCTCTCTCTCACACACACACACACACACACACACGGAAGAAGGATGACATATCTGGCTGCTATTCAGTACCCTGCACACGGAGCCGGCTGCTGCAGCTCGCATTGATCTTCTGCAGAACAACAGTACAAAAACACACTGTTCTTCCATCAGTCGCTGTGTGCAAACTGAAGCTGTGAACTCAAATGACTGGCAGATGGAACCTGATCCAGGATCTGTGCTCGAATGCATTGCTTTCTATATCAAACTCCAGCTGTAAACCAGTGTTCTCATTTTAAAGCTATAGTTCACCCAAAAATGAAAATTTCCTCCTCAGATCTGTCACACTTGTCTACTGTTCAAAGCGAGGAGACGAGGGATTCCAGACAGAACTGACTTTAATAATCCACAGGAGAAAACATGTTGCACAATGACGTTCAGAACCGACAAACACAGACTGGGCTAAATACACAGGATAATTGGGAAGACACAAGTGAATGGGATGACTAATTAAACTAAACAAGGACAGGAACAAGAGCAAATGGAAAACCAGGAACAAAGACAGGGGCAAAGGCACCAACAAAAACAGGTCCATGATCCTGACAAGATGTAGATAAGTTCATTCTTTCATCAGAACAGATTTGGAGAAATGTAGCATCCCATCACTTGCTCACCATTGGATCCTGTGCAGTGAACGGGTGCCGTCAGAATGAGAGTCCAAACAGCTGATAAAAACATCACAGTAATCCACAAGTAATCCACAGCACTCCAGTCCATCAGTTAATGTTGTGTTAAGTGGAAAGATGCATGTTTGTAAGAAACAAATCCATCATTAAGACATGTAAACTTAAAAACCATCACTTCTGGCCAAATATGAATCCATAATGATGCTTCCTACAGTGAAGATATTCCCCCTTTTTTTATATCTCACATCAAAATCCATATTTATTTAGATCCGTTTTGAACCGTTTTCACTTGTAAATGGTGCTGAATCTGTGCACATTTCTCTCCTGATTCAGACGATACCATTTTTTCAGTGGAGAAAGTAATATTATGAATAGAGGACTCTTATTTTAAAAATGCGTCCAAAAATACGTCATGACAAGGAAAAAAAACATATATAAAACGCACTGGACTATAAGTCGCATTTATTTAGAACCAAGAACCAAGAGAAAACATTACCGTCTACAGCCGCGAGAGGGCGCTCTATGCTGCTCAGTGTAGACTACAGGAGCACAGAGCAGAATAGAGCGCCCTCTCGTGGCTGGAGACGGTAATGTTTTCTCTGGGTTCATGTCAAATTAATTTTCATAAATAAGTCGCACCTGACTATAAGTCGCAGGACCAGCCAAACTATGAAAAAAAGTGTGACTTATAGTCCGGAAAATACGGTGTATTGGGTAAAAAATGCTAGCCTGAATGGACTGTAAGTCGCTTTGGATAAAAGCGTCTGCTAAATGCATAAATAAATAAATATATATATGTGTGTGTTTCTTAAAAAATCTAACTTACGATAAATGTGTAGACAATGACCATAACTTTGACAAAGCTCTTGTTTTTGAAGGACACACTTAACCCACCTTCAATTAATTAACAAAACAAAATTATATATAAAATATGAAATTTATCTTATTTATTATTGAAATGATATTGATATATGAAACATATTTAAAATTTAAAAATTTAAAAATTGAAATTTAAAAATGTATTTAAAGGTATTTTGTTAAATTATATAAACTATAACTAAAATCTATGGTCATTATGTATACATTTATCAATAATCATGAGATTTTAAGACATTTCTTTAAAAGGTGTTAATATAAAGATATATTTCTTAAAGCTATATGAAATTTTCTTAGAAGAAATAAATTTAAAATATATGAATATTTAATATGTATTATGTAAGGATTTATTTTTTGATACTGACACAGTTTGTATTTTTTCTTCTTACTCATACTAACTCTGCTGGGAAATGCATGAAGCACCTCCATCCTTGAAAATCTGAAAGATGATGGGAGTCCAGTACAAAAGGTTGAGATCCATGGTTCTAGACAGGCCAGATTCAATAAGCGCAATTTCCACAAGCTGAAAATGGCAGAAGAGCGAACGGAAGGAACTGATTGGAAATGTACACAAACTCAGGGCAGGTCTGATTTCCACACTCAGGCTGTAATTCGATCTTGGAGAGACGCAGAGAGGGAGTTTGAACTTTGCAGCTCCGCTGATCTGCTTTGCTCAAGAGCTCATTCCAATCACGCACGTCTGTGGGATAATCAGGTACTTTCACCCTCGTGTCAATCACAATGCACACCTGAATTATTCATAAAACTATATTTTATTTATGTATTTCCCCCGTGCCATTGAAAAAGTTGGAGGAGTCGAGCTCTCTGACAGACAGAGATGCACAGCACCTCGAAAAGCAAGCGAGGCTTTCATCTTTAATACAAGTGCTGGGAGACTGAGGGTGTCTGGGGTCTACTCTTGCCTCAAACACACACACACACACACACACACACACACACACACACACGGGCTCTCATTATTCATTCACTTTCTTCAATAGATCTTCTGGTATTTTCATATGTAAAGCTCTTCAGTGTGATGTCTGGGAAGATCTTTGAAACAGCTCTTGTTTATGTTTCTAGCACAAAAGAAATTGTCTCATTCATAACGTAAACATTTTGTTACGTCTCCCTTCAAAAGCAAATCTTACCTTAAAAAGGGGTAGGGCTATGCAAACTGAATTCCAATAACACCAAAATTAGATTCTTTAAAGATTTTTTAAATCCTTTTTTGCTACAATTTTTTTAATAATTAAAAAATTTGTATGATAATGCAGTTTTATCGATTAATGTATCATTACAGAGTAGTTTTAGAGAAAATATTACCTTACAAGTTTTCTAACATGTTTTAAATTTTGGTTAGTTAGATTGTAGTATGTGGTTTTCATTCTTGTTTCTTATTGTTTGTAGCCAAAACAAAAACTATTATGTTGAAGTACTCAAATTACTCAAATGAAAACAGAAAATTAAAGTTAAATCGAAAAATGTAATAAATGAAATCTAAATAGAAATATTACAAGGATGAAAACTAATGGCAAATTACAAATGGTTAAAGCATAAAATTACTCAAATTTAAATTCAAATGAAAATAAATATATACAAATAAAAGCTAATTCAAAATACTAATAAATATTATAATAATAGTATATAAATCTAAAATAAAAATACCTTTTAATATTTTGTTTTTTTTTTACGATATACACCCTTTCCATTTAAAAGGTTATTCATTCTTAAATATCTGATTTAGTGCCATTTAGTTAGATTTTAAAAGTGGGAAGCAACAATGAAGACACTACATTATTCAAAAGTAAAGTAACTTAATATTGTAATGTGTTTTTTTATGAATTATTCAAATTATTTTTATTTTTGCTTAATGCAGTATTAGTCTGATGAAGCAGATTGTTAACTTTCAGATTTAAGTGATGAGTGATTTAAATAATATTGTGTCAAAAATAACAATACATTTGGTTCTGGATATTGGTTACACTTAAAGCTGCAGTCGGTAACTTTTGACGCTCTAGCGGTTAATAAACAGAACTGCTTGCGTCTTGCGGAAGAACATCGTAGCCGGATCTACTTCTCTCTGTTTATGTCTATGAAGAATCACAAAGGTACTGGGTTACTCCGCCGCGGTACCCCCGAAGCAATCTAAAATAGTCTGAATATAAACACTTATTATAGGTGCACCCTAGTGATTCAGGACAGGCTAAAAACACGGTTTGGAAAATGGATTCATGGTGTACTCGCTCATTATAGACATTTTTCTACATTTTGAACACAAACAAAGTTACGGACCGCAGCTCTGATTGGTTATTTTTTACCGGGAGCGATGGATTTTCTGCAAATGGCAATAGGACACTGGGAGGAGCCAGAGGAGCTTGATTTTTACACAGATTATCTGTCTCATATTCTACTGTCAGGACATAATGACAGCTTTAACAAATATGTAAAAAATATATTTTTACAAAAGTTACCTATTGCAGCTTTAAAGGGATAGTTCAACCAGAAATGAATTACATTAATTACTCACCCTTTCGTGGTACTCTCATGAACGAGCGTCAAAGAGTAGAGTATACAATAGATACAATAGAGTAGAAATTGTTGAATAGAGTGATTATTTTTGTTTTCTTTGCACACAAAAAGTGTTCTCATAGCTTCATAAAATTCAGTTCAACCGATGATGTCACATGGACTATTTTAACAATGTCCTTACCATCTTTCTTGGCCTTAAATGTGGTTAAGTTGATGCTGGGTCAGAAAGCTCTCGGATTTCATCAAAAATATCTTAATTTGTTGAAGATGAACAAAGGTCTCACCAGGTTTGGAATGACATGAGGGTTAGTAATTAATGAAAAAATTATTTAATTTTTGGGTGAACTATCCCTTTAAGCATAGTAATATATAAACAATCAGTAACAGATAAAAAAATCTGTCAATCTCTACAGATTATGAATGGGATTTTGGATTTTATTCATATAGGCTGATGTTGCATTCAATGAATATAAACTACAACATTCCACGAAAGTGTTTCTATTACTTTCAAAGAGAGGAAAAAACATAGAGAGATTGATTGTGTTAGTCAAAAGAGCATCATCCCAGTCTGTGAAAAGTGTCCATACTCAGAGTGCAAGATAAAACAATGTAATTCCATCGGTAAGATAATAACTCCCTTATCACAAGTGTATCTCATATATGTTATACCACACAGCACACAATTGCTATTCAGCATCTGTCATGTTTGAGCTTTAACGGAGGCTTCCATTGCTGACTGGCAGCTCCCTCACAGACAGAATGCGTGCGGTCTAAATTTAGACTGGTGTCTGTGTGGGTTCAGACAGTGAGCGTGTGTCACCCAAAGATGATTAAACCATCATTCATGCCAGAGAAACGCAGTCCAACTGAACAACCCGAGCAGTCAGAGTTTCCAGACAGCTGATAATCAACGAAAACCCCTTCATTGTTTACCACAAAAAAAGTGCTCAGAGAAAGATTTACTCATGAGGGTGCTGCTCAGTATTAATTAGAAGTGTAACAGCAGCAGTTTGGTATCTGGGATATTAGGCAGATGTGCAGTGTCCGCGGTGCCCTCCGTGTGAACAGAGATGTGGCGTTTAGAGAGGAGCATCTAATGACGTTCCCTTTCTAGTGGTGGTTGGGTTTGCTGCCTGCAACCCGATTCTGTCAAACATCACAACCATTTCAAGGCATTACCTCACCGGATGATCCCGCGAGAGACCCACACTGGGTTTCATTGCGTTCCTGAAGATTAATTGTGGATTTCGTTTTGAAGTCTAGCTGTTCTTTTTTTATTCATTTACTCTCTGACTTGTGGGAACCTAAAACTTCCTGCCAATATTTGTGTTCGATTTGAATTGAAGTAGGGATGCAGAATTACATTTCTAATTGGAAATTTAAAAATGAATTAAAATTCACAACTTTATTTATAGCTACTGTAAATAAAAAAGCGATAGATCTGTTCTAAACATCAACAGTAACTTATAAACTTTGATGCAGTGGGGACAGTTATATTCTCTTTGCTAACAACTGATGGCTAATTTAGATTTATAACAAATGATCTGCCAGTTTTAACGTGACTGGCGCATCAGTCCATGCAGCTACAGAAGACAGCACCAGTTAGCATGCTAGTCATTCCTATCTGATGGACTGACTGTTGCAGCTTGGTTGTCACTAGTGCAGATATTAGCATACGGCTGTCTTGCAGAACAGGTTTTTCCAGTCATATGAAAATTGGTTTCCATAGAGGTGCAGATGGGGGTATGGGGGGGGGTCTTTTCAGACAAAAAGAAGCATTAAGCACAGATTTTATATATTATAAGCAGTGCTAGTCAGATATTGGTCAGAATGATTAATCATGAAATATTTATCCGCACTGGATGATAACCAAATTTTTATGACATAATTAATTAAAGGTGAGTCTTGTGCAACATGTTGTAGCATTTAATTAACCATCAGCTATCTTTTTTTAATTATTTGCCATGTTTCGCCATTTATCCTATTAAAAAAGACAATTCTAAATACAGTAACATATGTATATAAAATGATTCAATCTAATTAAAAAATACATTAAAAAAATCATTATTTGTATATGTTTATGCTTATTTTCAGTGGAATTAGCTTAACAACCTGTGACAGAGAACTATTGCATAATTGTCTTTGTACCAAACCTGCCTTAAAAAGCAATAATAATAATAATAATAATAATAATAATAATAATAATAATAATATATATATATATAATTCATATGTAATTCTTTTTTTTTTTTTATATGTATATAACATGAACACTTGTGTCATTTCATGTTTGGGAAAACATGTCATTGCACTGATATAAAAATAAGATGCCTTTGAAAATAACATGATTAAGTCACATCATAAACTTCAAAGCAATCATACTTCATCCGGATCATTTTTCCTCTCTTTTCCCTCTCTTCTTCCGCCCCTCTTTCTCTTTCAGTTTTTGCATGTATGTTAAGCAGCACTGAGTTTGGTACACAGACATACTGAAGTAATTCCAGACTTTGATAAATTAGATCTACACAATTAAAATTTATTATTAAACCACAAAAGGCTTCACAATGAATGGACAGCGCTCTGTTCTATCTGTCAACAAAACCAACTCCAAACACCAGGAGAAACTGATCTATACATCTGAGTGTGCTTCACTTGCAAAGTGCATTCAGAACACAAAGCACCTTGGATTCATTTTATTTTCCTACTTGCGTAATTCTAAATGCAAACAGGAGCGAAAGAAATTAAATCTTTGCAGACTTTGCATTCTACATTATGAAAATAGGCAACAATTTACTGACACGATGATGGCGGTTAGATTAACATTCATAGATGATCAAACAGAATTAAAACAACAAACATATTTCACTACTATGATCGTAGCAATTAGGGCAAGTACTGCAAACCCTGACCAGAATGGTTCTGAATTAGAGAAGGATATTTAAAAGGCAGTGTAGGTTTTATTAATGCATCTCTTTTATGCTTAAAAACAAAAAACTGTCTGTGTTGTGACATCCGCTGTGACGGCCTTCCAGACGCAGAGATAAACTGTCACACCTTTAATGATGATGGCTCTCCATGCTGCTCTGTTGAATTTCAGTGAGAGAGCAGTAATTAACTCTAGACAGATTGAGAGGTTTATAAAACATGAGTTCTATCAACGCACAATAAAAATAACTGAGCTCTACATTTTCTAAAGACAGTGCTAAGGTGTTCTGGGGGGTTGCCAGGGGGTTGCTAAGTGGTTGTTGGTTGTTATGTTGTTGCTAGGTGGTTTTTAGGGTGTTCCCCATAATTGCTCCAGGTCAGTGATTATTTTAACTTTGCAAATCTGATTATTCTTATTTTTTCCTTTTGTAATATGTCATATATATATATATATATATATATATATATATATATATATATATATATATATATATATATATATATATATATATATATATATATATTATTATTATTATTCTGCTTTATTGTCTGTAAAGTGACCTTCCATGTTAGAATGGAGCAGTGTTCCTTTAATACCAGTGAGCTAATATTATAGTTTTTATTAATATGTTTAATAAAAAAAATCTTTTTTAATTTTAGTAAAAACAATTTTTGCATTTTTGTCATTTTCAGTACATTTGGGGTTGTTTTATATATGTATATAGTATTTATTGATTGCTCATTTCTAAGATATCTAAAATCTAAATAATTAGGATAATAAAAAAATTTATAAAATGATATATATATATATGTATGTATATGTATAGAGAGAGAGAGAGAGAGAGAATATATTTCCTATAGTGTTGCTAAGCCACTGCCACTGAAAATAAGCGTAAAAAGCACATACAAATATAGATCTTTCATGTTCATTTTTAATTAAACTGAACTGTTTTATATCTGTACTTCACATTAATGTATTGATAATTGTAATTTTTCTTGCTTCAGCAAACATTTTTTTTTCCAAGAGAGATACAAGTGATGCTGCTTAAGAATTTGGTCAAAAGAAGGTAATTAAAGAAAAGAAAGAAGGCAGTATAATTTTCTCCTATTAAAAAGCAATAGCACACCTCCCCTAAAAAACAAAACAAAACAAAACAAAAATACACAATATGTAAGGCATCTTTTATGTCTGTACCACAAACAATGCAGAGAAGTTTGTTTAAATCCATAACTCCAATATAAGCAATAGTATAATGCTAGATAGAAAGCAGCGCTGAGGTGTTTGAGAGCTGACAGTGAAATGCACGTGGCCTTCTCAATCAATAACCCTCATGCCACATCACGCGGACGTCAAACATGCTGTATGAAAGCATCAAATCATCCGCAGCAGGGGAAATGGAAGAGCAGTGGGTCATGGTGACATATTATCCATCATTTCATATGTGTGGGTGTTTGTGTTTGCTCAGTATGCCATGTAATTGCATGATGCTCGCTCAGAAAAAAGCAGTGCACTCTCTCTTAGACTCATAATAGACAAAGACTAGGACTGAACATTCCATACAGGTGTCATGGCAACCGGTCATGGCTGAATCTCAGCATATGAGAGAGAGAGAGAGAGAGAGAGAGAGGGAGAGGGAGAGAGAGAGAGAGAGAGGGACTGATGAGACTCATCAAAACACTGCTGGTCTCTAATTTTTCTCTAAGAGTCTTTCTGTCACCAACAAAAAGCTTCTACTGACTGAATAAGCATCTCAGTTCAACTGATGGTACTATTAAATAAACAGAGACGGGCAGATTCTAGTCTAGAATGACAGACTGCTCTGTTTGAATGTTTAAATACACGTTCAGTGTATAAAAGACATATGTTTGACAATGACAATAAAAATAACTATTCTCAATGACCAACCATTTCATTTGTGATAATATAGTTGGAATCAAAAGTTGTGTGTTACATTCATTTTAATATTAATAAGGCCCAGAATGTACTATTTTGTACATATTATATAAGTATTTGTATGTATAATATTATATATAATATTTTGAATAATTAGAATTTTTAACATTTTATATTTACATATCAGAAATGTTTTTATAATTTTATAGGCTGAAAAAATCTGATTATACAATGTTACATATGAACTGATGTACATTTACAATTATGAAAATATATAGAATAAATCAGAGAGAGAGAGAGAATTAAATATATAACAAAAATTTAACATTAAGCATGACTTTTTTTCTCTATGCACACACACACACACACACATTATTTATATTCATTATTTTTTATTAATTGATTTATTGACATAAAAAATATGATGCTAAAAACAACTATTTGCTGGGTCAGTACTACTTTAACTACTGGCCCAACAGGCCCAGTCCTACATTTTATAATGGATGTTTGAAGAGGTAGCGGTGCAGTTTAATATACCATGCATCTGAAAGAATTCCAAAACCGGAGGCAGAAATGTAAGCATGGACCCGTGCCTATTAAAACACAGCCCAGAACTGAGGGTGCAGGAAGCACCCTTTATGTTTCACTTCACTCCCACAGTATTGCTGCAGGCAGCAGGCTGGAAACGGCTTTGTTTCTCCTCATTGCGTTTGCTCTGTATATCAGAGACAGATTACTGCATTCTTTCTTACGCTCATTGTTTTTTCTTCCCTTTTCGGTCTGTTTCCTGAAGGCATGCATGCATGTTGTGGTTCAAAGTGCACTCATCAATCAAACCGACGCTTCTATCTGTCCACCAGCTGCTGGTTTACCTCTTTCACCAGGGCATGAGCTTCCTTGACCTTTTACAAGGTGCTGTACAAGTCCATATGAACAGATTGCCAGCTCACATTTATATGCACAATACAAAAGGGAAGCAAATTGATATGGCTGCATGCATGTAAGTGCATGTGTGAAGAAGTCATGCAGAGAGAGACAGAACGCCGGGCTGTTATCAGGGAAAACGGCGCACCACCTCTCCTGTGAATCTTTAATGGACGGGATCCTGTGCTCTGGCAGCATTGCCATCTGTGCACGTGTAAGAGCCATGCATGGAAGATTTAGTTATTCAGCCTCTCCTAGCAGACTGGAAATCCATTCTGTAAATGTTGCCGTATCCTTTGAGTGTGTCATATAGAGTAATTAAATCATGTTCCCACGGGGAAGATTTGAAAGCATAAACAGATGCAGTCAGGAGTGGTGTGAACCTGAAGCTCTTGGATCATGATCTGAAAACATCTGAAAGATGAATGTGCACGAGTCGTGATTAAAGCCATAGTTCACTCAAGACATGTACATTCAACAGCCTTGTGTCAATGAGAGCCATATTATTTTCTTTCTTCCTTGAAACACCAAAATGTAAGTCATTATTCACTGAAATATTCCTCATTATTTTCATTTATCATAGGGTTAATTTCTCAATCAGTAGCCTATTTTTAAAAAATCAGTCTTGTTTTCTGGTGAAGTTATCTAGACATCAATAAAACAAGATACTAGTTTATTAAATGGATTTGTTTAAATTTAAAAAGTATTTGTAATTAGATTATATGACATTTTAACATTACTTGTATCAGACTACAATAAACATTTTATTGGTTAGTTACATACTATTCACACAATATTATAGAAATATTTTTTATTTCATCATTTATTGATTTTCCTTAATACACCTTTATATTCTCCTTTCTAAAATAGCCTACTAGTTATAAACATATATAAAGTCTTCCAGTTTTGTGGACATTCACACAGAGATCAGTCACTAGTCGGGTGTTTTCTCAACATTTCAACCTTGCATCAACTACTGATGAACACATTCATATTTATTTGAATCATCACTCAATGTGTTATTTAACCATGTATTACTATGTCATTTAAAGGCTTTTTGTGTGTGTGTGTTGGTGTGTGTGTCTTATTTACACGTAATGCAGGGATTCCCCAACTTTATTTTAACTTACATTTTTATAATTTAATTTATTATTAGCCTTTCATTAAACTTACAAACCCCCTAAAGTTCCTTCATGAACCCCACTTTGACAAACCTTGATGAAGGTCAATGTTATAAACGAGTTAGGTAAAATGTTATCACTAAGTTTTAAAAATGTAGACTGATTATGTTCCTAAAGTAATGTAATGTTACTAACCGCGAGTTTTGTCATGCAATTCGGAATCAGTAATGGACTACAATTTGTAAATGATCTACCCAGCTCTCTCTCTCTTCCAGATTTAATTAATTCTGTCAAAAAAGAGAAATAAAAAAATGTGAAGATTCAATTTGGGAGGCTAAGAACATTGAACATTGACTTTTGAATATTACATTTTGTTGAATGTTTGTTCACTGTACATTAAGTCTTAATGAAATCTATAAAACATCATCTTTTATGTTATTATTATGGTGCTGTTTTCCTAATGAATGTTGTTGTATTTTGTTTAAAGCGCTATATAAATGAAGGTGACTTTACTTGACTTTTCATGTTTTTAACTGTTCGTCACTGTCACTTTTGTTGAATGGAAAAGAGCAGCTCGGACTTTCTGTCAAATGTCTCATATTAATAACGTAGTCCAAAAACAGCAAGACAGTATGTGAGTATTAACAACATTTCCATGTTGGACGGCACTATTTCTGAAGTATGTGTGCATGATATTATTATTGAATACATATTTCTGAAGATGAAAGTAAGTCTGTGTATACAGTAAGACTGTGTGGGCAGATTTTACAGTTCTCAGAAAATGATCCCAGAGGAAAAACAAACCCTGACGAAATGTCCTCATCCCCACTCAGAAAAAGAAGAAAAAAGCCAAAGGTATAAAATAAAGTGAGTCTGTGGAAATTATAATAAAAAGAACATTTTCTAAAGAAATATCTATACAAAACTCACTGCTGCAATGTTATTGAGTCCTGGCTGTTTGCCATGGCAGTGCCATGCTGTTGCTTGGGTGGTTTGTTAACAACATATTTGTATGCAGTCGTTAGAGTGCTTGTTAGCATGTTGCTATGCAGTTGTTAGGTTGTTCTGGGTGGTTGCTAGGGTGTTGCCACACACTTCTGGTTTTCTTAGTGGTTGCAATGCACATGCATTTCTGAGCAGTTATCAGCATATTGTTATGTGGGTGCTGGTGTGTATTGGCAACGTGTAATCCGTCATATAAGAAATAGTAATACTGATGCTTGTCTTAGCAAACACAATTAGCATTCTTTAAGCATAACAGATGCTTAACAGAAGTGGTCATGGTATTCCCTATGTTATGGGAACCAATGTCCCCACAAGGATAGCAATACCAGTAGTTTTCAACATTGTGTTGACATTTAATTTTTTTTTTGTTCCCATGAGGAAACAAGCTTATAAATACAGTTTGTACACATAAAACATGGAAACCCAACATGTGTGTGTGAGTGTGTTGTGAGTGTGTGTGTGTGTGTGTGTGTGTGTGTTTGCTCATGCTGTGCAGCGCTGCCATTCTCAGCTGGTCTCTTCTTGATGTCAAAAGAAGCTGGTGGATTTGCAAGTTCATAACAAGCTCCAGCGACACATTTAGACCCACAATCTCTCTCTCTCTCTCTCTCTCTCTCTCTCTCTCTCTCTCTCTCTCGCTAATATTGAATACAGCTTGGCCTCTATGGACCAATTTTTTCCCAATCACCTTCTCCAGCTCACACTGCTACAGTATTTAATCAGTTAAACTGTCACACAGTTATGCCATGAGTGTCCCTGAAGATCACAAGCCAGCTACAAACTCACTCTAGTGAGCGACAGATGAACAATCAGTCTATCAGACGTGATTTAATTCAGCAGGTTCAACGTATGACAGAAGAATGAATCGGAGCTGCCTTTAAAGCCATCATGAAATCAAACATTTCACAGTCCAATCAATTCACAAAAAAGCCCAGCACCTCGAAAATAAATCTCAGCTGATTAGCAAAAAAGGTCTAATATTACTTAATTTGATGATGCTGGGTTTGAAAATATAAATATTTTTTTGTATCATGGAGGCCTACATTTATTTATCTTTTTCCAAAAAAGATCATTTTTAAAATAAAAAATAAATGAAAATAAATAAAAATCTAAAAACCAACTGAGAATTAAACAAATCGTTGTACTCGGGCTCTCGTTGAATCAGGTCTTTTTGGCGATTTTCTTCTGATTAAGATATAATGCAAGACTTATTCACCTTTTGATTGCTGAAAGCAAAAAATGCTATGAAATGCATCATATATTTGGAAAAGTGATGTACAGAATAAAACAGGCACTATTTTTTGGAATCAGCACCCAAAATTTGTTAGTATTGGATTTCAATAAGCAAATATGTTGCAGGGTGGAAAAGAAAATAAAAGAAAAGAAATTTAAATATTCCCAACCTTTATTATTCACAAAAAATGTGTCACATTACAGAGCTAAGATGGATTGCAAACTGTGACTTCATGTTGACTCGAGGGCATTTCTCCAGAAAGACAAATGACTGATGGCCCTCATCAATTACTAATCTGAACAGAGACACGATAAGCACCAAATCAGCTGAATTCAATGAATGCATGCTCAATCTCGAGCTAAAGAGACCTCAGAACAGCTACATTGGTTGTTGCCATAAAAATCAAGCAACATTGTCTTTGTATTGATATCCAATTTGCATTAGCAATGCAGGAGCTTTTGTGTTACTGGGTTTGATTCCCAGTGAAGCCTGTAAACCATTTTGGATAAAAGCTTCTGCAAAATGCATAAATGTGACAAGACTGTCACAGCAGTTGTGCTATATTTCTAACCAAGCAAACAATGTACAGGTAATCACAAACCACTTCTGAGAGTCAAGAACGAAACGAATGAAATAGGAACGAAATAATTTATCAAAAAATCAGTTTGCTTACCTTCAATGCAGAATGGGACAGTCTTTAATATTCTGCAGAAAAAAAATACATTAAATAAAGGTGTATTAAAACCAAAATTGTCCATTACAACCATTAATAATGTTATGATTACAGGAAAAAGAGTTCAGCATGACTGCAACCTGGATTTAATCTAACATTTTTTTTAAACCATCATTCTGCTTGCTTATTATTTTTTTCCTCCCTTCGATAATGGGAAGGAGCAGCCATTACAACAATGGCAGTAGAGTGGGCCGACGCGGACCCTTTACAAATGCTGCCTCATTACTAGAGGGAGTGTTCCCAGGGGAGGAGGGCAAAGCAGAGCACTGCCTGACACAGCTGCATATTCTCAGGGAGAGATGTGATGGCAGCCTGCCTCCTCTCTGGAGCTCTGGTTCACTGATTTTCATTGCCAGGAGAACAGGGTTGTGAGAGGGGTCACACACATCATTGCCATACAGATGTCCCTCATGTGTGTATATATATAATATATATATATATATATATATATATATATACACACACACACACACACACACACACACATATACGTGCTTCATGGTTATAGTACATGTATACAATGTACAAGAAGTATGCATGTGCAATAAGTCCCAATTGATCTATTTTTTTAATTACTATTGTTGTTTTGTTGTTGTTTTGTTTGTTTTTTAAATATAAGGCCTGCTGATAAAATATCTTCATTTAAAAAACAGTCTTCAGAGGTAATGTTACATATATTGACTGACAGTCTTGAGGGTCTTCTATGTGATATCATTTCCTGTTTTATACTTATTTCCCCTCACATGACAACACGTCTTTCTGTTTGTTGGTTCATAACTTGACTTTTTGTTTGCTTACAAAAATTGTCTTATTATATAACATTAAAATATATTAAAACAAAACAGCTTACTGATTAAAATTATAATGCCAACATTTAATATATATATATACAGAATTCACGTTATTTTGCATGAATTGCAGTTTTTAATGTATATTTAAATATTTTTGGACATAATAGCTTACAGTAACAATATACGTAATAAAATGCATAAAAAGTAATGCATTGTTATTAATATTACTTTAACAGTTTTTCAAGCATTTTCAGTGTTTAGTCGATAAAAATATAAGAAAACGGTAAATAAGAAATAATTAATACAATAATAATAATAAAAATTCTGCAAGTTGGCAATCAAACACTTAAAATATAATCAGGAAAAAATACATATCGATCGATATAAAATTATTGCAAGGACCAAACTGTAAGAATAAGACGACTTTATTGCGTCCATTCAAAACTGACAATAGAGAAATAACGGGAGACTTACCATTCATTCTGATAAATCACCATCAGATGATCGCGCGCTGTCTCCTCTTTCATCATATACTGTACGCGCGAGATAAAATCATACACACGTCGCAGATTTTACTGTTTGCTTTATAGTGGAACACTGGATTCGTGCAGAACCGGCATCTGCCGCAGCTACACCACTGACATGAACGGCAAGAGCCGACAGAAGAAACAATGGTGCAGGCGAGCCCACGAACTACCAATCTACTACTGCCAAGGCTTTGATCATGAATATTAATTAGGTTGTGCTGACGCTATTGAGCTTTCTTCCAATGCAGAACGCTAGGCTTATGAATATTAATTAGGCGGTGTTGCCGTTCTATTTTTATCGTCCAATGGCACGGCTCTGCTCTTGAATATTAAGAGAACGGTATTAACCGTAGTAGGATTCGTAAAGTGTCTGCAGTGGGGATTGAGCGTGAGCCAGCGGCCACTAGAGAGCCACACAAGTGTCTTCCGGAGGGATTCGGGGATTTCTCAGGCTGCTCGGTCTCCTGGGTTTCGGCCAATTTAATTGTTCCACATAAAAACACGATGGGTGTGTGGCAGGGTGTTCAAATGGGGTTGTGCGGGATGTTGATGATAAATGCATTGTGTAGTGCGTTAAAAAAAAAATCAACCCGCTTGGAAAGGCAAACTCAGAATATTTTGTAAATAAAAAAATACATATTTTTTAAACAGGATTCTTATGATGACACTGTATGCCATTCCCACTGAGCTTAACGCACCTAATAATTAAATGCAAATAATACAAATTAATGATTACTGAAAGCATAAAATAAAATAAATACATAATTAAAAAAACATCTTAATTTAAATTATATAACATTAAAACAATATATAGGATATAATAAAAACATAATCTCTCTCTCTCTCTCTCTCTCTCTCTCTCTCTCTCTCTCTCTCTATATATATATATATATATATATATATATATATATATATATATATATATATATATATATATATATATATATATATATATATATCACTGTACATTTTGATTAACTTGACAAACTTTTGATCAAGATGTGATGTGACTAATTCTGTGTGACTTTAGTGACAATTTTTACTGGTTGTTAAATACTGACATCTGGTGGCAGGTTTGAGGAATTGCACAGACACGATTTTTTTCAAGAAAGAGTATATTTCCCCAATGTAATGTGCCAGTAACGTAATAAACCAAATACTGTGGTTGTTTCTCTCTCTTTCTGTCATATTCCGTTCACTTGATAAGGATTGAGTCTTTCCAGCTTTTCAAAGTCTGATGGCTCAGAAAAGTTACAGCACACTTTTTCACCACCAGCCATATTAATTGAGATTTGAGGTATGATATATAGTTACAGACAAAGGTTTGTTCAAATATACTGATGTGGGAATCAAATCAGTGTTAACTAAAACAATTTAAGGTTAACTGTAATAAAACAATTTTATTTAGCTTGAGGTTTCAGTTAAACTTGAGTTTTTGAAATAAATA
The DNA here is from genome assembly GCF_003368295.1 of Carassius auratus. Taxonomy (NCBI): domain Eukaryota; kingdom Metazoa; phylum Chordata; class Actinopteri; order Cypriniformes; family Cyprinidae; genus Carassius; species Carassius auratus. Next base: position 2,737,498 of record NC_039276.1, read on the forward strand.
GATTTACTAAAAAAAATATATATATATATATATTTCAAAATATTAATAAAACACAATAAAACACAACAAAATTATGAACACTTTTAAATTACAGTGAAATAGAAAATGTGATATGAAATATAAATTATAAATAAAAGCTATAAGATTATATCAAATACTGATTCTTGTGCTATCAATGTTGAGATATTCTGAAATATCTAAGATGAGACAACATGAATGTTGGAATTTTTGCCAAACAATATATTATTCTTTTATTGACACGTGTTTATGTTTTAACTGATTAACCATCTCATTAAATGATTTAAGAATAACCATTAGGGTAAGGACTGGAAATAAAGCTGATTTGGGGGTTTAGGTGCATTCTGACTAATCCATAAACAACACACTACAATTGACTCAAATTCCCAGCGTAGGATTTAGTGTGAAGAGCAGCTGTCAAAATATTTGGAAGATCCGACCACCTCAGAGAAAACCAGTGTTGAGCTGCTGCAAGAGCTTTAGAAGCACAGCAGCTGTGGTCAAAGAGTTCTCGTGTGTTCTGATTGGTGGATGATGATGATGATGATTGGATAAAGTCTAGAGCAATCAAATAGTGAGAGAGTGATCTGCTCACCTGGTAATGTTCGGGAATGTTTCGACATGGAAAGCAGTTCGGAATGGAAATATTGATAATTTATTTGTTAACAACATACTTTTCATATCTTAAAATCAGGAGATGTTATGAAATTAGAGAACTAAGCCAATAGTAGCACTGGCTGTGTCATTTGATTTGAACGGGAACTTCAGATTGTGAATCATTTGAGTCAGTTCGGGAGTTCAGAGCGTGATTCATTTGAGTCAGTTTGGGAGTTCAAAGCGGGTTTGAAATCAAATCGAGTTCGGAGTATGGAGCGTGAATCATTTGAGTCAGTTTGGGGATCGTGAATCATTTGAATCAGTTCGGGAGTTCGTAGCGGGATCGCCAATAATTTGAGTAAGTTTGGGGATCGCGAATCATTTGAGTCAGACCGGGAGTTCGGAGCGGGATCGCGAATCATTTGAGTCAGTTCGGGAGTTCGGAGCGGGATCGCGAATCATTTGAGTCTGTTTGGGGATCGCGAATCATTTGAATCAGTTCGGGAGTTCGGAGCGGGATCGCGAATCATTTGAGTCTGTTTGGGGATCGCGAATCATTTGAATCAGTTCGGGAGTTCGTAGCGGGTTCGCGAATCATTTGAGTCAGTTCGAGAATTCAAAGCGGGTTCGCGAATCATTTGAGTCAGTTTGGGGATCGCAAATCATTTGAATCAGTTCGGGAGTTCGGAGCGGGATCGCGAATCATTTGAATCAGTTCGGGATAATATTTCCACCATAGACTGTAAAAAAATATGGACGTAGTGTCCGTGACGTCACCCATAGACTCCTCAATAGCGGTTTTGAAGCCTAAAGTGTACAGAGCAGGCCGTCGCCATCTTGGCAGCGCGTCACCACGCGACAATCCCGGATAATCGAAAATGGGCAAAAAGGCGGGAGCTGATTGCTGAAGCCACGCCCACCTAGCGCGACGGCAGGCAATCCACCTGTCACTCAAGTGCCCATGGCCTTAATTATGCAGAACTTTAAGGCTTAATATAATTTAAACGGATGAGTTATAAAAAAAATTCACTCCCTCACAGTTGTCATGAAGGGCAAAATTAGCAATGTAGACCAAAATAATTTTTTGAACCAGGCTGTAAACGTTTTTTTTTTTTCTGCAGTAAAGTTGGGCATTTTAACATGGGGAGTCTATGGGACTGACTCTCTTCTGCAGCCAGCCTCAAGCGGCCAGTCGATGAATTGCAGTTTTAGTCACTTCCTTCCTTATTGGCTTCACGAGAGAGAAAGTGAGGTTGCCGCTCGTTTGCCACCTGTCCCTTAAAATTCGGAATCGTCCCGTATTTGAGAAAAAAATAGCACGTCCAGTTTTGTGTTGTTGCTTTTTGTGCTTGTATGGCTAATTTTGTGGAAATGATGATTGTTGTTCTTATGTTAATGTGCTGATGTTTTGCTGTTTGTTGTTATTCTTTTTGTTATTTTAAAGGTTTTTTAAACATCTCGCCAAAGGACTGCAGCTGAAAGTTAGCCTGCTGGCTAACACTGGCACATTTACATTTTCAATCCTGATTAATGTGCATTGTCCTTATAAATAAATCAATTCATTAATAAATTAATAATTCATAATATGAATGTGTGCCCTAAAATTTTTAATGTATTTTATTTTTACTGACATTGTCACAAAATATGGTTAATAATAATAGTTTAATAGTAGTTTATAATTCAAAGACTGAATTGATAGTCATGTGACTAACACAAGATGGGTTAAGATGGGTCATGTGATTATGCATGTCTATGGCTTTTCAGCTGCTGTAAGAATGGAATAGGCCTGTTTTTGCTTTAGAGTAGATTTTTGAATATTTAAGTTTTTTATACATCGATATTTTTTTCTCGCGTGAATGGAAGTGGAGCTGTGCGAATTTACTTGAAATGAAGCATTTTATTTAATTATTATTATTATTATTTTTATTTATTTTTATAGAGCAGAGCGTCTGTATTTTATGGAAGCCTATGGAAGCCTGTTTCCACTACTAGATTAAAGTAAAACAAGGTAATTGTGACATTTTATCTCACAATTCTGACTTTGTTTTCTCAGAATTGCAATTTATAAAGTCTGATTTGTGAGATATAAACGTACAATTCTGAGAATAAAATTCAGAATTGCGAGTTTATATTTTGCAATTTTGATTTTATAACTCACAATTTTGAGAATTATAAAGTTGTGAGTTACAGAGTCAAAATTACAAGTTATAAAGTCAGAACTGCAAAATATAAACTCGCAATTCTGACTTTAGAACTCACAATTATGAGAAATAAAGTCTTTCTCTTTTTTCTCACATTTGCGTCTTATAAAGTCAGATTTGCAAGATATGAACTCGCAATTCTGAGAGGAAAAATCAGAACTGTGAGAAAAAAATTGCAATTACATAGTTTTATTTGTATTCAGTGGCTGAAACGTATATTTTTCTCTAGTTTCATGATAACTCGGAAAGGGTTTCTCTCACGAGGGAGGAAAGGGAAAACCCGAAGTGGATTCTGAGCCGAGTGATTACAGAACACTTTTTTTTAACAGGCAGGCAATCCACTCCACTTATGTGCTACAGTCCAGTCCGGCTTGAAGTTTTTATTTTGCTTGTTGTCAAGTTGATTTTGATAATACTCTGTTGACAGAGAAGAAATATATGAATAAATGGGACATGTTCGTCTGAAATGTAAGTTACTACGATATAATTATTGATTTACTGTTCTGTTGTATAAAGAAACTGAATGCCCGATTTGTGCTGTGATGATAAACATTACCTCCAGCCTGGCGCATGTGATACTGTTTGATTGTCTAATGTAATTTTCCTGTCATGCTGACATTGCTGTAGCATTGTGAGAAGAGCAGTTGCTCTACAGGTCACACTGCTTCGATACCTGTATAACGTGACATGACAGTCCTATTATATGAAAGGTCATGAGCTTTCTCAGTTTACTCTAGAGGTGATGCTCTTTTAAACCTTTTATTCACTGCTGTTGACATCTCTGAAGCATCTGCTGAATGCACTGCCCTTCACGTCTAGTTCTTTAAATTCAGGATTTAATAGAGGATTAATGCTTTAGAGTACAATAAGAGGCCATTTCTTTCAGACATGCCTTTAAAATTTCAATTAAAGCCAAAGTGTTTGGAGTTTTAAAAAGGCTACTGGACAAAAATTATGCAAATGGTATCACATTATTTCAGGATGTTGAAGACACTTCAAGTTCTCTTCTCTGCTTGATTATCAGAATGTACCAGACTTTCAAGTTCTCATAAAATTAGAAAGATTATTGAAGCTTATGGTTATATCGCTGTAGTTATTGTTGTTGGTGTGAATGTCCCTGGTGCAGTATAAATGCTTGTCTTAAAAATAACTAGTAATAAATAATAAAATGCATTAATAATGATAATCAGAATAAGCAAGCCAAAATTCATTCGTTTAACTGTAGGCTGTCACAGTTGGCAAGCAATGTCACAATTTAGCTTTTTAAATATAGAATGTGCATCTACAGATTTGCATTTTTAGTCATTACCACAACTTGTCGCTCATCCAATCAGAGAATTAAATGTTCTATAAATTTCATTAAACACTAGTGGACATTGTGCCCAATTATTTTATGCAAATCTGCCTTGTTAAAGCTAAAATTCACATTTCTGTGTAACGCCTCATATTTACAGTTCCAGCATGTTGAAAGTTTCCAGCCAGTTTTTAGGCAAACCTTTCATTTCACATTTCATCTGTTGAACTGGTAGGAACAGTACAGCCACATTGTGCAGATGGCCATGGTCGACTGCGCCGCTCTCCAATTATCTTTGTTTAAAATTGACATTCAGGCTGGCATACTTAATCTGCTTGGGACCTTGAGCGTGCAAAAAGTGTCTCTCCTTTTGATTTCACTGTGGCTAAAAATAATACCTACAGTACGGACGCGCACCTGTGCTAGCCAAGGTGATGCCTAGCAACAAAGCTGCCAGCGCTCATGTGTGTCCCTGACTAGAATCAAAGCATTGACGCCGGAGACACTAGTTTGAACTCGTTTCTGACATGCATTTTAACTGTTAGCACAGAATGTATGGGACATGTCAGTTGCTTAACGGAGTGCTTTACGGTGTATCTTCATTTTAAAGGGAGCTATAACATGCTTTATAGTTTGACTAAGTAAAAGCATTGCCAGTGAAGCTCTGAGGATGATTTGTAACGCCCCCTGGTGGTTTGTGAACTTGTCAATGGCTCTGCATTTGATGTAATCATGGCTGTATTTGTAACAGTGTACCACAGTAGTTATGTGCAGAAAGTTAGTATACTGTGTTTGCACAGTGTGCAAATTGTTTATACATTGAATGTTCTCCATGGCAATGTGCTGGGGAAAAAAAATCAACTGCAAAATATTTTTTTACTATTTTATTATTTGATTGTTTTGTATTTAAGGCATATTATTATTATTATTATTATTATTATTATTATTATTTTAAATTAAGATTAGATTTTCAAAATAACTGGAGATGATAACGTCTCATGAAATTAAACATGCGTGTAAGTGAGGCCACGTGACTGACAATGTTTATCATTGCATATTTGTACTGCATGATTAATTATTATTAATGGAAACAACTGCAATAAATATAAAAATAACAAAATAATCAGTTTGCTAACTTAAAATCAAAATAAGTTTAAAATTAAAAAAATATATATACTATAAATACGAACAATAACTTCAACTTGAGGTTTGTGTTTTCAACATTTTGTATTAATCAAAATAAGTTTAAAATTAAAAAAATATATATATACTATAAATACGAACAATAACTTCAACTTGAGGTTTGTGTTTTCAACATTTTGTATTAATTTAATTAATCTTCTAGGCCTACTTACAAACACAGGTGAGAATAATAGTTTTTTTTAAATAGTTTTGTGTGTTATGTTAAATTGTTATTTTAAATTTGCCATTCTGAATGCTTCTTATTGTGAATGATTCATTAATGCATGTGTTTTATAATAAATACTTTGGAGCGTGTGATTTTTTGTCAGAATGTCATAACTCAATCTTATAGTGAAACCACAGACTTCTCTCTGTTGATGTATGCCAGACTTTTTCAATCGTTTAGTCCACTTAGTCTATACTGGTACTGCATACTACACTAGTATTCATTTAGAAGAGCCTCTAGTCTCTGTGTTCCCCAGTTCATTCAGTCGTCTCACTGTTTGTGCTAAAGGCACAGCTGCATCTTGTGCATGATAAATGAAAAGGTTGAGCTCTTTTCAGCTTAAGTGATTTTTATTAGCTCAGAGGATTTCTCCTGAGGTGGGCTGTTGTGGGATCAGACTACTCCCAAAATAATTTTATTCACATATTCTCCAATCACTTAAATTACTCTAATTTAATTGAAGCAAATACTTTTTATTGTTTGCCAGGTTTGAACTGGTCACAAAGAAAAACGGCACCATGAAGCATTGCATTTGATTTTGTTGTTAATTATGTCAATGTGGAGTGAATGAGACTTTACACAGAAGAGATGTATCCAGACATAACGTGAGTTATAGCTGACTGTTGCTATGCTAAATAACTTAAAATATTTTTTTTCTTTCTTTTGGCTTTTATTGAAAGTTTTATTTGGCTTTTTGTAGTGCCTCACCATTTCGATAAAAAAAAATATTATTATTATTATTTTTTTTTTTCTGGTAAAAATTGCAATTGTGATTTGAAAAAATGATTCCAGATTTGCTATATGGCTATATAGTTTGGCCAAAATTGTGTGCTTGTATATCAAGATGAGAATAAAATAATTACACAAATACTAATAAATTGTACTAAATAAAAACATTATGATTAAATAAAACAAAATAAATACATATTACTATTGGAGGTTTTCAGGATAAAAGGAGAAAAATTTGTATTTAAGAAAAATTTTATCGTATTATTTTATTTGTATTTTATTTTATTGTAAAATTACAATACTAATATTTTTGAATTCCAATTTCAAATCACTATATCATGACTTTGTTTTATATTGATTAATCATGCAGCCCTATATTTTATGATTCAAAACTCCTGATATCTATGATAAAAACACAATCAATCAAACCATGCATAAACATAAGCCATCTTAGGGATGTTACAATATCAGATTCTTCACTATATGATTATCGTGGCCTCAAAAATTCACGATAAAGATATTATAGCCTATATCAGTCATATTAATCTTTATTTATTTATTTTTTGACCAATGAATATGGTATATTGGGACACCTAGCATGAAACCATGCAAATGCAGATTCAACAATCCATAAAGTTAAAATATTTAAAAATGTGTAAACTTTGTGTTTGTAAATTATATTTTGAATTTATGAATCGTATTTTGTAAATGTGCATTATAGGTAACACATGTGAATAGTATTTTCATGTGCATTTTTCAATCATATAATTTTATCATTAATTACTTTATGCATTCATGAATTCATTATGCATTCATAAATTGAGTCATAATCAATTTGTAAATGTTTAAATTAGAGTCATTGTTTCTAATTTGTGATCATATTTTGTGAATGTGCATCAGGTAACATAAATAGTATTTTTTAATGTGCATTTATCTTTTTTTTTTAAATGTCTGAAACTGTTGTGTTTGCAAATCATGTTTTGTGAATGTGCATCAGTGAATAGTATTTTATAATGTGCATTTGTGAATTGTTATATGTGAATGTGAATTAAGTTATGCATTTGTGAATCATAATTTGTGAATATATTCATAGTGATTCTATTATCCCACATACATTACAGGAACTCCTTGGAAATGAGTGAGATGTTTTAGCAGCTTCATTTGCTCATGTGGAGATTGGGTTGGTTATGCATATCATGTGATGCGTTGATAAGAATCCGTGTATATTAAAATAGCATGTGATTATGACAGCTCAGTGTGCGTTGTGGGAGAGAAGTTGGGATTAATTGATGCCAGCTTTTCAGGGCTGTTGATTCTCTGCACTTTTGATGAATGGATGGAAATTGCATGTATATTAATGGAATTTATTTGCATCCCTGTTCATGCATTTTCACTGTAAACTTGAAGCCTTGAGTACCATGGCCTGGGGCTTCAGAGCTCCATAGTGTGAGTTTCATATTTTGACTGGCACATAACTTCATAATATCAATAAAATGACCTTAGCATTCATATAAATTAATAAATCGTTAATTGCACGTATAGCAATAACCATAACGTCTTTGTGGAGCCAGTGAATGATTCACTTTCCCTCTCAGCATCTTGTTTGAATAGCAGTGATGGGCATGAAGCTTTAAGCAGTTCTTTGGCAGGAGAGAGTCATTAGGGTTTTCCGGATGGGATACAGAAACCTGAGAGCATGTGGAGACCTGGATTACATGCTCACATTACACTGGGTGAATTTACTGAATAAATCATCTCTGTTAGATGAAGCCAGCTTCTCTAGTGTACGTCAGTCCTCTCTGTTTCTGCAGACCATCCATCAAATTCTTCACTTATTCCTGTCAGCATTAAAACACATGGCTCAGGCTGAACAATTGATGGATCTCGTTCACCCGTTCTCTCTCTGTGTTTACAGTATGTCTCTTGACATTCAGCAGGTGACCGGCGTTCTGTGAGAGAGTGATTTAGTTTCCTATCAATGGCAACTCTGTCAAACTGTGATTACTCTATGTATGATCTGTATTTTTATCTATCTCTCTGTTTTCCATCTATCTGTCTGTCTGTCTGTCCATCCGTCCGTCCGTCCGTCCATCCATGTCTGTCTGTCTGTCTGTACATATGCGTGTTTCTGTTTGCATCATACATACACGCATGGATGTCAGTATGATTATGTATGTTTCTGTCTATTTAACAATCAATACCAGCTTATAGAGAAAAACAAACTATATCACTCTCCTTTCATTAACAAGCATTCTTTTGTGTCTTTGTAGTTCTCATCAATATTCTTGGTTACTGTAGTAACGTCTGACGGGATAATATTAAACCTGGCATTGCTGTAATGCCTCGGCCCATTTGCCAATTAAACATGTCTCTCATGGAAAGAGGGAAAGTGTGTTGATTAGACCTTAGGAACACATCCAATTGCACAGAGACTATAAAACCATGCTGTAACTAAGGCAAGCCAGAGCACGGTTCACATCCTCTCCCGAGAGATTTCACTGCAAAGTGTCGCCAAGTCTGAGAGAGATGTTGTTCTAATATCAGCGCATTGTAGCGAAACTCCATAAAACGTTTATGGAAATGTAGAGTTTAAATGCAGCCCTTAGCTGTCGAGAGAGAGAAAGATCAGTCCCTTCTTAATCTAAGGGAAAAAACATTCCCAAAACCTCTGCTCTCATTAATGCTCAGTGATGTGTGTGTTGTAACAGAGGTATTATGTGACTTTCAAATGGAAGATAAAATTAAAGCAATGTTGAATGAACATTGAGTGTTACTTGATGACTCAACAAAAAAAGAAGCTCAGGTCAAGACCTGCGTCATTCAGCATTCAGCTATAATTTGAAGTGAAACATCTCCTTTATGCTTGATTAGACTCCTACAGTAAGTCAAGGCTGAGCGTGAAGTGAGGTGAGTTTATTCACTCAAGTTCTGGACAGCTGTGACAGTTCTGAATATCTAATACTTGAAGGAATCATTCACACACATTTTTAATTGTTTGCTCACCTTCATGTTCAAATCTTCCTCATTTAACATTGTTATTATTATCAATTAGAATATTCAGATTGGAGCACTGCGTTCAATTACATTGCACACAAGGACCAGTGTTTCTTGGTCTTATGTCTCTCATATGGCTTCAGAAGACTCATATGGACTACTGTCATGCTACTTTTATGATCAATTTGGTGCTTAAATCATGCTTTTTAATTTTTTTAGCTTGTCAGATGTGCTTATTGGGATCTATCATTGAATGGAAGTTCAGAATGTGCTCTATACTGAAAAGAAAAAAAAAAACAGCATGCAAGTTTGAAATGCCATGAGAGTAAGTATGTAAGTGTTACAGCTTAGTTTTATTTGAGGAAAAGACTGAAATGTAGGTCATTAGTCACTGAAAATCTTTCCCAGATATCACATTTTATTGTTATTTATTTAAATATTAAGACTGGTGCATTGCATTCCTTTAAGATGCACACAAGAACCAATGTAATTTTTTTGCCTGTACAGTATGTCTATCATGGCTTCATAAGATTCAGAATATATTTGAATGATCTTGTGATCAAACTTGGTGGTTAAAACTACTTTTTGCTTTTTTTGTAGCTTGTAAAATGTGCTTATTGAGAACTATCATTGTACGGAAGTTCAAAATGTGCTTTACTGATTATTTTTGTTATTTTATTTTTTATTTAATGTCTCTTATGGCTTCAGAAGACGAAAAACATAGAGCAAGTTGTATGGACTACTGTTATGCTATATGTTACTTTTATGATAAATTGTGTTTTTTCCCCCTTTTGGAGCTTTTTGCAGATATCTAAAATATTCAAAATGTGCTCCACATAAAAAATATCATGCATGTTTGAAACTACGCGAGTGAGTGGATAAAGTCAGAATTTTCATTCTTCGGATGAACTATCCCCTTAAAAGCTAGACTAGTATGAGCACTGTTTTTATTTTTGAGCAAATGAGAACTTCTCTAAAAAGATGCTGTTTTCTTCCCAATGGGAGCTATAACAGGATGAAATGCAGGAGTTTTGTTGAAGTACGACTGTGATATTCCTCTCCGCTCGATGGAGACTTGTTCAGATGGCAGAGTTTTGTTTTATTTTGTTTGATGGGGTATTTTTTGCAAGCCTATTGATCCATTTCAGGAGTGGAGCTCCTGCTCTTGCACTAAAGCCATTTTAGAGTTATTTGCAGGTTGTTTCTCTGTGCTATTGTTGGGGGCTTGTGTTTGTGAAGTGAAATCTTATTAGGGGAGGCATGAGACGAAGCGTTTTGATTCATAATTCACAGTCGCAGCAAGAGATTCATTCAGTGTAGAGCTTTACAACTGCTTTATGAGTCTCTGGTGCAATTAAAGAGACTAACTGATCGATAAGAGAGCATATCTCTACTCCTAAGTGACTTTAATAACTTGTAAGTTGGATATTAGACAAATAAAATGTAAAATTGGGCTCTGGAGATTTTTTATTTTATTTTTAACAATTGCACTCATTAATTTACGGTCGATCTCTTGAGGTACAAATGGTTTCTCTTTCAAAACTAATTACAAAACTCTTACAAAACCAAGTTAGCTTCCTACATAGGCAGCATTTTAAGGCTAAAAAATATATATTTTTATAATAAAACAGTATGTTTGAGTATTACCTAATATATTATTAATTTAAATGTATATTTAACTGTATACTCAACCAAATTATTAGTATTATTTTATGTTTTCTATATAATATTATTTGACCATACTTGATTTTCAGTAATAGGGCATTAATATTATTTATTTGAATTTAGATTTCTTTATCTTTACATTAATTTGTTTGTTTATTCCTATGTATATGCTTGTTTAAGCAAACTCTTTGTGATATCTCCTTCTGAAAGTGTAGGGTGCAGGGGACACTTCATAGGGAACACAGGTTGTGGACAGTTTTGTCCTCATTGATCAGGTTGCTGAGGTTGAGTTGCCGTCAGAGGATTACACTGCTGTTCTGCTGTTGAACCCTTGAATGAAGGAGGATTAGAGGAGGTCTTAACAGCAAACTTAATTAGAAACACACTGTTTTTCTGCTCCACAAAGCTTTGTCTATTACCTCTTAAGTCATTCATCCAATGGGGGCAGGAAAAATGTGTCTGTGGCTGTTCTCTGCAGGAATAGAAAAGTCCAAACACACACAACAGGGATGAATTTATAATGGCCTATTGAGTGCTGAAAAGTACAAAAAAAAAAAAAAACAACTAAAAGTGGTCCGTGCAAAGTCTTCATGATAGCTTTGAATGAGTAACAAGTGATATCTAATTCTGTTCCTCACATAAAGTTATCATATGACTTCTGAGGACTTGCAATAAAATACAGAAGTCATATTAACTACTTTATTGGTTCTTTTATGGTGTATTTTTATTTATGATGGTCATTTTGGAGCTTGATAGACACTATCTGTTATTTCTGTTATAAGTCTCATGGCATTTTTAAAAAAATTATCCTAGATGAAATGACGGTGAGTAAAAACTGACAGGTTTCATTTTAGGGTCAACTACTCCTTTATTTTGCAATTGGATTTAAAATGTTATTTCTTTTATTATTATTATAAGCAAACTAGGGTCTTTATTGCATGTCAGAGGAAGTCACAGGCTCGTTTATGAAGTGTGCATTCATTTATTTCAATAAAAACATGAGAGTGTTCTTATTCACTTCAATTATTCAGCTCTATGACCGAAAACCTGCTCATTTGGTTCATTCATGAATCTTAATGAGCAGCAATCTTGTCATTTTGGCTCTTTTTCCCAAGAGTCTGGCTTTATCGTCCTCCGTCTGATCCTGACAGTTGATTACCGTGACTCTCTGCATCAAGGTCATCACCAGTAAAATAAAAATTTTGACGCATACTGATGGTAATTTCACAGGACCGAACGCCATCGCAACAAGTAAACTTTCTGTTAGCCAGGAATTCTCTGTTGATCAGAAATGGAGCTTGATGATAACTGTAATTTCTCCTGCTGTGCATTGATTGCGTGTCAATGTGACTTTTCGACAGCTGTAATTCCCGCACTCTGTGTTACAAAGGAAATTAATCTTGTCTTTCTTATCCACATTCTTGTCTGGCCGGCGCATTATGTGGATTCATTCTGATATGTGAGACTTGGCAGAGAGACTGTGTGCGACTCAGATTGATGGGTTTGGAGGGAAATAGATCTTTGGCATCTTCTAATGAAAACAGATTAGCAGTTGGGGTTGATGGGGGTCGAAGAAGGATCACGGCTTGTTAGGAATTGAATGATGGCCCAACGATTGCTAATAACGATGCCATTTTTATCAGAGGTTCACTTCGAGTGCAAGATTCGATGCACAACTCGCTGGTTAATCAGGATGAGCTGTTTTATAGAATGGATGTTTCTTTGATGCAAAGATTGAAATGGATTTTATGCCGATTTGTGTGGTTTGAGATCACATTAAAATGTTGAAGTGTGTAATTTCTGTAACTAGTGTCTCCAATCGCATTTAGCCAAATAATGACCACTTTCAGGTCATTATTTTTCCTGGAGAACAGGTTTCCTGGAGACACTCCCCACTGCGTTGCTGCCATTGGTTGGTCTAAGAGATAGTCCTGTCCCCAAATTCACACCATTGTGTTGGGCTGTTTGAACCAATGAGCATAGTTTGATAAGTAATAAATGTTTACATTATTTTATGGAACTGTATTATTTTGAATTGGATTATTTTATATTTTCATTTTTCAATTTTAGCTGATTTTGCTTTAATAATTTTAATTAATTAATTTAATTAATTAATTATTATTATTTACTTTTTTCTGTTTTAGTTTTGATAAATTTGATAATTATTATTTTTTATGTAAATTTTTTTAAAGGCATCATATGATGTTTTTTTTAAGATCATTATTTTGTGTATTTGGTGTAACAGAATATGTTGACATAATGTTTATTTGTAATGTATATTTATATTGTTTTATTTTATTTTAGCTTTATTTCAAGTTATCAAAAGGATATTTTAATAGTTTTAGTAAACAATAACAATTTCTAAGGGACTAATGTTAGTAAAATCATTGATATTGATCATGTGACACTTTGTACAGATGGTTAGATGTTCCACTTCCACTGAAGGTCAAAATGATTTGATCACGTTGATTATATCCAGTGCAGCTGTCATTAAAGCAAATTATTATTATTATTATTTTTTTTTCAGTTCAATTTTCAATCAAATTCTTTCAGATTCAATTTTATATTTAAAAAAAAAGAGTTGAAAATGCAAAAAAATGCATAGCTTTTGCATTTCCAGTTTCATCCACATGGAGTCAGTGTGATGTTTTTGAGTGTCATTAGCTCACTTCTTTTATTTAGTCAAATACTTGGGGGTTTAATAACCTCCCCTGGTGGGAAAGGTATGGTTTAGAGAGAATCATGCATCAGAATTGTGTATTGAGTGATTTCCATTGTGATATAGTTAAAGTTTATTTTTTCCTGGCCTACAGGCTCTTCATACAGCCTCTTGAGATCTCAGTCAACATGAAATCAAAATGCATCATTTTCACTTTACATAATGCTCGTTTTATTGTGCACAACTGATGTTATTCCAATGATTCCAAATATATTCTAAAGATTTGATTTTGGAATCTTTAATCAATATGTAATCATTGCTCTGCATCTGAAACTGACAACTCTTTTGAATGCATGCAGGCATCAACAGTGTTGTAAATTTAATGCAGATTTTTGTAAATGATCAAATCAGACTGATTAGTGTATAAAAAGCTGCCTGAGATTTGTCCATTAAGTGACTTGGTGTTGATTGCATGCATTAGCAAATGTCTTGTAAACAGGAGCGAATGGACAAGCGATGTAAAGAAATGATTCATCAAGCCCACATCAAGCCCTGATGTTGGAGAATGATATCAGATGTATTTTTTCTTGCCACATCTGTCATCTCAAAGCTTTGATAAGAACTGTCTCATGTTTTCCGACAGATTTTTTTCTCAGCTTTGTGTCGCCTGCTCCTTTCAGATGTAGGGCAAAATATTCTCTGTTATTTCAATGATCAGAAAAGAAAAGAAGCTGATGAACTGTTCCACGGTGGTGGTGGTGGCCTCGTGTGAAGAACGTATGTACAGTGGGTATAGAAATGAACCAACCCTCTCTAAAATGATCACATTTTGTTGCTTGGCAGCCTGATCTGAAAACAGATACAGTTTTTATTTCATCCAGCTGTATATACTCTGTACAACTTATATGGAATGAAGGAATGATGCAGAAAATTCAGCTGTGCATCACAGGAATAAATTAAAGTTCAAAATAGTTATTTTAAATTGAAAATATTTTAGAAATATATTTTAAATAATTTAAATAGGTTTTAAATATTTTTTCTTTATTAAATAAATACAGCATAAGAGACTTCTTTCAGAAACATCTAAACAACCCAAGCTTTTGAACAGTATTGTATATGTATTATAATATACATATTATCAATAAATAATTATAAAAGTGCTCTAAAATGACTTAAAAGTACCACAGAATGCACAAATCACTTTTATAAGGTGTTTGAACACAGTTGTGTGGCCGCATTGTGTGAATACAACCAGCCTATAATGGTAAAAATCCACCATTGTTTTATAATCCCAGTAAATCATAAACAGTCTCTGAAAACTAGCAGTTCCAGGTTTCTCACTACTATGATGACATTACTGGTGAAAGTCCCGCCCATTTGTGACACTCTCTGCCCTCTTAGCATGTACACAGCTTGCCTGTTTTCACTAATGCTGCCTTCATCTGTGACCAAAATGATCGCGAATAGAACCAACAGTTAAACCATGGTATGCCTACGAGCATGAGCTCTTGAAGCTCCGGCTCCGCACTCATTTTTATTTAAAGGGGACAAACACAAATAACAGCCCATTTTGGCTCATACCCTAAAAGTGGCAATTTCAACAAGCTACTGAATGAAAAATTCTCTATGGGGTATTTTGAGATAAAACTTTACATGCACACTCTGGGGACATCAGAGAACAAATATAATTATGTATCAATGCATTCTATGACACTGTAGTGAGTTCGTGTGGGCAAGGAAGAGGACAAGGGGTCGGCTGGACTGCTGACGTATCTTTATTTAATAACAAAACAACTCAAAAGTCTAGCACTAGACGGTGACTTTTATTCTGGCACGTTCACGCGCTATTTCCGTTTTCCTTTCCGGTTTCCGGTTTCGGTTCCCGTCAGCAGTCCGACTCTCTCTCACTTGCTTCCGTCTCTCCTGGCGTTTTATACCCTCTCCACGCCAATTACTAGAACAAGAAACAGGTGATAATAATTTCCGCCCAAACCACTCACTTACCGCTCGTCTCCCGATCCTCTCTCCCGCTGCAGACTTCGCTAAACCACGCCCCCCCTGCCACATACCCCCACCGCCCGACTCAGGCCGGGGAGCCGTCCGGCCTGCAGCCCCCCCCCCATTCCTGGAGAGGAAGTCGGCCACGGCCATCTGAACACCCGGCCTGTGGACCACCTTGAATTTAAAAGGCTGAAGAGCTAGATACCAACGAGTGATCCGCGCGTTGGTATCCTTCATGCGGTGGAGCCACTGCAGCGGAGCGTGGTCCGAACAGAGGGTGAACTCCCGTCCCAGGAGATAGTAGCGGAGGGTGAGGACGGCCCACCTGATGGCCAGGCATTCTTTCTCAATGGTGCTGTACCTAGCCTCTCTCTTTGAGAGCTTGCGGCTAATGTACAGCACCGGCCGTTCCTCCCCCTCTATGTCCTGGGACAGGACCGCCCCCAGCCCCCTGTCCGACGCGTCTGTCTGCAACAGAAAAGGGAGAGAAAAATCAGGAGAGTGTAATAACGGCCCGCCACATAGAGCAGCCTTGACCTGGGTAAAAGCCTGCTGACACGGCTCCGTCCACTGGACCGTATCTGGCACCTCCTTTTTAGTAAGGTCAGTCAAGGGGCTGGTGAGGTCCGAATAATTAGGAATAAAACGCCTATAATATCCCGCCAGCCCCAAGAACTGCCTCACCTCCTTTTTGGTCTTGGGACGTGGGCAGGTCGCAATAGCGGCTGTCTTATCAATTTGGGGACGCACCTGTCCATGCCCCAAGTGGAAGCCCAGATACCTTACCTCCACACGCCCAATCGCACACTTCTTTGGGTTGGCCGTGAGCCCCGCTCCCCTCAGCGACCTCAGAACAGCCCTCAGATGCTGCATATGCCGCTGCCAATCACTACTGAATATAATGATATCATCCAGGTAGGCAGCCGCATATGCAGCATGGGGCCGCAGAATTCTATCCATGAGGCGCTGAAAGGTCGCAGGTGCCCCGAACAAGCCAAACGGAAGGGTAACAAATTGGTGTAAACCAAACGGCGTTGTGAAAGCTGTTTTTTCTCGGGATAATGGAGACAAGGGGATCTGCCAATAACCCTTCGTTAAGTCCAATGTCGAATAAAAGCGAGCCGTGCCTAACCGATCAAGCAACTCGTCAACCCGCGGCATTGGATACGCGTCGAATTTCGACACAGCATTCACCTTACGATAATCCACACAGAACCGGACTGAGCCATCCGTTTTCGGAACTAAAACTATCGGGCTCGCCCAGTTACTGTTGGATTCTTCTATTACCCCCATGTCAAGCATAGCGCCTAATTCAGCCTGAACTACTTTTTTCTTGTGCTCAGGTAAGCGGTACGGCCGGCTGCGAACTACCACGCCCGGCTCAGTCTCGATATGGTGCTGAATTAGGTTAGTACGGCCCGGTAGGGGTGAAAAGACGTCGGCGAACTCTGCCTGTAACTTCGTTAAATCAGTGAGTTGGCACGGCGAGAGGTGATCTCCACCTGGAGCCAGGGCGAGGGATTGTGGTTTGACGTTCGCCTCTGGACCGAGATCATCCTCCCCCCCCAATCACCGTTGCCAACATCACTGATTCCGCCTCATTCCATTTTTTGAGGAGATTGAGGTGGTAAACCTGACGAGCCCCGTTCCTATCGGACCGTATTACCTCATAATCGAGATCCCCGATTTGGCGTGCGACCTCAAACGGCCCCTGCCACTTAGCCAATAATTTTGAGCTCGACGTTGGGAGTAATACAAGTACTTTCTCTCCCGGTGCAAATTTGCGTAACCTAGTTCCCCTGTCATACAGCCGGCTCTGGCGGTCCTGGGCTTGTAACAAATTCTCCATTGATAGCCGCCCCAATGTGTGGAGTTTTGTTCTCAAGTCCAGTACGTATTGAATTTCGTTTTTGCCCTGAGATGGTCCCTCCTCCCAAGTTTCTCTCAGAATGTCAAGCACCCCCCGGGGCTGGCGTCCATAGAGAAGCTCGAAGGGGGAAAACCCTGTGGAGGCTTGTGGGACCTCTCGCACGGCGAATAACAAGGGCTCTAGCCACCTATCCCAATTTTTGGCGTCTTCCTGAACGAACTTCCGGATCATGGATTTAAGAGTGCGATTAAATCGTTCGACCAGGCCGTCAGTTTGTGGGTGATAGACGCTAGTTCGAATCGATTTAATGCCCAACAATCCGTATAGTTCGCGTACCGTACGTGACATAAACGCCGTGCCCTGATCAGTAAGGATTTCTTTCGGAACCCCCACCCGGGAGATAAGACGAAACAGGGCATCCGCAACACTTTTGGCGGAAATGTTGCGGAGGGCCACTGCTTCAGGATATCGTGTTGCATAATCAACTATGACTAGTGCAAAGCGATGTCCTCGTGCCGATCGCTCTAATGGCCCGATGAGGTCCATACCAATTCTTTCGAAGGGGGCCTGCATTAATGGGAGAGGGCGCAAAGGCGCTTTTGGGGCGGCCGGTGGGTTCACCAACTGACATTCCGGACAAGACGCGCACCACCTGCGCACGTTGTCATGAATGCCCGGCCAGAAGAATCGGGTCATGAGGCGATTTAGTGTCGCTGCCTGTCCCAAATGGCCCGCCATAGGATTAGAATGAGCCGCATGGAAAAGCATTTCCCTGCGGCTCTTTGGAATTAACAACTGGGTTGTATTTACTTTTGTCTGAGCGTCTTGGGTCACTCGATACAACCGGTCTTTTAAAATGGCAAAATATGGATAGGAGAGCGGGAGGGCAGGCTGGAGAGACTGGCCATCGATGGTGCGGACCTGTTGGAACGCATGTTTTAGCGTCTCATCCTGAGACTGCTCCAGAGGAAAGTCATCGTGCTCCGAGAGAATTAGTCTCCCGATTCCACTCGGTTCCCCTGAGGCAGACATCAGCGGTCCTGGCTCAGTTTCCCCCACTTGAACCCGCGCGGTCTCCTTCCGTGCCTTATTTCCCCAAGAGGCATCCGCACATAACGACCCCAATAAAACCGTAAACGCGGGCCAATTCGTCCCCAAAATTATTGGATGCCGGAGGCGGGGACTAACCGCCACCTCCACACTATGCTTTTGTCCCCGAAATTGAATCAAAATTGGGACGACTGGATATTCCACCACATCCCCGTGTACGCACCGCACCTTAACCACGCGGCTTGTATCCAATGCCCCCGGTTGAACCAGGCTTTGATGGATTGAGGTCTGGTTGCATCCTGAATCCACCAAGGCCGGATATGTACCCCCCTTGATACTCACGGGAATTTGGTACTCGCCAGCCTGACCGGGGGTAGCCTGTGGGTCGTCCGGGACCCGGATCATCATCTCCACCTCCATCACTGGACACCTGTCCACAAAATGGTCCGGGTCCCCGCAACGCCAACAGGCCAGCCCAAACCTACCCGCCGCCCCAATGGCAGGGAGTGGAGAGGGGAATTGGCGTGGAGAGAGCGGAGAGACGGAAGCACTGTCCCCTCCGGCAGCCCCAAGCCCCGCCCCCCTGGGCGGGGCCCTTGCACTCGCGAAGCGGCCTTGGTCAGTCCCGCTCCGCCCCCGGGGCGGGACACGAGGAGGGCCAGGTGGACGGGTCCTAGGGAGAGGGACAGGGCGAGAGAGAGAAGGGGGAGAGAGAGAAGGGGAGAGAGAGTTAGTAGGCGGGGGTGTGCCGACCCCTGGGCACGCCACCATGTGGTCCTCCGCCAGGTGGATGGCCGAGTCCAGCGACGCGGGGCGGTGGCACTGGACCCACTCGGCCGTCTTCTTGGGGAGGCGAGTGATGAACTGCTCCAGCACCACCAGGTCGACGACATGCTCCACGTCGCTCCCCTCGGCCAGTAGCCACTTGCGGCAGGAGTCCCGGAGCTGTTGGGCCATTGCGAAGGGCCGGCCGGCCTCGCCCAAGTCCAGGGAGCGGAAGCGCTGGCGGTGTTGTTCTGGCGATCGGCCGACCCGCTGGATGATGGCCCTCTTCAGGTCGTTGAAGACCAGGAGATTCGCCACCGGAAGTTGTTGGGCGGCCACCTGGGCCTCGCCGGAGAGCAGTGGAATGAGGCGCACCGGCCACTGCTCGCGGGGCCACCCGCAGGCCTCAGCCGCCTTCTCGAAGAGCTCTAGGAAGGCCTCCGGATCATCCTGGGCCCCCATCTTGTGCAGTGGCAGGTGCACGGGGGCGGCGGGCACCCCGGCGGCCTCGGCGCGAACCTCCCGATCAATCCAGCCCCGGAACCTCTCGCGGTCCTCCTGCTGGGCCTGGACGATGGCCTGGAACCGTCGCTCCTGATCGGTCCTCAGGTCCAGCAGCGCCTGGTGTTGCTCGCGGTGGAGGACCGCAAGGGAAGAAATGATGTCCGCAAGCGGCGTGGAGGACGGGCTTTGCATGGCGGCGGCGACGGTCCTTCTTCCTTCCCGGGTTTCGGCACCAGTGTAGTGAGTTCGTGTGGGCAAGGAAGAGGACAAGGGGTCGGCTGGACTGCTGACGTATCTTTATTTAATAACAAAACAACTCAAAAGTCTAGCACTAGACGGTGACTTTTATTCTGGCACGTTCACGCGCTATTTCCGTTTTCCTTTCCGGTTTCCGGTTTCGGTTCCCGTCAGCAGTCCGACTCTCTCTCACTTGCTTCCGTCTCTCCTGGCGTTTTATACCCTCTCCACGCCAATTACTAGAACAAGAAACAGGTGATAATAATTTCCGCCCAAACCACTCACTTACCGCTCGTCTCCCGATCCTCTCTCCCGCTGCAGACTTCGCTAAACCACGCCCCCCCTGCCACAGACACCTTTAATAAATGTCCCTTTTTTAAATTTATGGTGTTTGGCATATCAGGCATATTTATGTAGCTGACATTTTGATTATGAGTATTTTCCACATTGCAATTTTTTCATGACGTTACTACTGTATGTTTTTTTTTCTATAAAAAATGGGAATTATTATAGTGACAAAATGAAAATAATCTTCAATTTTTCCCTTTGTCTTGAGAGATTTAGGCTTTGCCCTCTGATACACACTTAATTACTTAACATGCATACAGACTTTTATAAATGTGTAGCTAGAAGCACCTTGAATGTCTTTCGACGCTTATACGGTTAGTATGGCTTAAATATATTGAATAGGCCTATATTGATATATTTAATATATTTAATATGTTGTTACGGCCCTTTAAAAAATAAATCAAGTGCAGTTTAATGTTTCAGCCTAAGTATTGCTCGGCACAGACTGATCTTTTTAAAGCAACTGTTTTCTATTTGTTTCCTTTCCATAGTTTTTAGCTTGTTTTCTCATAATTCACGGGTTTCAAATCGATGTCTCATGCCATTATGTGTGACGGCACCCAAAACAGCAGGATTTTCCACAGAAAGTTCCTGAAGATGGCAGATTGTTATCTTGTTTGAGCTGTAAATGCAGGAGACACCTGTGTGTGTGTGTGTGTGTGTGTGTGTGTGTGGGCAGCCAGGACTCATGTTGGTTAGTCTCAGGAGAGGAGTGTGTGCGACAGCCAGCTGTAATGAAGCACCTGACATGAGTCCTCCAAACATGAAGGGGTTTTTTCACAGTAATTTGTCCTGCGCTCCATCAGGTCCTCCTGTCCTGTGAAATGAGCGTATTTCAAGTCAGCGTCATTCATGTTTACAGCACAGAGCGCAGTCGAGTCTGTTATGTTATACAGTCTGTGTCTGTTTCACACTGTGAGCGTAAGTGTGGTATAACTGTGACAGCATGTGTGTGGCGAGCTTTCACTCTGACAGCGCTTCTGCTGCGCAACACACCTGTGCCTTTAGGTGGAAAATAAACTGATTTCTGCGTTACCACATGGAGCAGATTCATTTAATCTGACTTACTTTGGGATCTAAAGCACGGTGTGTTTGTGTCAGAAATGTCACCATGAGTACTAGCAATGTCTGGTTACTGCTGTAACTAGATAACAACTCAGTAGTGAACAGGAGTTTGACTGTTATTGAAGTATTTGTTCAGTTACATTCTATATTAATACAACACGCTGCTGTGCAATATGGCAATGCAACAATCATACAGTGCCACTAATGATATATTATACACAAATTACCTATTAATATTATTTAAAACTGGGCCTTTTGGAGAGGTTTATTCTTTCATTCTTTCTTTCTTATTTTTATGTAAGATGAAGCAAAACAATTTTACAATTAGGGAAAGAAAAATATTTTTTTTTTCTGATCAGTATTTATATCTTGTACAGTTTAGTTTCTAAATGTATCACATTTTAGGCATGTTTTCTTATTTAGAAAATGATTGCTTTGTAGTGTAAGCGACTCAAAGCTTTTACAGTGATTTTACCATGTCTAAGGAAGTTTATACACTTCATTTCATGTTGCACCTACTGGGTAAAATCGTGGTTGATACACACAGAAAGGTAAATTCATGGTAACAACGTGCTTTTAATTGCTTTACTAGGCATCATTGCTAGCTGTCCGTTTCCACGTGTTTTTCTGGATTGCTTTCATATTGATTGAAAATCGTATCAAAGTTTGCATGAAGCCCTTCAACTCCACTTTTATGAAGCAGAACTCAGTTTGGAAAACCACTTACACACCAATCAAACTTGATTTTGATGGTCCTCGCCAGAAAGCTCCAGTGTGAAAGTGGCCTTACAGACTACAGATAGTCCCTGAGTCCTACTGAATGTGTCATTTTAATCGAGTGTGTTTGGCCAACAACTTCCCACTTATTTAAAATTTTAATGTTGTAAAATCCATTTCTCAGTTGACAGAAGATGTCATCAAGGAGCTTTTTTGTGCAATGGGGGTTAAAAGAAAGAAAATACGTCGCCTGCTATATTCGTCTTCTGCCTTCATCTCAGTCTCTGTGTGTATTAGACAGGGACAGAGAGAGGGATTATATATTATTCCCACTTCTACCAATCAAAGTGTGTCGCAGTCATCACTGGCCATTCGTCAACCTGACATGACCTTATCTGCTTGTCTCCAGCCACAAACAAATGTTCACCACTGACACAAAGCCTTCTGCAAATTAAAATTTTTTAATCTGACTCTTCAGTGGGAAGCCAAGTGTGTGTGTGTGTGTGTGTTGAAACTGCAGCCAATCTTCAAGATGCTCTTTATTTGAAGTAGTTAAGCTACAATCAAGCTACAAAGAAAGCATTTAGCTGCATAACAAGTTAATAACAAAAGAGTAGCAAACAGTGAAGCTGCACTGAAGGGGGCAATTTCTTTCTAAATGAAATATTATTAGTATTATTATTATTAATATATAATGTTTAATTATTTTATTTAATAAAAAAATGTATAGATAATATTAAAATTGATGGATAGTTCATTAATATTATTTTTATATTTAATTAATAGATAATTTTGAGTAATTCTGTAATTAAAAAGTTTATTTGGCACAAAACTATGAAGATCTAAGGATGACTTGAGCAGATAAATGTGCACTAAATATTAAAACTAGCCATTAAAACTAAACAAACTATTTTTTTATAATGTTGAAAACATAATGATGAACAACTGTGTTTAAAAAATTTTTGGTTTCTATTTTTGATGTTTTTGATTTTTCATGTTAGTAAAATTTGCTGTAAATTCACTGTTCTATTTTAAAAGTAATTTTTTGTGCAAAATTAATAATCACTGAAAATAAAATAAAACAGTTTGTGCATTTTAATAATAAAATAAACGCATGTTTTTCATACACCTTTTTCTTTTATTTCATGCATTTTATTTTTATTTATATTATTTTTGTTAATGCTGAACTATAATCATCTTTCAATCTTTCAAAATAC
Source organism: Carassius auratus (assembly GCF_003368295.1). Taxonomy (NCBI): domain Eukaryota; kingdom Metazoa; phylum Chordata; class Actinopteri; order Cypriniformes; family Cyprinidae; genus Carassius; species Carassius auratus. The sequence continues at coordinate 2,760,837 of NC_039276.1, forward strand.
ATATAGTGTAAGTTAGCCTAGAAAGATATGAAAAAAATTCATACGAGTATGTGAAAGCATTAGTATCTAGCTATGTAAGCTTCTGTGCATTGTTGCAATCTGAAATGCAATTCATAATGAATGCAATGTATTATCAACATTGCAAATAGCAAACGTTATCTTCCTAAGGCAGATTTGCCTTCAAGATCATCTTCTGTCTTGGCAAAGACACTTTCAGAGGCAGAGCAATGTTCAGTATAGTTAAATCTGCAATAATAGCTAGTTAACTGAACAATGACCATAGACTGTATGAAAACATGGACGTAGTGTCCGTGACATCACCCGTAGACTCCTGAAGAGAGTTTTTGAAGCCTAAAGTGTGCAGAGCGAGCCGTCGCCATCTTGGCAGCGTGTCACCGAGCGACTCTCCCGGACAATCGAAAATGGGCAAAAGGACAATGACACAATGGTTTTAACATTTGTTTATAGTGACAATCCTGTAGCACAATCCAGCACAGAATTTCTAAATACTCATTCTTCATCCTTGCATCTAATTGTAGTTTCAACCAGAGCAGCAGAGCTCATTGTTCAAGGTTTTGGCCGCAAAATGAACTCAAATCAATCGAAAAGCACAAGGTGAATTATAACTTCATATGAAGTATTTAGAGGCAAGGCCGTTCAGTCATGCTCCCCAAAGATTCAGCCTTGTTTATGGTCTTCAATGTTTGTCATCATATGATGCTTCTGTTTTGAATCTTTGTGTAAAGTTGTGAAAAGCAGCCACACCGAACAAAGCTGGGTGAAAGCAAGGACTTTTCAAAATTGAGTCCAGTTGCCATGGCAAACTGGATTTAGAGGCAAATGTGAAAAATCTGAGAACAAGAGATGGAGACAAGCAAAGAGAAAGCAAGCATAGATGCTTGTAAAATGAATAGTGAAGGTCAAATCATCTGTGTGCTTCAGTAAAATATTAACAGCGGAACAAGAGTGCAGCATAATTAGTCTTCAAGTCTTCCTCGCTCTCTGTCTCTCTCTCTGAATACCTGCACGGGAAACAGTGTTGCCTCTGTGAATCTGGTTTGCCACTTAGCACCTCTTCACAAGCGGAAGAACTGAGTCATCTTTGACCCTTGTGCTGAACCGGTGGGTGTTTGAAATAATGCCCATGTCCTCACTGAAGTAAAGCACACACACTCAGAGCCTCTCTTTCACAACCTAGTGAGCTGCCTACGTAGGCTGCTTTTTAAGACGTCATGAGCACGCTGTTCCAACAGATACGCTGTATGATCATGCTTCCTTCTAAGACAGTGATTTTCAACTGGTTTTGCTTCCAGGTGCAGGTTTAAATTAGAAATCAAATCGGAACCCAACAAACCATGCAAGTCAACTATATAAAAGTAAAATAAAATTGCCATGAAATGCACAAGTTCTCATATTTAAACTACTGGCTGAAAGTTTGGAATAATTAGGATTTGAAAAATGTTATAATTTGAAAGTCTCTTTTGCTCACCAAGGCTGCATTTATTTGATCAAAAATACAGTTAAAAAATGTAAATGTTTTCTATTTGAATATGTATTTCTGTGATGCGCAGCTGTATTTTCAGCATCATTACGCCAGGCTTCAGTGTCACATGATCCTTCAGAAATCATTCTAACTGAATTTCTCCTTAATATTTCTTATCATGAAAACACTGCTGCTTCATATTATTTCAAAGGTTTAAAACATATACTCACAAATTTTAAGTATGCTTAAAACATGCATTAGAATGATTTCTGAAAGATCATGTGACACTGAAGACTAGAGTAATGATGTTGAATATTCAGCAGGAATAAATCACATTTTAAAATATATCCACAGGGTTTTTCCAGGCTCAGAATGAGGCAGATGTCCCATTCTGAGCATGTACACACATTGTACCCACATTTCAACTGGCTGAAACAAACACTTTTTACATGCCACATATTTTGTGATCATATATTTTACAATATTACTGCTGTGCAATGTTATGCATAATTCTATGGATAGTTGCATTTGATCAATTCAGCAATACTTGTTTTACAATGGTTTCCTATGTATAGCGTCCAAACATGTATCAAGGTTTAATGTGGGTTAGGATGTTGGTTCTTAAGGCAGCTGACTGTATGTAGGCAGCAAACACTGAGACAGCGCACTAGGGATTGAAACAGAGCCATTCTCAACATACGGGAAGGGAGGAGAGGAAAAAGTATTTGGCTTTTCAGAAGGTATAAGCTGTGTCTGGCATCTGATGAAGGTAGTGGAGGAAGATTTGTATTCGTTAAGCTTGAGGCAATATGAAGGTGAGGGAAGATATGAGGACTGGGTTTAGAGGCTTCTTTTGTGGACACTTGCCTTGATGAATCTTCAGCAGTGGCTAATGTGTGTGTGTGTGTGTGTGTGTGTGTGAAAGAGAGAGCATTGACTTCACTGTGCACATGTTGGATATGTGATCCTTAAAGGTGCCATATGCAAAAATTGAGGTAAAAATATAAAAAAAATGACCTACACGCATCAAAAGAATGAGAAGAAATAAGGGCGATGATGTCATTAAAAAAATTTCAAGTTATAGTGCTGCAGAGATATCAACCTTAATTAGCATTAGCATTAGCATTACTAGCCTGGGCCCGACAGGTGTCGTAATACCAGTTTCGGCCATGGGAGGCGGTATGCGGGCAATATAACCACCAGCCAACCTGCAATACACGAATAACTCGCACGGCTTGTGGGTGTACTTGAACCTGATGTCAATCGTGTGGAAAGTACAGCCCACTACTTCATTTCAGTTCAGGGAAGAGAAAGAAAGGATGACTGAAGCCCTTGGCAAGAGACCCTCTACAGGGAAACAACCGCTCAGAATCACAAATAAAATCCGATAAGAAAAGGAGTCGAACCAGAGTAAACATCGGCACTGCTTTCACTGATAGACCTGAAAGAAATGAGGTTCGACTCCGAACTTGCAACATTTATTTTGGATTGGTAAGTTAGATGCTGTTAGTATTTTGCTACAAGTCTGTTTTATATGTTTGCGTATTTTTTCCGGGAAGTTATAACATAGAAATGTATCGAAGGCTGTTGGATAAACGTGCTAATGTTAGCGATGGCTAACCGTAGCTGCGTTGGATAATTAGCTAGCTATAACTTACCCATTTTTTTATATCATAACTAACCTGCTCTGTCTAGTCTGTTGGTCTCCGTGTCCTCTTTGCTTCGTGGTTTTTCTGTGCATGAGAAAATTGATGTGTGGCGTGAAAGCGTGTGAAAAGAGTCAATTGTGTGTGTCTCACGGTGAATGCTTGAGAGATGGCAGCTCTGGTTACGTTGGTTGGCGCTAGCTGTGATCAGCTGTCTGATGTTGACCAATGATGTTGACAGAATGCTGTCTGTCAAATTAATTTAATTCAAAGAATGTGTATATACATCTCAAAATGTAATACGAACAAAACAAATAGGAACATATTTACTGGTAAAGGTGAAGGGGAGTAGCTTGAAGATGTCAAGTTTCAAAATCACTTGAAATCACCCAACGTTCCTCTGGAGGCAAAACGTCCTTTTAGGCTTCGGCTATGGCTGTAGGGTTGTTGTGAAGGTAGGGGCGGAGCATAGAGACTATGCCGTTTCTCGTTTGTTACTCTAGAGTAGACCAATTCACTTTATTGAGGCAAACTGCCCCCATCTGGTATGGAATGTGGAGTATGACTTAATTTTTTTGCCAGACATGACAGATGGCACCTTTAAGGTCTCCTACATGTAGAGCTGCACGATTAATCGTTAAAAGATCGCGATCTCGATTCAGACACCCTCTCGATCTCATTTCTAAAAGACAACGATTCCCCGAGTCTGTTAAACCTTTGACAAAGTCTTACCGGATCATTCAAATCCGTGCGCGCACTGCCGCTGACACAGAGAGAGCTCTTACCATGTTTGGTTAAGAAACATCTTCACAAACAGTCTTTTCAACTACACAGTATTATATCTGTCTTACAGTCATTTATATTATCACAGAAATACTGGGATAAAGTTTATAGTTTAAATATAAACATTGATGTCTATATGGCAGCGATCAAAATATAACAAATCCCCTTTTGAAAGTACTGCGCTTTAAATAACTTTTGTGTCGATTGCATTGTTTCACCAATAGGTGGCGACAAGTGTCTTAATTTATTTGTCAATGAATTAATTTTTCATTCAAGAGAATCGTTCAAAAACGCTGATTCATCCAGAAATGAAACAAGTGTAGTAGGTTTATGAGTGAGTCGTTGAATCAGTGATCTAAACAACTTTTTCATCATTCTAATATTAAAAAAACTGGGGTTTTAAATATATTATATATACACTACTAGTCAAAAGTTTTTGAACCATAAGATGTGTAATGTTTTTTTAAAGTCTCTTCTGCTCACCAAACTATATTTATCTGATCCAAAGTACAGCAAAAACAGTAAAGTTTTGAAATATTTTTTACCATTTAAAATAACTGCTTTCACTTGAATGTATTTTAAAATGTAATTTATTTCTGTGGTGTGCAGCTGTATTTTCAGCATCATTACTCCAGTCTTCAGTGTCACATGATCTTCATAAATCATTCTAATATGCTGTTTTGCCGTTCAAAAAAAAAACAGTATTATTATTATTATTATTATTATTATTATTATTATTATTATTATTATGTTGAAAACAGATGAGTAGATTTTTTTCAGGTTTCTTTGATAGAAAGTTCATAAGAACAATAATTGTGTGTAATAGAAATATTTTGTTATAAATGTCTTTGTCACACTTGATCAATTTAAAGAATCCTTGCAAAATAAAATAATTAATTTATATACTTGTGATAATGATAATGTTAATAGTAATAATAATAATAAAGAATCGTAGGAGAATCGTGATCTCTATATGAGATCAAAAAATCGTGATTCTCAATTTATCCAGAATCGTGCAGCCCTACCTACATGGTATCTGTGGTGAAGATTGAACTAGGCCTGAAAAAAAGAAAAACAGCAAAACATTATATTGAGCATATAATCTAGTTGAGAATCAAAAATGCTGTTCACATATTTATATATTTGTTTCAATATTTTTACATGACAATAGCAGCACAGTTGTACAATTTACTATAAATATTTTTTTCAGTATTATAATTATGTAAATATTTAATTATTTAATAATAATAAATGTAATGTAATGTAATGATCATTTAAATAATTATTTGTAAAAATAATATTTTAAATAGTATTACTTTTAAATAATTATATTTATATAAGTATATTGAACACTTAATTTTACTATGTATATAATAATAATAATAATAACAATAATAAATCATTTTATGGTATTATAATAAGTGAAAAACTGCCAATTTTACATTGCAAATGCAGCACAACTGAATTTATGTACCATACTGAATATTTATTCATTATTAATTATAATTATTTAGATGATTAGGTATTTTGTGCTTTGTGTAAAATTAATTTTTTTACATTGCAAAGGCAGCACAAATGATTTAAACAATATATTGCAAATCTTTTATTATTATTTGTATTTAAATACTTATCTGTTTAAATAATGTTTTAATAGAGAATTGTTGTTCTTCATTTCAGTTCATCATAAAGGACTGTTGTAGCATTTTAGCGCAGGCAGGTTTTGAGGCAGCATTTTGTTGACAGGCTTACTGCTCAGCAACTCTAAACAAATCTGAAGATTTCCATTCACCAGAAAGATTCAAGTCACTTGAATCAAAACACAGAACGCATTAAATGTGTCATACAGCATTGAAGGAGCATTTCCTTCACGAATCTGAACAAATCATTAGATTGCATTCACCTGATGAATCACACACCTGACCACATTTAATCACACATCAAGTAGCACTTTGAGCAGAACCCATGTGTGCATATGGCTAATTACCATACCAAAAGTGGCCTCGGGCAGGGAAAGAAAAAGAAGAAAGTGGCAGAAACTCTGGCCTGCGGCCCACTACCTCTTCTCCTGCAGATCAGAGTCAGCATCGTTGCAGAGATCAGGGAGCTGCACATAACCTGTGTTCAGTAGAGCCCTATCAGCAGTGCAGCATCCGAGAGCTCTGACCTGTGTGCATCAAAGGTTCTGGAAGGTTCTCTGTGTGGAACTGACACACATTATGGCTTCTTGTAATGAAGAAAGATTGTGTCAGAAGAACAGTCTACTCTCATCTCAGGACAAATAGAGAGCCATGGGATAGAGAGATCCTTTAGACAGCTCTGATAACATTGCAGCAGCTCGAGGTGAAATCGATGGGCTGGATGACACCGGTGAAGAAAAATATCGATTTTGTGAAGATTTCAGAGATTTGCAGATTTTTGGAAAACCTTTTAAAGCGTCTGTGGCACACAGAATGGCAAACAAGTCACAACTGTTTTTAAAGTTAAGGGAGCCAAAATATAAAACCCTTTTTATAAAAATCTAAAAGCTTCTGTATATTGTCATGCATAAAATTGTTTAAACTGTTTGAGCAAGTGTTAAATTATTAAAACAAGATGTTGTTCCCAGAAGTAAATAACTTGCTTTTATATGGCATAAGTATTATCAAGCAAATATTCACTTATTATTATGTAAACGTCTTTTTCTTCTCTGTATTAGCATTCTATCAAATATTATAGTAGGAATATTTTATTATTATTATTATTATTATTATTATTTTAAATGTATACAGTTTATTTAAATAGGGCTTTTCTGCAGTATGGATATACTTAAATGGACTGCATTTATGTAGCATTTGGGATTGGTAAAAACTTTAATGTTCATGCCAACCAAGGCTGCATTTATTTTATTAAGAATACTGTAAAAACAGAAATATTATAAAATATATTATATTTTAGAATAACTGTCTTCTACTTGATTATAATTTAAAATTTGTTCCTTTGATGTAAAGCTGAATTTTCAGCATCATTACTGTATTCAGTGTCACATGATCATTAAGAACAAAACTTTTTGAGAAGTTAAAAAGAACAGCATTTATTTGAAATAGAAAAATTAACATTCTGAATGTACTGTCACTTTTGATGAATTTAACACATTCTTGCTGAATAAAAGTATTAATTTCTTTAATAAAAGAAAAAAGAAAAAAAATTCTGACCCCAAATGTTGTGTGTGAATATTTATATAGAAAATTGATTTCGTTTTTTTAGTTTTTTCTATACTTGTAATAGTTTTTTTTTTTTTTGCAATTATATTAAATTAGCTACTTAATATGAATCTCTTATCTATCCATTAATTGTCCATCGATCTGTCCATCCAGCCCATAAAATATGCAACTGTTGTCCCCCGCGTGTCCATCCAGAAGCACTGGGCAGTTCAGTGAAAGACAGTCTTACTTGTGCTATAAGTATGAGTGACAAGACTAAAGCCTGTGGGACTGTGATATGTTAAATGATGAGCCTTGGGACAAGAACGCCTGTCTTTTTAATCCAACACTTCCTCCAAATGAAGATTTACACACAGACGACTTCTGTGTCCTGTCAGCTCTCAGCATCTCTCTCTCTCTCTCTCTCTCTCTCTCTCTCTCTCTTTCTCCACCCACAAACCACCTTGGAAAAGCTGTGCGAGAGAGATAGAGCTCCTTGCCTAAATCCCCTTGATTTTTTCACCCCTCCCTCAGTGCACTTGCTGGTCGCCTCCATCTCCATCTTACATCTGCTTTATCTGAGCCATCAAATCTGTGGCTACAACATAATCACCAGCACACAGCAGTTTGACCGCTGCCTTCAGCCAAATCAGCCATCGCCTGTCACTCTTAAGTAAAGAGCACCTCGCAGCTTTTCTTCACACTGACCTTTGTGTAAGAGGATGTTTCTTATCATTGCACTTGGATTTCAAAGCTATCCACGCAGCTTTCACATGCATGCGTGTTCTTGGATTGTGAATGTGGGCATATCACTGCTTCAACTACAGGCACTTTTGGCCCTGTGGAGTTTTAGAAATAAAATACAGACACACACACACACACGCACACACACACACCTGTTTGTTTTTGTGAAAAGTGGGTTCATCCCATTGGCGTAAAGGTTTTTATGCTGTACAAACTGTATATTCTATGGCCTTACACCAACCCTACCCCTAACCCTCACAGGAAACTTTGTGCATTTTTACTTTCTCAAATACAAAACTAATTCTGTATGATTTATAAGCATTTTGAAAAATGGGGACCTGGGTTATGTCCTCATAAGTCACCCTCTCCTTGTAATACCTGTGTCAGACCCATGTCATTATACAGAGTTGTGTCCTGATATGTCACAAAAACATGCCCACACACACCTCACACTATTACTAGTTTAATTTTGACTTCCAGTGATTAACAGTGATGCATCCCAGGAGAATCAGTTTTATTTTTTCTTGAACTGACAACACTGGCAAAAGTTTGGTGTAGAAACTATTTTCATTCAGAAACTTCTAGGACACTTCACATTAACTTACTGTACAATGAAAAGGCAAGTAACACACTGATTTAAACATCAAAATTAGTATCAGACTGAAAAACTAAACTCTTACAACTATATTCAAATATTAAAATAATAAATATATATACAGTATATATAAACAATTAAAGTGAAATGTCATTTTTCTGTCATTTTTCAAGTTCTGCTGTAAAACAGAAAGGGAAAAAAGAAATTTGAAGCACTTTTGGAATAAAATAATTGCTTGTTTGCCTTACTAAGACTACTTTCAATAACATTGTATTTAACGATAATAACAATAATTTTATATTATTATTATTAATAATAATTATGTTATTGTTATGAATAATGTCATTAGTAATATATAAGTAATTGTTAATGTTATTATTATTATTCATATTAATAGTAATAATTATTAATATTATTTAAATCATTTTATGGAAAGTTGTAATTTCTGTAAAAAAATATCCTCAACAATTTGCAATTTTAAACGTTAGTTAGATGGTATTTTTGATGGATATACACATATGGATATTACATTTTTAGGAATGAAAGTCTGGGTCTGGTATAAGAGTAAAACAGTAAAATATTTACATAAACACTAGAATTAAAAACAAAATGACATGAAATCTCATTTAGCAGAAAAGCTTCAAATTTGTACTTAGAGTAAATTTGTGGAACAAAAACCCCATATACGGTGTGTGAGCTTGAATGTTGAGTGTGTATTGGATCTGTAGTGCCAGTTTTAAGGGTTTCACACTGCTGTAGATGTGTGGAGTGTGAGGTCTGTGGGTTTGCTGGAGGTTTATGTTGCTTAACGGCAGCCTGATCCCTTTTACTGCTCTCTGATGGAAAGCCCCTTTCTGTTGGAGCCTGTGACCAACCACTAAATTTATCCCGCTCACATATAGAGATTGAATCCCAAACCCGGCGGATCAGCCTGTGCCTGAAATATGGTACACAAACTCAGAGTGAAATGGAGTGAGACAATTTATAGTGTAATAGCATCATCCACTCTGCAGCTGTAAATCCAGCATCTCAGATTATTGCAGGACAGAATGAGAAGAGCCTGACAAACTCCTGTCTATATTCTGAAGGCTGTGTAGTGTTTATTCAGCTTGTTCAGTTTGAGGAGCGGTTGCTAGGGTGTTCTTAGTGGTTGCTAGGATGCTACTGAATGGTTGCTGAGGTGTTCTGAGTGGTTGCTAGGATTAGATGATAGGGTATTCTATGGAATGCTATTTGAGTAGATGCTAGAGTATTTTCAGCAGTTGCTAAGGTGTTCTGACTCTTGTTGTAAGGATGTTGATAAATAGTAGGGCTGAAATGATTTGTTGAATTTATTGACAAAAGTCTGGTGTGATTACACTGAACTTGTTGCACTAGCAGTTGTACTATCCTATGAAATGACGGGGGCGATGAGGAGTAATTGTTCTAAATTGCTCTTAAATCTTTGGGAATCAGGGGGTAATTAATAGTAGTTTGCTGTTACAACACTCAAAACTTGAATGAGTTGATGAACTTATGAGTTTCTTTATGTACAAACTGGTTAGGTTGTGGGTCAGTTTGGAAGACTGTGAAACATGTTTGACTTTAGTACACTTCACCAAACCCACACTATGAAATAATCGAATTATGTAATACCCGCTAAACTTTTAAAATATTATTTGTGACATTTGAATTACTTTGTCTAGTATGTGACATTTCTAAATAAATATCTAACAAAATTGAGAGGTTTGGACATTGAGAGTAAAATACTGTAAAAATGTACCATTGGGTACCGGCACCAAATTTCAGGCACTGTTACCGGTACCAATTAAAATGTGAACGGTACCCAACCCTAGTGGAAGACAGGAACACAGTGCCGAAAACGGATGGTGCTACATAAGTTCTCTCCACTTTATTTTTGACTCAAGATCGTGTATTGCCATTTTTAAAGGGGTGGTTGACTGCTGTTTTTATAGGCTTGATTGTTTATGGGATCCAGGCTAACGTGTTAATGCTAAGTTAAGAAACAAACACATTCTTTTTCACACAATTTACTTTTATTCTACACTGCTCTGGCCCTTCTCCTGTGAATGCTCTGATAATTTCCTGGTTTTATGAAGCCCCTCCCACAGAACTACACGATGGGCTGAGATTGGGTAGCTGGTCCAGTGTGTTGTGATTGGCTAAACCACCTCTAGTGCACGTCTAAACGTCCCGCCCCTTTGGTACTTAGTGCTCGCCATGATTCTGGCCTGCACTCTCCTCAGCATGGCGGCGTTGGTATACTGTTCCCCAAAGCGGCCCCTAGAGGACGCAGTTCGAAGTTCCCTCGAAAGGGAACTGTCTCAGGTTACGTATGTAACCATAGTTCCATGAGTAGGGAACGAGACAATGCGTCCTCTAGCTCCCTGCCATACTTCGGACGCATGCTTCAGATTTTTTTCATGTGGGGAAAAAATAGCAAACTTTTGCATTGTGAAATAAGGTGGATACACACACAGGAATAGAGACATACAAAGTCAGGAAAAGATGATTATTTGATCCAGAGGGAGATTATTCCTGAAAAGAGCTGATTGTTTTCATTTACGTCAAAACAGAGCTTCTTATGCACGGTAATTTAGCCACCAAACTCAGCAGAATGTGAGTGTTAGAGTGAGTTTACTGTGCTGGTGATTAGAGGAGCTTCAGTCCCTCTGAGGATCTCATCGAGAGGCATCAAACAGATCACATTTCATTTGCAAATAGTTTTGATAAGACAAAAGTGTGATGTTTTGTCTTTTTTGTGTAGAAGGCCCTCAAAAGCTGCGGCGGCTTGTAGAAATGGCTCCACAGCTTTTTAGCTTTTCCCAAAGATGAAAGGCAAAGGCAGACAATTTCCATTAGCAACGTGGCTTCCTCTGGTTGCCACAGCAACATTGCTGCATCCGTTGTGATGTTTCCAGATAAAACTCTCAAAATTTAGTGCTATTATTGTGCATTAAAGCTGGTGCTATTACAGTGAATCACACAGGCACATTTTGTCCTGATAACCTCTCATTGCTGTCTTATATATGGTATTTTCCATCACAGAACCGCTGTATGTAACATCAGAAAAGTCGGACAGAGAAAGAAAAGAGAAGCCGTGGTTTATTATTTTGTGGAATAGATGGTGAGAGGAGGTGATAAATGATCCATTGTGCCATGAAATGAAGTTCTAAAATGCTTTAACTAATTGCTGTACATGAGAGTCAGGCCTTTCTTACACATGCTTGTCTTTTTCTCCTGACTCACAGGAAGTGGGACGTTTTTCTGTGGATCTGCTGTCGTAGACCCTCATCCCTGATCTGACAACAAAACCAGCACCTGTAAGAAGTCAAAACTTAGTATGGAAGGTGAAAAACATTCAGGTGAAACATCTTATATTACACTATGATATATATCATTGTAGATATTGATTATGTCATTGGTTCACAGTGTAATTATTTTTTATGGTATTAGTATTTCCACAATTCACAAGCACAGAATGATTGAAATTAGTACACCAAAATCATGTGAAGTACAATCATATTGCATATCACATACACAATCTAGTATTAATATGTATACTCATTCAAAATTTTTTTTTTTTTTTAAGAAGTCTCTTTTGCTCATCAAGGCTGCAAAAATACAGTAAAATTTGAAATAGTGTAAAATATTATTACAGTTTAAAATAATAGTTTTTTTTTATTATTTGAATATATTGTAAATTTGAAATTTATTCTTGTGAGCACAGCTTAATTTGTTGGTATAATTTTCAGTCATCAGTGTTAACTGATCCTTCAGAAATCATTCTAACTTTCCTCATTATTATCAATATTGAAAATATTGATAACAATACAGATAACAATATTGAAAATCAATATTGTGCTGCCTTATATTTTTTTGTGGAAATCTTAATACATTTATTCAGGATTCTTTAATGAATAGGAAGTTATTTAAAACAGAAATCGTTTGTAAATATCTTTAGTGTCACTTTTGATCAATTTAATGCATCTTTGCTGAATAAAAGTCATTATAAAAAATTGCTTCTTTTATAAAAAAGAAAAATAATAAAACTCTTACCATGTAATTGCTGTGCTCAAATCGGTTCTTTATTAGCTGGCCTTATTTAGTTGCAGTAAAGGTTATGGCAGCCGAAAATCTGTTGCTTGGTTTGATTGTAAAGGCAGTTAATCTGCAGATCCTCAAACATGTTCTCAAATGACAGCAAATTGTAGCAAAAATCATATAGTTTGCACTCAGGAATAATTCCCTCAAAAATGAAAATGTCATATTTCAATCACATCAATGTCATTCTTCCATCTGTTAGTCACTGATTATCTTTTCCTCACTTATACTTATCTTATCATAATTTTTTTTTATTTAACGTGAGCAACGTGCAATGGAACTGAAGACTTTCAGTGAAAACACAAAACTATCATATGTCTTGAGAAGTCTCAGAATATGGTGTTTGATTTATATGCACATTTATGGTGCTTATACATTTATGGTGCTTTTGTGTCTGTTTTCAGGTTGGCTAGACAGACACCATGAACTTTCATCGTACAAACAAAAAAGCTAAAACATTCTGCCTAACATCTCATTATGTTTGTGACAGAAGAAAGAAAACAATGCAGATTTTAGAGTTAAATACGGGTGATGAAATTATTGCAGATATTCAGTTTGGAGTTAGCTTTTCCTTAAAGGAGAATATGAGAACAAAACTTCTGCAGTACATTACTAGATGACTAAAAACACCATTTGCTTTATTCAACTCTTTCTTATTTGATGCAGATTTAATATTGCAGCTTATAAGGAAATGTTTTGCAATATAAAGAACAATGAAAGAAGAGCAAATATCTTTTGCTTTTCTGATCATGACACTGAATGTGTCTTTTTGTTTCTTCTTTTGTTGTGCATCTTTACACTCGTTTTATAGCTAATCAAGGGAAATCAGCGTCTTCCGCTCAGACTGAGACTTCCGCAGAAATGTGTCAAGAAAGCTCAAAGTAATTCCTGCCATAAAAGTCTTTGATGAAATATGAATGTCAACAGATTCTTGTATTGATGTTTCCTAATGAATATGCATGAGAGCATATTCACATTGTATTGATGTATGTATAAGCGTTTTTATTTTAGCTGGAAAAAGCACTGAATATTTCATTTAGAAGAGGTTTATAATTAATAAGATTTTTTCCTTTTAGCTGTTTTAAATTGTTTATTGGAATAGCAGGCATGTGTGCATTGACCTAAAAGTTTAAATATGCCACACCATACTTGCACAGGCTCATTTTATCACTCTCACTAACACACACACACACACACACACACACACACACACACACACACACACACACAACCAAAAAGTCCAGGACTCAAGATATTTACTGTAACAGGATTTAATATCAGTGTGCAGCACCACAAAAAAAGTTTTTTGATAACTTTATAAAAATAAATATTGTGATTAGAACTTCAGTCTGTATAATTTAAAATACAATTAATTAATTTATTAAAATATGTTTTAAAATGTAGAAAGAAACTTAATCGTTTCAACATGTTTCATAGAATATTCAATTTTAAAAAAGTTACATTGTCAAATTTAAATATGAATATTTAGACCACTTTAATATATCTATTTAATATTTATTTATGTAAGGAATAAATGAGTGGGCTGTTGAATTCATAGAAAACAATGCACACCTGAGGTGGTGATGCGGCCACCACACAAACCCCAGGTGTGCAATATTTTCTAATAAATTCAATGGACTGGAGTTATTCTGGTTCAGTTATAACACAGTTACCACACAGCTCTTGTGTGTAGTATTCATTTCTTAAGCATCTCATCCAATGCTTGAAGAATATAACAAATTTAAACGTTATATGAAAAATGAAGGAGGAAAAAAAATCTTGCTCTATCAGTGAAGAGACATTTGAAAATATATAGTGATAGAGACTCGAACATGTAAGGTCAGATTTTTTAAAATAGTGATACTTTTGATACTACAGATTATTTATATTACATGATCTGTATACATTAATATTTATTTATTATATAATAATAATAATAATAATAATAATAATAATAATAACACTTAATCACAATAATCACAATAATTATATAAATCATAAAATGACTCAGTAATTATCATTAAAACCAGACTTTTGTATTTTTTATTTTTTATTTTTATTTATTTATTAGCATTAGTGACCTTTAATTTGGAGCAAGATAAATTGGGGTAGTGACTTTGTGTCAGACATGTATCACTTTCCTCACATCTGATTGGTCCACCTTCAGTTTGAGATCTTTAAACCAGAACATAACCTGCCCCGGAGCAGGTTAGCAGTGGAGTGTAAGTCACTATGGCAATGAATGCTGCTAAAAGCCAAGCCACTTACATGGCACCTAAAACCCAGGATTGGTGCAAACTAACCTGCAATTTGCCTGGCCAGCCAGCTAATCCAGCTTCATGGTACAGGCCCCAGGAGATAGTATTGCTTTTCATGCATTAATTAATTAATTAATGTTTTGCCAAAAACATGGTAATCATCTCTTTTGTCATATTGTTTTTTATTCTTTTGCTGTTTTAGGCTGTAAGGACCTTAATGGAAATAATGGAATTCATTTGGCGAAGTGCTACTGTCAGACTTCGGTTCCGTGTGTTGTGTGTGTTTTGCACCTCATGTGTTTCCATGTCCTTATTTGGTCTTTCCTTTTCCTATCCACGTTGTGTGAATTTGTTTCCAGCTGTGTTTTATTAATTAGTTAATTTGTTCCCAGGTGTGTCCGACTGGTGTCTTTGTATTTAAAGTGTTCCCAGTCCCTAGCTCTCTGTCTGCTGTTAGATGGCATCCTGAGCTTGGCTCCCTTTGTTGGTGGAATTAATGTCTTGTTAAAGTATTCTCCAGCATCTCCTCATTCCTCTCTAGTGAATTATGACCGATGCGGACTGGAAATGTGATCAAGACTTGCCTGGGACTACTTTAGCCATGCATTTCATAATTGCACACCTTAAAACCTTCATCAGTCAATCAGATTCAAACAGCAACAAGGTAGAAATTAATTTATATAAATATTTCTGGGAGTACCTCATGTGTTGCATGCACATTTTATCAGTGCTTTAAGTGGGCCAGTACGCACCGGTACTCAGTACCGCCACTTCCAAATATAGCTCTTGAGCGTACCACCACCTCTCCGTTTGCCCACAATGTGCTTTTAGCATACCGGTACGTTCATTTGGACATCTGTTTAATAGAGGTTTTAATCCTTCGCTTTTCAGAGCGCCCTTCACAATGCACGCTTCCTAATTCTTCCTAGTTCTGAATATGGAGCGTGAATCATTTGAGTCAGTTCGGGAGTTTAGAGCAGCTTCGCGGATCATTTGAATCAGTTCAAGCAATTGGAGCGGGTTCGCGAATCATTCAAATCAGTTCGGGAGTTTGTAGCAGGTTCGCAAATCATTTGAGTCAGTTCTGGAGTTCGGAGCTGCTTCGCGGATCATTTGAATCAATTCGAGAGTTCGGAGCGGGATCGTGAATCATTGAGTCAGTATGGGGATTGCAAATCATTTGAATCAATTCGGGAGTTCAGAGCTGCTTCACGGATCATTTGAATCAATTCGAGAGCTAGGAGCGGGTTTGCGGCAGGCTGCAAGGAAGTCGACCGGAAGTTAAAGTCGGCTGCATGCTGCCATCTTGTAGCAGAACTTCACTTGCGTTAGCATTCCCATTGACTCCCATTCATTTTGGCGTCACTTTGACAGCAAATAACTTTACATCTGAGCCGTTTAAAAACTCTGTTTGTCCATTATTTATTTCTAAAGATACACGACAATGTATAAAGGGCTCCAATATCTTCTATGTTACATTATGGCCCCGTAGAAACAGTTTTTGTAAAAAATAGGCTAACGATTGCATCATAACCACTCGACTCTCTGTCGCATTACCGTACAGACAGGAGGAGAAGCTCGCAGGCAATTAACTTAATATGGCGTACTGGCGTTACATTTTAAAATACTATTCAAAATAATTAATCAGAATACTTACTCCTGCTCACTCACGACAAAGAACTCTTCGTTTGAGTCTGCGCGTCAGAAACGGAAGTGCTAGAAAACGCTAAAAATGGGCTTCAATTGTCTCAGTTGAGTTCCAATGGGGTTGCTGTCTCCATTTCTTTTACTGTCTATGGTTCGCGGATCATTTGAATGAATTTGAGAGTTCGTATAGGGTTCGAGAATCATTTGAATCAGTTCGGAAGTTCGTAGCAGGTTTGCAAATCATTTGAGTCAGTTCGGGAGTTCACACTTCATCTACAGCGATATCATTGACTTGATTGCAAATAAATGCACAGACACTATTTAAACTGAACAGAGATGTAATAACTGAATTCAATGATGAACTGCCTTTAACTGTAATTTTGCATTATTGACACACTGTTTTCCAAATGAATGTTGTTCAGTGCTTTGACGCAATGTATTTTGTTTAAAGCACTATATAAAAATAAAGGGAGTTCAAAGCGGATTCGCGAATCATTTGAGTCAGTCTGGGGAACGCGAATCAGTTCGGGAGTTCGTAGCTGGTTCGCGAATCTCAGTTCGGGATTTCGGAGCTGGTTCGCGAATCATTTGAGTAAGTTTGGAAGTTTGAATGCAGTAATGCTGTAGTTCTTTCTAAGGGTATTTTTTCAAAATCCTTTTGCACATTTTATTTATGTTCAGTAGTTCTTTCTAGCTCAAGCAAATCCACAAACTAATAAAATTATTTATTATTAAGGTTGGCTGTTGACTGCTGTATATAAAAGCCCTTCAATATAGTTGTTGTTACCTCAGGGGATGAGGGGAATCATTTTTTTGGCTATAATAAAGTACCGGCACCTCTTTTGGGCCACTTAAATTCACATTCAGTTTATTTCAAGTTTCTAGGATTCTCAAGTTAATTTCCTTTCTGATGTTACCGAAAGCTATGAAATTTTTAATGAGTGAAATGTTTAATCTTTCAGGCTGATTTACAGACTGGTTGTGAACATGTTTAGTGTTATTTTTTTTTTCTATTTATTTTGCGTTATTTTTACACTTCCTTTTCTGAGAAAAAAAAAAGCGAGCTCATGTTTTGGCCAAAGACCACAACAAAAGTGCAAATGCTAAGTAAAGCTGTTTATATAGCACACCGGTTACACACTCAAGTCAAAATATAAAATGCAACTATACAAATGTACAAATAAGGACATCTAAAAAGATAGAGGAGCACATGGCAAATAGAGTGCAAACCAGTTAAATAATACTCCTTCGTGAAATGCTATATTACTTTAAAGAAAACAAAAATTTCATATAAAAATAAAGAAGGGGAAGACGAGGGAAAATAAATTGCACGTCGTAAATTAACCTGCATTTATTCAGCAGTGTTTCATCATGTATTGTTAGTTTGTCATAGGACTGACAGATGATGGAGTATTACTCTGCATCTCAGACAGAAGCAGCATTGTGATGGAGATTTTATGTGGAACAAGATGTAGGGCTTTGGCTCAGTGCCTAGACGGAGAGCACAGGACGGCCTGACCGTGATTTCTTTTACAAAGCCTGCGCAGTCATCCAACCGAATATGGGTTAGTTAGAAAGGGTTTCCCTGCAGCTCATCTGCCCATCTTGTAAATCCAGTGGCAGCCATGTTCATGGCTCTGATCAATTTAATGTGTCAGTGAGTTAGACAGATAACTTTAGAGTTCAGGAATGAGTCATTAAAGGAATAATAATAATAATAAAAAAAAAAAACTATTCCTAGTGAAAACTGGGCTACACATAATGACTGATGTATAGTTCACCCTAAAATGAAAATTCAATCTGTGGTCATTTTCTGTCCATTCAAGTTCTGGTGACCAAAATGTCCAAAAAGTTTAATAAAGGAATTGTTTGCCTTTAGGTCATCCTAGATGTAGATATTTTCTTCATCAGAACAGGTTTGGTTAAACTTAGCATTCCATCACTTGCTCACAAATGAATCCTCTGAAATGAATGGGTGCCATCAGAATGAGAGTCCAAACAGCCGATAAAAACGTCACAATAATCCACATCACTCCAGTCCATCAATTAGCATCTTGTAAAGAGAAAAACTGCATGTTTGTAATCAATCCGTCAATACGTTGTAAACGTTCCATATTGCTTTCTCATTTAAATCAGGAGAGAAATTTTACATTTCTATGCATTTAGCAGATGCTTTTACCCAAAGTGCCTTACAGTGCATTCAGGCTATTCATTTTTATTTTATTTTTTTACCAGTATGTGTGTTCCATGGGAATTGAACCCACAACCTTTTACACTGCTTAACACAATGCTCTACCACTTAAAACTAATATAAATATTTAAAAACAGTTCTAAACAAATGTGTTGGTGGATTTTGATGTGAGAAAACAACATGGTATGTACTTTGTCACTAGATAAAGTGTCATTACGGATTATGTACTTTTATTTTAGCCAGAAGTAATGGTTTAAAGTTAAAACGTCTTGATGGAATTGTTTACAACCATTACAACCAATTATCACAAACACTCAAGTTTTCACTTTACGAGATATTAACTGAAGGACTAGAGTGGTGTGGAGTAGAGGTCTACAAAAGTTTTCTTTTTTTTTTTTACTAGCTGTACCCGAACCCAGCCTGGAAGACACAGAACCAACTGGACCCCATCTGCACATATTCCACAGTAAATTGCTATTAAAATGTCGATAAACAAGTTGCGGAAATGTAACTTTTTGTCTTACCTAATGTAAGAAGCCTTCGCCCTTGTACCACAATCAAAGAAAGTTCCATCCATTTCATTCCTCTAACAGCTGGGTGATCTATTATTGTATTACACACAATGTTAAACAGATCTGGGACCCAAATAAATAGATTGGGACCCGACTCCAACCCAGCTGTCCATTTAAAATATAGCCCCCGAACCCATACCGATCCCGGGTCCATGTAGACCTCTAATCTGGATTATGTGGATTATTTACATTTTTACAAGACATTCATTGATGGACTGGAGTGATGTTGATTACTTGTGGAATATTGTAACGTTTTTTAATCAATTTATTGGACTCTCAATCTGGCACCCATTCACTGCAGAGGATCCACTGCTGAGCAAGTGATGGAATGCTAAAATGATCGAAATCTGAAGAAACAAACTCATCCATATTTTGGCCTGAAGGAGAGTAGATTTTCATTGAATTTTTCATTTTTGGTTGAACTATCTCTTTAAAAATAACCATATTCTAAGAGTCATGTGCAGAGGTATGTGCAACCATACAGTACAGAATCGTGCCCAATCGTGCTCTTTCATTACATTTAATTCACACTGTAAACTCAACACTCAGCTAGAGCCTTTTTTGTTTTGTTTTGTTTTCCTGCAGAGCTGTAGATTTAGAGCCTGTACATCTCTGCCGTTGGATAGTGGTGCAGAAAACAAAAAGTATTTAAGAGAAAAATGCTAAAATGCTCAATGTGATAAATGCTTCCGGGGAACCAGATTTCTTGTTTGTAATACACAATATCTACTACCAGACAAGCTGTAATCTAAGGACAAAGACAAAAAGCCCATTATGTGGAAACAGCCCAACATTGCTTAATGTACCAAAGCAATAACCCAGAAACACAAAACCTTTCAATCTTGCTGGTCGTAAACACTGTCTACAGGTGATAGGATCATGCCATAATCAAAACACAAAGCCAAAAAGGCATCGGTTCATAGTCTATAACAAACAAGTTTAATATCAAACTTTTGGATGAGGCTGGTGGACTCATCCATTTTATCTTTAGACAATGTTTATAATCAATACGATGCTAAATAAAGTTGGTCTTGCAAGGCCAAAGTATTAGTGCATGCTAAGCTGTGTCAACATAATGGATCTGGATGGGTAAGAGGCATAAAGTTAAATCTTTGTGCCTTGTGCATCGTTCTTGCATGCAGATGGTGTTTATGTTCATTAAGGTGTGAGAGGAACTCTGCAGTCATCACTTTTGGTATATTAATCAGCATTTGTTCAATTTATAATGGGCAACACAATGGAAGAAAACGCTCTGCAACAATGTTTTTTTTTTTTTTTTTTGCATTGGATGTTTTGCCTGTAAATGGTGTTTATAATGAGAAGTGTAAGAAATTGTCTGTTTTTGTAGAACATTAAGTCACAGAAGTTATTTCAGTGCAGTGTTTAGCAGTGGAGAAGTGCAGACATTTTAGAACATGGTAATCAATGAAATATTATGAAAATGGTTTGGTTCCAGTGTTTCTTCTAAAATGGAACTTGTTCTGAATGGAAATCAGTTCTCATTTCCCATAGGCCCCGTGGTGATAAAGTACGATCCCTTAATAACCAATTGCATCTGGGAAAATGGCCAAGCCTGGACACTACAAGTGCTGTAAAGAATGATGCGAAAGGTCTGGCCAGATGCATCAGAGGAATTAAAACATATGCTCAAAGCACCTCATTTTTTACTGTAAGTGTCACGTATTAGCAATCTTAAGGCTTGTGGAAAGGTTGACAGATTTTGAAATCAGATTTGAACTTGACCTAAGCTCTCATCTCATTCCTGGCCTTTACCCTCCAAAATCACAGCAGACAATTTAACACCTTCCAAAATTGTATTCTGATGTCATATTCCTGAAGGCAGAAGTTGAAATAATCTTTTATCCATAGGAGCAGCCTTTGCTTTTTCTTTTTTGAGGCCATTGATTAATGATGAAAAAAGAGGAACATTGTATTGCTTAATGAGTTAGTTCACCACAAAATGAAAATTATGTTTATTTGGAATGACACCTTCGTGTAAGACCTTCGTTCATCTTCAGAAAACAAATTAAGATATTTCTAATTAAGTCGGAGTGCTTTCTGACCCTCCATAGACCCTTCATCAGTGGCTCAACTTAAATAATACAATAATAACACAATTTATTGGACATAATCAGCGTTGAAAGCGTGCGTGAACATAATTAGCACAATAACATTTTTAGAGGAAAAGCGTGTTTATATGCATTGTAATACTCTCTAAAATGCCGGAGAAAAAGAAAGGAAAGAAAACACATAAACATTTGAAATGGTTCATTATTATGGCAGTGACAGGTATGCAACACAATTAAGAAATATGTATTCTATACAATTATATACATAAAAACATAAACCTTGTGTAAATAAGAGGTTGCATTAAGTTATTTCTGCTAATCTCCACATTTTTCATGGCATCCATAATTTTGAACGATAAAATGCAAGTGCATCTAGTTTCCGATTTTTAAACAGGAGATTTAATATTCAAATAATAAATACGATTATTAAATATGAATTTATTCTCATTATACTGTGAGTGAATCACTATCCAAATCGATGAGTTTTATCGCTGAGGTGCCATGTACATTTATTTTTATTTTTATTTTACCTCCGTCCGAATAGGGTTTTAGTTGTGTATTTATCCCAGATAATGCTCCTAAAAAAAATTTTTTTTCTTTTTTTTTCTTTTAATCTTGACTGATCTGAGTAGTTTGAGATCTTTTCTGAAACTCGAGGAGACTCATGAGATTACTCTTTTGCTAAAACTTTTGATTTCACTGCTGTTGAGGAGAGAAAAGCTGAGATGAAAGAGGTCTGATTTATGATTGTTCATTCGTACAGGTGAAACTAAGGTGTTTTGTCTGATGACAGAATTGGAGGCTCAGGATTAGGTACATAAATGATAAAAATGCTATTTCACTCAAAATTAATTAGCTGCAAATCAATTTTAAAGAGGCCTTGGGTTGTTATCTATGACCATGACACAAAGCCATTAGCATTGAAATATGTGAGTGCAGTGTCTCCTAGGCTTCAAGTTATGAATTAACAATAGATGCAACCTGTTTGATTGTACAATGATAAACAACAGTACAATCATTACCATAATAATGAGGAAAAAAATCATTTAGGGTAATTTGGATTGCAGGAGAACATTAACTTTGAATACAAAGCAGAAAACATTTATTCATGTATATTAACCAGACAAATGCTATTTTATTAGCGCAGATCCAATTATAGAGCGACGAATCATTAAAAGCATTTCAAACGCGGGGAGATGCTGCCACATGTGAGCCACAGATGCTTGTTCTCCTCACGCACGTTTTGAAATGTCGGTGTGGATTTGAAATGACTTTTGTGGCATAGGTTATAGACACATTCAGGAAAAGACATGGGTTTTATGACACCATTCAGGGCGGGCGCCTGCTGTGAATTTGACACCCGTTGTGAATGATGTTTGATATTGCAGAGACATTCTGTTGGGAAGATCACCTGGTAATGATGTTTCTCCATGTGTGTCTTGGATAATGCAAATGGATGTACATCTCTTTTTTGACACAACACCTCATTACCGGTGTTATATCGTGACAGTGGTATTGTCATTGCGACCATCCCAGTGTCTAGAACTGAAATAGTATGGTCTGGTGTGTTTGATTCATATATGCAAAAGAGTCATGTCCATTTAAATAGATTTTTCAGACAAGTGGATTCACAATGCAAATCCAGGAAAATATGATAAAAATCCAATCTTTTGTCAAATAATTTGTTGAATACAACAAAAATACTTGATGATCCCTGCCTGTGAAGTTCACTTACCTTTGCTTGGTTCACTAAAAAATAAATTAAAAAATGTTAATTTATATATATATATTATATATATATTTTTTATATAATTTTTTCCAAATTGTCTGTATATGATCCAAATTGCATGCATAAATAAATAAATAACATTAAATAATAAATAAATTATATTTTATGAATTTATATTTATGTATTTTTTTATATTATATGCTGAAATATTGCCCTGTCAGGCTTGTGTATGTATGCATATTATATTGAAATTATAATATTTGTTTTTTTTATTTACTTATGTGTACCTTTTGCAAAGGTGACTTCAAAATACGTGGACTTCACACTTTAAAATTGTGCTTCTGCTCAAAATGAATCAAACGGAAACTTATCTTTGAATGTAGCCGGACATAGCCATTTCATGTAATATTTAAAGCTGCGTTTTTCATAAATATATCTAACTAGCGGAAATTAATAAATAAAATAAAAACATTATAAAAAAATATACCATTAATAACATGCAGTTCATTGAAATATTCTGCAGCCCCGGTGTTAAGAAACTCTGCTCTAGACTGTCCTACACATTTGCAGTGAACTACTAAGTCATGCTTTTATTGTCTTTGTTTATGTCTTATCTCACCCAGGGCACAAAGTTGGCCAGGACTGTGACTAGTGTCTCCTCAGAAATATATGTCTCTCTTGCAAACCGTGTTAGTCACGTCCACCATCCTTCTTCTTACTCCGTGGTGCAACTTCATTCTTTCACCAAGTATTTAGAATGACAGTTACATATCACGCGGCGCTGAAAATAAGATGAGAGATTATGTTGGTGACACCTTGCTGAGTCCCTCAATCACTCTGACCCAGAGCCGGTGAGAAATATTAAACCCAGAACGTCTGTATCAACATACTGTGAGGGTGAATTACGTGCTAGACACAACAGAAGTGATAGCAAAGGTTTAGCCCTCACTGCCCTGCATTCATTCACTCTGATGGGTTTAACAACCTTGACTTGCTTGCAGAGGACATACTCTGAATGAGGTACATGTGTGTAAACGGTTGTCCTGTGGTCTAACTGCAGGGTTTTGAAGAACAGAAAGAATATTATGTGAGAGCAGTGTTATAGCTATGCCAATTTCTTAAGGTTAGTGATTGAAAAACGTGCTAGAGATTTCTGTGAACAGCACGTATTTCAGTAAAATGTGTTTATAAAGTGGTCAAATCGGTCACACGTTATTTTAACGTGAGCTTAAATGAATTGGGCCATTGCAGAGCATTTCTATCAGTCATTTTTCTTACATTTTTTAGTGACTTAAGAGACTGTGAATCAGAATCAATCAAGCGCTTCTAGGAGTCATTGAAGAGAGAGACGCCTCATTTGAAAGCGATTAACAGGGAATCACATTAGAGTTAGTGAATAGACCTGTTCTTAACCTTTGTATAACACACTCTCTATGGGACTGTGAACTCATTTCCACTATGAACTAAAACAAAACTTGAATTAAAGGAATTGTTCAGCCAAAGATGTAAATATGTACATATGTTCATGACATCTAGGTGAGTTTGTTTCTTCATCAGAACAGATTTGGGGAAATTTAGCATCCCATCCCTTGCTCACCAGTGGATCCTCTGCAGTGAATGGGTGCCGTCAGAATGAGAGTCCAAACAGCTGATAAAAACCATTACAACAATCTATAAGTAATCTACATCACTCCAGTCCACCAATTAATGTCTTGTAAAAGTGGAAAGCTGCATGTTTGTGAGAAGCAAATCTATTATAAAGTTGTTTTAGTTTTAAACCATCACTTTTTGTCAAAATGTCTACAGTCAATAAAACACTTCCTCCAGTGAAAAAGCCTATCCCAGGTTGTTCTCTCACATCAAAGCCCACAGACATATTTGTTTAGATCTGTTTTAGACTGTTTTTGGTTGTAAACCGTGCTTACTCTGTGCATATTTCTCTCCTGGTTCAGAGAAGATGATTTTTTCACTGGAAAAAACAATGTTATGGATATAGGCCTTGTATTTTAACTCAAAAAAAAAAATTATAATAATAATAATAATATTTGATGGACTGGTGGTTTATTGTGATGTTTTTATCAGCTGTTTGGACTCTCATTCTGACGGCACCCATTTACTGCAGAAGATCCACTGGTGAGCAGGTGATTGAATGCTACATATTTCTACATAATATGTTCTGATGAAGAAACAAACTCATCTACATCTTGGATGGCCTAGGGTTGAATACATTAGTACATCTAGGTGTTTTTACCAGTAATACTGATGCAAAGTTTCTGTCAATACTAGTTTAATATTTTTAGATCTCTAAAATGACCATACCTCACCAGTCCAACAGTGAGCAAAAAGTATTTTTTTCTGTTGACCGTAATCTCTGAGCCTCTTTCTCACCATTTCAACTTTCTGTTTCTCTTCTGTTTTGTCATGCATGCAGTGAGATGTATCAGATTGGAAAGATTGTTTCGAAACCCACTGCTTATCAGCTGTCAGAGCAGAGGGAAAGACAGACAGAGAGTGAGGTGCTGCAGAGGAATGGAGTCTGGGAAAGGAAATGTAAAACTGATTAAATAATTGAAAGCCAGTAAAACATTCCCCAGAGGTGTAGATATGATTACTGATCAGTCTGTCATGACCATTGCCGATTTCTAAAGACTAGTTTTGTCACTTTAAAAGTGCCAATGGCACTTGACCAATCACATTTACAGATGGATTATTATATGGACATAGACAGATGGAGCGACAGACACTTTACTGTTCAAAATTATCATTTTTTTTATTAAGCAAGGATGCATTAAATTGACCAAAATGGTCATTAAAGACATTAATAATATTACAAAATATTTCAGTTTCAAATAAATGCTGTTCTTTTTAGCTTTCTATTCATCAATAATATGAAACAGCATAACTATTTTCAAAATTACTAATAATCAGAAATGTTTCTTGAGCAGCAAAGCAGCATATTTGAATTATTTCTGCAGGACCATGTGACACTGAAGACTTGAGTAATGTTGCTGAAAATTCAGCTTTACATCACAGGAATAAATTAAATTTTAAAGTATATTCAAAGAGAAAACAGTAATTTTAAATTGTAATAATATATCACTATATTATTTTTTTACTGTATATTTAATCAAATAAAGGCCGCCTTTGTGAGCAGAAATAACATATTACTGACTATATAGATGTGGTAAATGTTAGTTGTGTTTTAGCACTATATAAACTTGTTAGCATTAATCAATTTAGTGTTGACAAGTAGTTCATCGCGTTGATAACTCATTATCACCCAAAAATAGCATTTGTTTCCATATGATCAAGCCTATATATACCCGCCATGTTTAAAATGGTTGAATTTCGACAATCTCACTAAGTGACATAATTGTTGTTCTGCGACTCCAGGATTGACTTTCTCTGTGCAATTCCTGTTATGGATGTAGATGTAAAAAAAAAAAAATTACTATTACCCATACTATTAAAGATCAATTTCTGACAATGTCGCCATCAGCTACAGCATCACATCAGATAGTCCACTATAGATACCCTGAAGAACAATCCCACTCATTCTCTGCTAAAGGAGGAGTGTAGTTGGCACAGAAATACTCCATCAAACATCCATCTCGTTTTTGGATGTTCCAACTCATTTTGGTAATGTTTAGCATGAGAATCCAACAGTGTAAATAGGTCAGAATGCATGAAACAACTAAAAACAATAGTGAGAAATGCTATTCTAATGAACCATTTTTCTAAGAAGAGGCTTTACACTAATTTAGAAACACACACATACATACACATACACACACACACACACACACACACACACACACACACACACACACACACACACACACACACACACACACACACACACACACATATATATATATATATATATATATATATATATATATATATATATATATATATATTTAGTTGTACTTCTGTCATGCTTCTGAAAATTATACTAGCGGCATCGCTACATTTAGTTATTCACTCCCCAGCGCTGGATCACTCTCATTTCGTTTGGCTAGAGAGGACGTTTCAGGCAGGCTGGCGCCCTGCTGGGAGTGGAGAGAAGGGGTCTCTCATGCAACTGCCCCCACATCTGTCTCTCCACGTCTCTGTGGGTCTCAGGTGTCTGCTGTGCTGTTTGTGTCTCTGGAGCCTCTATATTACATCACTAGTTTGAAGAACTTTCACCCCTTCAGATCTCTGACCTGCAGAGACTGGTTTCATGCTGGACACTTTAGTATGTGCACGTTGTTTTTGGGCTGCTTTCATCATGTTATTGACTTGTAGGAAAACATTTCACCTGTTTTTTAGTGCATCTCCCAGCTCAGTCGGGAGAGCATCAGACTTGTAATGGAATAGTTGACTCAGAAATCTAAAGTTGCTGAAAATGAACTCACCCTCAGTACATCTAGATCTGGTTGAATTTGTTTGAGTTTGTTTTTCATCAGAACAGATTTGGAGATCACTTGCTAACCAGTGGATCCTTTGTAGTGAATGGGTACCATCAGAATGAGAGTCCAAACAGCTGATAAAAACATCATAATAATCCACACCACTCCAGTCCATCAGTTAACATCTGGTGAAGTGAAAGTTCTTAGTAAGAAAAAATCAATTTGGACTCTCATCCTGACGGCACCCATTCACTGCAGAGGATCCATGATGAGCAAGTGATGTAATACTACATTTCTCCAAACCTTTTGAAGAAACAAACTCATCCGCATCTTATATGGCCTGAGGGTGAGTACATTTTCAGCGACTTTTTTATTTTATTTTTGGGTGAACTATTCATTTAATCTGAATGTTCAAATGGAAGCCTCACAGTTCATAGAATGTAGCTCAGCTTTTAGTGCATGGTGCAAGCAGTGCCATGGTCATGGGTTTAATTTTCAATTGCTTAGGATAAAATGGTCTGCCAAATGCAAAATGTTGGCCCCACCAAATCTCAACAACATCAAGCACATTGAATATTATCTTTCAGTCAGTGTGATGGATTCTCCTTGCTTTGGCAGTGACCAATGAGCTTTTTCTCTAAAGAACTGGCAGGCTGTTGTCCTGCTGGATTCTGATCCAAACTAATTTTCCTCAACAATCACAAAGCCGTATAACAGACATTGTTTGTTATGCATGAGATTTTTCTTCCTGCACTTAAATGACTAATGAAATAAGAAAGTGGAGGCAGAACTGTTTGTAATTATTCAATGTATAATTGAAGTGAATTCATTATATTACAATAGTTTTCGTTTATGCAGCACTCCAGAGATTTTGATAAGCTTCACATTGATTTCCTGCCCAGATGGGTTCCTATGATCCTGAAAAAAAAAAAAAAAAAAAAAAAAAAGCCCTGTAAATATCAGGGATTTCAAAAATAGTCATGGAAATTACATTAAAAAGGTAAAAAAAAAAAAAAAAAAACTTTAGTATGATTTTTTTTTCTAGTTATGCTTAATTAAAATGTCCTGAAAAATCATGCAAATTGGTCAGAAAATGTGCAATGAACAAAATCATTTTGTTTTGAGTCAGTGGATACCAGAGCCAATTGAACCAATGGAAAATACATAAAACTAAGCCTGCAAAGCATACAGAATACATATAAAAAAACACACTTTTTGAAATGGAACATTTTATTGGGCCTTCAGACTATAACTAACCCTACTATAACTAACCCTTCTCACAGGGGTACACACACACACTGTCTTAGTAAGATGACATTAAAATCCTTATTTTTATGTTCAAAGCTCTGAAGATTCAAAACATATAATGCAATGCAATTACAATAATGACTGTGAGATGAACAAATAAATGTTCTTCAAAAGCAAGAAGTAAAGATGTTAAGAAGATGCGAAATTATTTATGGTTAATCAATGGAACAGTCCTGTTAGTGTTCTTGAAATATTACTAACAATATAAAAGTTGTATTTAGGTTTACTTTACAAATCAGTAAAGATTTCACAGCATAAAAAAATGAAGGTAAAGTTGGACATTTGTACAATTATACTAAAAGGCTGTTTACTTGATAAAAAAAGATTAAGAATAAACTATCAATCAGATGACCGAAAGCATGTAGTAGATTGTGTGCAACAGGTTTTTCAGCAAAGTTGGACAATTTAGAGGCCTCAGAAGTTTGTGGATGAAAAATTATATAATAAGCTTTAACCTTTCAGATTAGATGCAGTTGTAATCATTTCATAGTGCAGCATTTGCATGAAAGAAAAAAGTGGTCCTAACTAGATGCCTCTTGTGGTTTTCTTTCTTTCTTTCAACTTTGTGAAGTTTTCAACTAGCTTGTTTGTGCTGTGAACACTGAAATCATTTAAGGAGAGTTGTTTCTTTCAATAAATACTCTGATTGATTTTTACTCAGTGGATGATAAAATAGATTAACAAAGTCCCACAGATTGCTTTGAAAGATAGGGTGGTTGGCAACACCATTGCAACCACTCATTGAGCTTCAGTAAGTTTTGCTAGAGCTAGAACTGGTTTTGTACTGTTTCTACTGTGTTTGGTAATAAAAGCCTTTTCATTTTGCTGTGTAATCCCATATTGAGCGGTTTATTGAATTGGTCATAAACCTGCTTTGCTTGAACCACCAGCAATCTTCCTCCAGACTGATGTCGGTCTCTAAAGGCTCTGTCTTAATGAATGAGAACACAAGCTTCTCATTAAGAAGTTATTTGTTTCTTTTTCACCTGATTTATTCTGTCAGTGTCCTGAAATTGCCTGTAAATGTTCTTATACTTTCACTCTTTCTGTAACAAATAACAAAATTGACTTTGCGCAAATTTAATTTCACTGACTCTCAGAAAGTTTTTGGTTTATGTGACAGTCACCGAAATTATTTTGTTTTATGAGAGAGCGTTTTGAAGTGTTCAGTGAGATCCCAAAATCTCTTGATTTTTAGAGCCATTAAAATATTGCATGTTAATTTATTTACCCGCTAAATCAAAATGATGACAATGTAATAATTACAAACTTCTACAGAGTGTTTGCACAAGTATCAGTTTTGGAGAACTCATGTAGAAGTCAAATCAATCTAGTTTACTTATGCACTGTGACATATTTGGATATTCAGCAATGAAAGATGTCTGGTGGATTTTATGTGTTAGGTGAAAAAAGAAATTTGTATTCTAATAATCTTTGCTTTATGAACTACTTCAAAAGTTACTTTCAATATCGTTGCAGTTTCTCCATCTTTCAATAAGTTTATCAGTCGTTCAGTTCAACAGTTTGTGGATCTTCAGCTCTCTCAGAAACCAGACTCCACCAGCCTGGTTTGAAATAAGTTCGATTTATTTTTGCGATTTCTTGGTGCCTGGATTACTTCACTTTCCTGTCATGTAAGCTCTGGACTGTACACAACTCATTACAAGATAACCTTGGATTGTTGCCACCCTTTAGTCGAGAGGATTTGTATGATCTCAAGGCGAAAGCTTCCACCCAGCACAAACTCAATAGGAAACTAAGCCTGCCATATAGAGCGCTGTCCTAAATATGAAGAACAAGGATCTTCCATCATCTTCTCTAACACAAAGCTGCATTTAAATGCATCTAAATCGCAAGCGTAGCTGTTACCAGATCTTATTTTGGGTGGTGGATGTCTGTGGTTGCTTATCCTTCTTGACAGGTTGATGGGTTTACAGCAATGCCCCCCCCCCCCACACAGAGTACTCTTTACCCGCTGATGTTATGCACCTCCACTCATGATCATGCATCATATGAGAGACTGCTATGCATTTTAGAAATGTGTTCTGACTTCAGGGCTTTTTTTTTCAAACTTGTTTAGGGATATTGTATATATAGGAGTGGGTGATATACAGTAGCTACATTTTTTTTTTCTTTTATTTATTCATATTTTCAGCCAGTGTGTCAGTATATATGCATTTCCTATGACATGGAAAACCAACACATTGATGTAACCAAACAGTGATTGTTACAAATAGATTGAAAATGTTTGTAAGCAAAAATCTTGTTAAAATCTATCTAATGTAGCCATTTTCCCTAATAACTATATTCAAGCCCTATAAACCTATCATTTTCATTTACATGCACCAATTTAATAATATATAATATTATCCACATCAGACATTTGAATAAGTGGCCTATATAATAATAATAATATTGTTTTAATAGGAGTGTGTGATATAGCTCTTTTTTCAGTGCTTGAATCAGTATGTCGATATCTATGCATTTTCTCTTTGACGTGGATTTTTTTTTTTTACATGGGCATATTTTATAATAATAAAAATAATAATAATAATTATTATTATTTATTTACATAAAATGTACTATATGATATAGGCTGCTGAAAAATATATCAATTGAGATTATGTTTTTAAGTAAACTCTAAAGTACAGTTGGCTGTTTCAATGTATGTTTACGATGTCTGAAGAAACAAAACTAAAAAACAAAACAATGTATGTCTTTTTGATAATCAACATCATATGATGTGGTGACTCCCAGTGAAAATGAAAATATTGAACCACCGTCTGATAGAGTAGGAGCTCCTATTAGAAACCAACATTTCAGAGACCTGATTTGATTAGGCTTTACTTCAACAGTTCTCCTCCAACCATACGACTCTATTCTGGTATGTAATGCTCACTTTTCATGATGCCATAAATTCCTAATCTATAAAATCTTGACGTTGAAAACCCTGTTTCACAGAAATATGCCACATTACTGAAGTAAAATGCATGATTCAGAGGAGGTGTAGTATAATGCTAAAGCATCAGACTTTTGGTTGTAGACTCAAAACCCACAGGAGATGATGCATAAAACTCCATAGTGCCCTTGAGCAAAGCACTTAACCCCAGGTTGCTCCAGGGAGATAATAAGTGTGCTTTAAACTTTAGATAAAAGCTTCTGATTGCATGACAAATAATTAAGTAAGTAAATGGAATTACCAGATTGACACTGGCATAACTTATAGAAACAAATAGTAATGCCTGACCAAACATTGCAGTGTTCAAAGCCATTAAAGCATACATTTCATTTACAGATGATTTAAAACACCAAACTTCCAGCACTTCCAGTTTCTACGCAACTGCAGATTTGAACCCAAAACACTCCATCTGATTCATTTTTATGTAACTATTTAATAAATGCTTCAGTGCCGTATAAAGTCTTTAAATGGAACGAAATCATTAAAAGTTAATGAAGAGTCCATTTTGCTGATCGTGCCGCCATACAGCGTTTTATATCATGATAAGCCTCGCTGCTTTTACTGCAACTGCTGACAGTCGCCAACCATTAGTGCACTCTATAATGAATGTTATACGATTATAACAGGGTGAATCTCACAAAACCTATTAAAAAAAATGTTTTGGGGATTTTTCAGTTCAAAAGCAAAATAATAAAATTAGAAATAATATTTAGAAGAAATTGAAGCCTATTGTAAAATGGGAGGTGTTATTAAAATGTTTGTAATTATGAAATATATATATATATATATATATATATATATATATATATATATATATATATATATATATATGTGTGTGTGTGTGTGTGGTAGTAGTATTATTTTCTATACATATGTTCTACTATAAAATATATATGTAATATAGTATATGAATAATTTTTCAATCAAAATGCAAAAGAAAAAAATTATATAAGGTCTGGTGTTCCCCGGGGTTCATTTCTTGGTCCGGTACTGTGTATCCTTTATATGCTGTCTCAAGGGTCTGTTTTTGACTAATATGAGGTCTCTTTTTACCTTTATGCAGATGACACCCGAATTTATATCCCTTTGAAACGTGATAACAAGCAGACCATAAAATCTAATTTGGATTGTTTTAAGCAACTAAAACTTTGGCTTGCAACTAATTTCTTAAGACCTTCATGAAAGTAAAACTGAATTTATTGTGTTTGGCTCAAATGAACACTGTGTGTGCATGATTGTGAATTTGCATCTCTGTCACCTTCTAGTACTAAATGTGTCAGAAACTTGGGCGTCTTGTTTGATGATAAACTAAAATTTGATAAGCAGTTAAGTATCATGGTTAAGTTTTGTGTTTATTTGTAAAGCACTCGACAGCCCGGGCTAAACTAAATAATCAGGAATCCTGTTTAGTATTCAGCCAAGCACTTTACAAGGAGTTCATATTCTTGGATGCAGAGCAGATATGGGTAATCAGGACAAGACTTTTTTTTTAAAAAAGGAAGGGGTGATTGTGCTTTTTCTGTTATCTGCCCTAAACTATGGAATAGTCTCCATTTGAGAGCAGAACTGCCCTGACCTTATCTACTGTTTTATCTTTTTTTATGTTCTTAGTTGTGAACTTTACAAATAATTGAGTATTTCTTATGTTTTTGGATACTTATTTAAAGAACCGTTTTGTAGATGCTCTAACAGTATGAATGTGTGTGTGTGTGTGTGTGTGTGTGTGTGTGTGTGTGTGTGTGTTTGTGTTTGATATGAATAGAATTGTTCACCACCATAAGCCAGCAACAGATTCTCGCACTCATCCTAAATATGTTTGGTTTACTGGCGTGTGATCAGATCCCCGGCTTAGACTGTCACTCTAATGAAGACACCAAAGCATTTCCCACAATGCTGCTGTCAGTGCTGTGAATGCTTTTCTTAATAACGAACCACGAATGGAAAAAAAGACACATATTCATATTCATGCATTTGCTAACACATCCAGAGCACAATCATTTATTTTAATTGCTTTCTTCAGAAAAAATATCTTTCTACTTTTTTGTTGAAAGTGCTTGTTAGAGCAACTATTTCTTCTGTTTCAAAGTATGTCTGATCTATTTAAAAAGTCAATGCTGCCCTTAAAAAAGAAGCTCTGATTAAAAACCTAATGAAGTACCACACAATAGTGCTCACAATGATGTATCAGGTATTTCAATATAAAAAATATATATAAATACTAATATTGAGTAAAATAATTTGGTGATACTTTGCTTAAAAGTAGTTTTAATGCATTGATTATGCTTTGTAATGCATCTTATAATGCATTTGCATGATGACATGACAATTTGGAACTACAGTTACATACATTGTAATAGGCTACTTAACCATTCATTGTTGCACATTTCGTCCCCTTGGAATTAAAATGCTATTTCATGCATACTGAGTTTTTTACACTGTTAAAGAGTTGGATTCCCATGCTAAACATGGACAAAGTTTCAAAAATTTAGTTGTACGTTTGAAGGAGTATTTTTGTTCCAAAACTCTTTGCTCTTTACTCTTTGAAGGAGTATTTTTGTTCCAAAAATACTTGTTCCGGTTGGTCACAAGTTTCGGAAAGTTTTTTCGACATTAGATGGAGCACCTAAGGCACTTCTGCCGGAAGAGCGCATGCTCCCGTATAGCAGAGCAGAGATGAGACATCTACTGATCAGAGCGAGAGCGTCGCGAAATGTCACAAAAGAAGTGTGTTTTTGGTTGCCAGGGCAAGACAACCCTGCACAGATTACCCCCCCCCCCCAAAAAAAAACAGCATTAAGGGACCAGTGGATAGAGTTTATTTTTACAGAGCATCAACGGAGTTGTGCAAGTGTTTGTGTTTGTTCCCTGCATTTCGAAGATGCTTGTTTTACAAACAAGGCCCAGTTTGACGACGGATTTGAACATCGTTTGTTTCTTAAGGATAATGCAATCCCAACGAAAAAGGGTCACGATCGTGTGTTAGAACCTCATGCGGTGAGTAAAACTGCTTCAAATATCTCTGTGTTGTTAACTTAGCTATCGGTTGCTGATGCTGCTCTTGTTAAATTTCAGCCTCTGGATCTAATTCTGGATCATAAATATACGCTGAATCTGACTGTTAGCCATGGTTTGTTTTGGATGTTTTTTTCCTCACGGTAATGTCACAGCTTCCAGACGCTCTCAACACAAAAGCCTACTGGCGCTCGTGATTCTTTAGCTCCGCCCACACGCCACGCCTCCAGCCACTCGCATTTTTCCGGGAAAAATCGGTACAGACTATCTTTCTCTTATAAATATAATAAAACTAAAGAGTTTTTGGAGTTATGAAGGCTGCAGTACTACTCTATAGGTACTCAAGATTAACATGATATTGAGTGAAAACGAGCATTTCACCCCCCCTTTAAGATCAATATCTCAAAACTACTCGGAATGCAGATAGAACCTTATAATTCACCTAATAAAAACACCTGAAAAACAAACCTATACAATTTATAATGCATTTACAATTTGGCTACAATTTCTGAAAATATATGATGCATTACAACATACATTATGTATACATTTAACTATTTTTTAATCAATTTGAACTACACTTTGAAAAATAATTTTTAAATGTTACAAATAAAACAGTTTATTACATTTTACAAAAAGACAATTTCAGTCTTTCTACTTTAATATTTCTTTGTAATTAATTGTAAAATTTACTTCAAATTTCTGAATGATTTTATTCAGTTAAACAAACTAGCTTAGAAACAGAAATGCCAAATAACAAATTAAAGATTAAACATGAAATTCTGAAGTTAAAAAAGACTGAAATTATGCTCTTGTAAAAATACTTCCGTAATTGCTGTTTTATTTGGATACAGGGACACCCTAAAATGCTGTCTAAGTAGGCAGCTTGGTAGGTTTTGGTACAGAGTTTATCATAGAGGAGAGGAAAAATGTCTTAACACGCACTACAAAACTGCATTTGCTGTGCTGTATGCTAGAAACGTGTTCAGTCACATGTGACAGACTATTACACACCTCAAATTCGGTTTAAATTTGAATAGATTAGTTGCACACCCACATTATTGCATTTTTTTCTTTGCCTATACGTCAATATAAACATGCACTAACACCGAGGGTGGGATTAGATTCTCAGTTCGAGCTGCCAACAGCTCATTACCTTAATGAGGTTTTACAGCAGCCAGAGAGACACGTCTTCATATTCGACAATGTCTAATTGTGTTAGTGATGGGCTGACTGTGCAATTGATCTTAGTGATGCTTCTGGGTGGAAGTGAGAAAGCCTTCGGTCATGAATGTTCCTCCCTCACCTTGCAATGTATTCTCATTAAGGTCTCACCTCCAGCTATGTTTAGGCTTGCTAGAAATACAGCATGACTTCATCCCAAAACCTACTCTGAGGTATCTGGCCTTTGAGATGGCATTGATGGATAGCCTGTTGTTTTAGCTAGAATTGCAACCTGGATAGCTATGCAAACTCTCTCACTTAAATGTAGGACCAGCCATTTGACCTTTGCAAACATGACCTGTGGTCGTATGTGATATTAAACCCATATCTGCTCTGCATCCAAGAATATGAACTCCTCGTAAAGTGCTTGGCTGAATACTAAACAGGATTCCTGATTATTTAGTTTAGCCCGGACTGTCGAGTGCAGAATGTTGTGTCATTTTATTGTCGGGTCATTAGTGACCTGTCATTTGTTGTGGATAAAGCAATTTATCTCAGTTTTTTTAATAAGCAACACAATTAAAGTCTTAATGAAACCGCTGTATGACTCACAGATTGCTGTAATCAGTCTTTATTGAAGTTTAAAGAGACACATTCCACCTAAAAAACCTGGTGCATTAATCTATGCATTGTTTTAACAAATGACCTTTAAATCTGCGGATAAAACATTCAAATAGTAGTGCAGATTTATTTATTCATCAAGGGATAAATTATAGAATGCTCTTTGACTGTTTTTCAATATGCCTTGCAGCTAATCTTGCTTGCATGCACTAGTGACCTGGTTTAATTTGGTAGTGTTTGCCAAGTCAAGCATCACTATTGGTATTGTTCATATTTACGCTTGGTGGTTTGAATAAATCCTTAATGTTAAGTTTTTAATCTTTAACTGCTTGTGAAGAGAGAGGTGTAACGTTACTTTTCTGTGGAAGGTTTTGACCTGGGCCTGTACGTAAAATGACAACATAGTGACAAAGTGACGTGACATACAGCCAAGTATGGTGACCCATACTCAGAATTAGTGCTCTGCATTTAACCCATCCAAATTGCAGTGCCAAATTGCAGTGCCAAATTGCAGTGCCTTGCTCAATGGCACCTCAGTAGTGGTGTTGAGACTCGAACCCGCAACCTTAGGGTTAAGAGTCAAACTCTTTAACCACTAGGCCCTGACCTCCCCCTAAAAAAAATAAAAATAAAAAATGGTGCAAACACTAAAGGTGTTTGGAAATTAAAAACATTATATCTCTATATTTTCTAGCATTTTGTCAATAACGATAATTAGACATTATTTTGCTGAGTGTATTATTGTGTCGGTATTTTGATAGGATTACAGTAGGACTGCCATGGATAGCGGACATATTCACCATACTCTGTTTGTTTTTTTCATATCATTCAAACAACAATTATTCTATTATCATAGACAATAAATATCACACAGCCCTAGCAACCACCAAAATGAAACCCCACAAAACACTAGCAACCACCCAGAACACCCAAACAACCAGTTAGCAACCATCCAGAACACATTATAGACATTATGTGTCAGAGAAATCTTTATAATGTTATCTTTGAACTTCCATTTTTGCTGTAGCTCTATTGCATCACCATAGAAGAGAAATTAACTGGTGAAATGGATTTACTTATTGTAGAG
This sequence comes from Carassius auratus, assembly GCF_003368295.1. Taxonomy (NCBI): domain Eukaryota; kingdom Metazoa; phylum Chordata; class Actinopteri; order Cypriniformes; family Cyprinidae; genus Carassius; species Carassius auratus. Next base: position 2,798,382 of record NC_039276.1, read on the forward strand.
TTAACGAAAGTTACCATGTGCATTGTAATGTTCAAAGTTATGTCATAACAAACGTCAGGCCCTGTCCACACGAACGTGGTTATTTTCGCGGTTTGGCCGTTTGTCCACACGCAAACACAGCACCAGAGTACTGAAACCGAACATTTTTGAAAACCACTGCCAGGGTGAATATTTACAAAAACTCTGGTTGCAGTGTTATCAGGTAGACTGCAAAACTGTTTTTGGCTTGCAATGTCAGAGCATGCACTTTTATCTCCACCTACTGGAAACGTTTTTAGGCTTTGATTGGCCAACATGGCATTATGGTAGAGACTATATCGCCACCTGTTGGCTTGGCATGCTCTTGCCTCAGAGATACGTTTGCATTTTCATGTGGAAAGAGTTTTTCTTTTTTAAACGGAAGAAGGAAAAACTCAGTCTATAAAAATATTAGTGTACTGTACGTGTGGACATGGCCTCAATCAACCAAGAAGTTTTTAAAATGAGCAGATCATTCATAAATTAATATGACCTTACCTTCATGCTGTTGAAATAAAAACTTTAAAATCGAAGCAACCACTCAAATAACTCATTAACCACCCAGAAGACCCAATAAATCAGTTAACAACCACGCAGAGCACCCTAGCAGTCACATATATTATCCAGCATAGCAACTCCTTTAGCAACCAAACAGAAGACCAAACTTCAAGAACATCTTATCAACCACCAAGAACTGCAAAGCAACTCCCTTTAACCCGACTAACCAACCCTTAGACCCTATAACATGCATAACACCCTAGAACTACCAAAAATACCCTAGCAAAATTTTAGCAACCACCCAGAGAACTCTAGAAACCACACACACACACACACACACACACACACACACAGGTAAAATCTAATCAAAGGAGGCTCATTTGGGATGGAAAAACCAGATGTAAACCGCAATATTACCACTTGTGAATGAATGGCACAAGACAGACACCAAGGACCACGGTTTCAGCTAGAAATCTTCTTTACTGTGCTATTAAAGAAAAAAAAAAGTCACCAACATCTTGGATGGCCTGAGGGTGAATAAATGAACAGCAAAAGTTCATGTTTGGATGAACTATCCCTTTAATGCCAGGTGTAAATAATAGAGCCTACATGATTCTGCTTCATCACTGTCAACTATCAGTCATGTTTAGACAAGCCTTAAGATCTTCTTTTGAGCAGACTAACGATATTTACTCAGCAGTTCTCATCCGGCTGTCTTTGAGTGCCATCAAATTGATCAGCCAATATAACTTCAATGAGGCAAATGAGGCACTCGTGCAGCACGCAAACTTGTTATGTCAACGTCTCATTAGAGCAAACGATCAAGGCTGATAAATTCTGTCTGTTCTGCGTTTAAACTGTGTGAGGACCGAGCGCCCGTGTCAAATTCATGTATAATTCCAAACTCATTGATTTACACAGTAATTGCTGACTTGATACATCACATCACAAAAGAAACCAGTGTGCGTTTGATTGGCACCCCTTGTAGTGGTAATGGAGACAGAACGGTTGACGGACAAACGCAGTGATGAGGAGACCAAATGAATTAGACAAGCTTTGGACTTCAGCAGGCAGTGAATTATGCAGAAACACAGCGTCTTCACGATATGGCGGCGGCAGCAGCATCAATATTACAGCAAGATTCAAAGTTGTGCCGCCTTTCTTTGCATGAACATTTGGGCGGTGTTATGCAAATCTTCCCACACAGTGATGTAGAGGCGTGTTTAAACAAGGCCTTTTAGGAGGGCATGGTTGAGTCTTAACTTTTATAAAGAATATCTCTTTGGGTTTGGGAATTTAGATTAGCTAATGTTTTGTCGCTGCCATGTTGGGAATTCTTCATTCTTCATCAATGCAACAGTGTATTTTTTATGCATCTTCTTCATCTCATATTTTTCATTGTCAAAATAAAAAAAGATTAACACTGAACTATATAAAATTTAAAAATCTAAAACCTTGCCGTTTTTCTTCTCTGGGTGACACAAAGCTTTCCGTCCTTGACACTCCAAAGCCAGAGTGAGGAGAGGGGCCGAAAACCTCTTTGGACCCCACAGTAGAGAGGTCATGTGCGTGTGCAGTGACATCATTATTTTCAGTGTCTTTGTCACAGTGTGAGAGTGAAATGTGTTTCTCCAGAAGCTCAGTTCCCTCTGTCTCGATCTCTTTCTTTCTCTTTGGCTAAAAACAGCACTGCACGTCCGCTCTGTGCCAGCGGAGGTCAGATCCCTACAGGAGGGTGAAAAGTACAGAGAAGTTACTTTTTCTGCTTCAGTACAAGTTTGAATGTCGGCCAGTTTTAATTTTGCACATAGAGTAACGCACTTAAGGAACCAGTCAGATACGAAAATTCAAATACAAAGTGTTTTATCCCATTTGTTGTTAGGTTGTTGATAGAGCTTAACTTGTTTTAAACCTATTCTTTTAAAGTTGTGTGTGTGTTATTTAAAGCAACAGCTGTGTTGACTGCTGTAATATAAGAGCATTTTATAAGATGGATAATATGCCATGATGACCTATGAAATATGTACTATGAAGGTCTAAGTAACATTGTAAAAAGTAGGGAACAAACATGCCTCTTTGAATTGCAAATTAGGCTTATAATAAATGTTGCTTTTTTCACAAAACTTGTTTGTTCATAAAAAGCATTATTTTCCTACAGCAATCAATGTTAATGTAATAGTTCACCCATATATGAAGATCTGCTGAAAATGTACTCACCTCAGTCCATCAGAGATTTAGATGAGTTTGTTTCTTCATAAGAACATATTTGGAGAAGAGTAGCATTGCATCACTTGCTCAACAATGGACACTCTGCAGTGAATGGGTGCCGTCAGAATGAGAGTCCAAACAGCTGGGCGTGATACTAAACAGTAAATTTATTCCAGTTAAGAAACAAACTCATCAACATCTTGGACGACCTGATGGTGAGTACATTTTCCGCTAATTTTAAATTTATTTTGGTGAACTATTCCTTTAACTGTTGCTGTCAGTCAGTTTATTTTTATTTAAGAATGTTTGTTTTCATATTTTTATTGGTCATGGCAGCAGTTATACATCATATGATGGAGAAGAGTGTTATAACCGGGCATATATCCAAATGCAGTGAAGTCAAGCGTGCTTTTCATCATTTTAAAGAGCTGATTCAGGTCGCAGTGCCAAGGTGACACTAATACGTCTTGTATGTCAGATCATATAAGTCTACTGTATCCTATCTGATATTTAAAACTTATTTGCAATATGTATTGCACCATGCAAACTGCATGTATTAATTTTGTGGATGGGATTCATTAATTTGCAAAATTAATAAATGAAGCAGGCTTTGAAACAAAGCAGACAACATGCAAACAAATGAAGAGTAAATGAACCTCACAGTATCAAGGCCTCACAATATCTTGCCTTGCAAATAAGTCTGTCATGCAAAATCTTAAAATGTGATTCTGTAAAACCACACAGATAATGAGATGAGGGCTGGATTTTGTGCTTGTGTGCATGTGTGTGTATGTGTGTGTGTAAGGCACGTTGTCTCATGAATATATGAATGTTTTTGTTCAGTGGTTGAAGATGAGAGACAAGTGATCACACTTTTTCTCCCATAATCTTGCAGCTTTTGTAAAAGCATAAATCTGCTTTGCATGATTTTCAACACAGTCTTGGTCTGGTCTTGGAGGTTTGTTCCCTGCCTGGGGGTCTGGCCAGCATCCGCAGACAGTTTGAGAATGAGTGCATGTCATCATCTCACATGGTCACCCAGATTCACCACACACACAGATCTGTGCAGGTCAGTGTTGGAAGGTGCTTGGAAACTGCTTCTCTATTTTGTTACTCTTAATATACACTGTTCAAAAGTTTTTTTTTTTTTTTCTTTTCTGTTTTTAATTTTTACTTACTTTTTTTTCTTGATGAACATAAGAGATTTCTTCCATGAACACACACACACACACACACACACATATATATATATATATATATATATATCACAGATCCCAAACTTTTGACAATGGTAGTGTATATATGTGATAATATACAGTACTTTTTTTTTACTACTTAATATTAAATTACCTTTTTGGATTTTTAATGGTTAACATTATACAGTTTATATATATTTCAGTTTTTTATATTACAGTCATATATTTATACACTTAAAATTTTGAACATGTTTTTTAAATCTTTATTATAAGTATTGTACATGTTTTTTTACTTTATTTTTTATTTTTCCTTCAAACATTGGTAATTATTGTAGTGAAAATCTTGTATTTTCTACCTACGGTTATTTTAAGTAATATTTCACAATATATTATATTTAAAATAAATATTTTACAATATATTTAAATAGAAAAATGTTATTTTAAATAATATTTTAACATTTTACGATGGAAACAATAAAAAACTAATTTACTGACCCAAAACTTTTGAACGGTTTTATAAAATCAAATAAGTAACCTAGTTATTTTGCATTGCAGTCGTATAAATAAATAAATGTATACTAAAGTGTCACACATCTTTACACACATATCAGTCAAGCTTCTACCCAGGCGATTTATGGCACAAGAGAATCGTGACAGAACATAAAGAAGAAACACAGTCATCTTTTTAGTGCTTCTGTACATTTTAAAGTCCCAAAACTAATCCCACATCATGGCTTTTGTTTTCCATTTTAATATGCAATTGTAAAAATTAAGACTTGGATGCAATATAGTCAAATCTGTATCTGCATAGACTCTCCCAAGCTTCTCAAGTCCATTAGCATTGTCACATGCTAATATTATGCATGCAGTGCCTGCCTCTGAAAAAAATCAGATACAGCTTGCAGTGAGAGAAGCAGAATGGAGATAAATCTTGGTCACAGTCTGTGTAATCCAGCTCTGCGGATCCAAATTGAATCCAGTCCACCCATCCATACCAGTGGGTCTGAGCGTGCTCTGTTCACCCTGCAGGGACGAAGTGGCTTCAGCTCGCTGATAGCAGGCGAAATGTGGCATGCTATTCAGTGCACTTGAAAATTTTGTAATTGGCTTCCTTTCAATTGAATTGAATTAAAGTTGGCAACAAGCCACAGCATGTCGATTTGTCATTTGAATTGGCATGAAAGGCAGACGAATTTAAGAAAGAAATAAAACAAATTGAGGTGAGAATATTAATTACTTAATTATTTAATTAATAACCACAAAATGTTTCTTCATTTATTTTTAAATAAGCCTATAAACCACGCTTTTCTATCCACATTAAGATCATTAGATTGTGTTTTCTTTCTCAAAATGTGTTCATTTACAAACAGCATTTTCTCCCTGCAGCAATTCATTAATTAGTTAATTAGTACATTGTAAAAATATTTTTTCCAAATTTTCAAACATTGTTGGAGTGTACATTACAAGAAAATACTATTTCAGTTTTTCTAAAAAAATTCCATATTTAATTTATTGTGTTACTTGCAATTTTTTTGTAAATGAATTAGTAATTTAAAGTGAAAATTGTTTATACATTTTGGGTGACGTTCTGTGAAGGTTCTCAAAGTTATGAATAAGCATTATTCCAGTAACACTATTTAAATGTTATTGGGAGGTGATATAGATATTACATTGCTGAGCAGGAGATAATCTCACCAGTCTCTTAGAAGATAAAAAACATTTTAGTTTAGGGTGCAGTTCTCACAATTATCTACACTGTAAAAAATGATTGCGCCAATTAGTTATCATAACTTAACATTTCGAGTTAAGTTAACTTATTTGGATTGAACTTATTGAGATGACTCAAATATTTAAGTTTTTCTTGGCTTAACTTATCAGACTTAAAATAATGAGTCAACTGAACTTAGATATATCAGTTAACATAGCTGCTTCCAATATTTGAGCTTTAAATACAAATACGTGCAAATGGAAACTAATATTAACTAATATTTGATATCGATACATTTTAAAATTGTATTTGTCAACTTTTTATTTTATTTATTGTTATTATTTTTTATGCATTTACTTTATATATTTCTATGCTTGCCATTGATAATATAATGTCCATAAACCGCAAAATGTAAATATCAATGTAATCTTTAAGCTATTTTAAGATTAAAATGTATGACTTTCTATATATATAATTTTCGGATGACCTCAGAGGATGAAAGTCCTTCTGCAGCAACGCCATTTTCTCACTTTAACAATGCTTGTTCTAGTCTGCAGGATCTAAAACCTTCCTCTTTTAAAGTTAAAATCGGTTTTGCAAACAGGCAACCTGTTTATTTGGTTTTAATTGAACTACAGACCATCATCTTGATTAATTTGAGGTAATTAATGCCAAATATCTGTTAATTTATGTAAAATGTTTAACATAATAGATTTGAATATTGATCGACATAAATATTCTGAACGTTTATGTACGCGCTTCTAATATATGATTTTAATAAATTTAAAGATAATAATCCAACAACAACCACCGCCTTATTTCAGTTTTGCATGAATTCATGTGACCATTATAAGACAAATAATGCAACTTTCATATTTAAAATGTAATACTGTATGTGGAAATTAGATCAAATTTATTGTATCATTGATTAGAAGAAAAAAAAAAAGAATTTAAATTATTTTTCCTGAATGAGCCAGAAGAGTCGTTCTGCAGCACCGCCATTTTCTCATTTTATGTTGTGATGTTCTTGCTGGAGTTTCTCCTCAAACAACGTTAACGTTACCCGAGTCGTTTAACCGTCGAATTTGTTTTGGCAGACAGTACAAACCAGATTTTCATCGTGTTAACTGAGCCGTGGACCTTCATATTGGTCAGTGTAAGGTGAGTATGTTAAGTTACTCCAAAATCTGTTTAATATGTAACGTTATCATCTTTTATAATTGTGAATACCCGAACGGTACGTTTTATATTGGATTACGTTACATGAAATAGATTTATAAGATTTTTAATTATTTTGAGTGCTTCTGTACTCACTTCTAAGATGTTGTTTTAATTAACTGTAATCAACTATCTGTAGTATAAACAACGCCTTAAACAGTTTCGCGCTCAAAAATTATTTGAACTTAAGCCAGTCATGGGACGTTAACGCTTTTCATATTGAAAATGTAATACTCCTTGGCAAAATCTTCTTCTTCTTCTTTGTGCTTATTTGGCGGTTCGCATTCTTAAACAGTGGCAAAATAATTCCCTTTCAAACATTTCTTCCTGTCCTTAGAAATTTAATTAATTAATAAAAAAAAAGATATATATGACGTCAGAAGATGAACGTCTGTTTTCAGCCATCGCCATTTTCTCACGTTTACCCTTCCATGTGCTTGCTCCAATCTTGAGTTTTTCCCTCGATTGTCAACGGCGTTTATCTGTTAAGTTAGTCTTTTAGAGTTAGCAGAAACCTGCTTTTAAATGTATTAACTGAATCTTCGAGCTTCATCCTGACCAGTTTTGGGTGAGTAGGCCAACTAACGTAGTCCTAATGTTACACATTTTAATGAAAATTATCTGTAAGCCATTTAACGCCTTACATATACCAATCGGTAATTTGGGGGAAGATTTTTTTTTTTTTCGTTTAAATAAGTTAAATTCATTAGAAACAAATAATAGGAACAATATTAAAAGATAGAATAGAAAAGATATTTTTTTTATTATTATTATTATTTTTTTTTTTATACAGACGATGAACTAAAAATGCACCTGCAACGTCTGATATTTCCTCAATTTAACGCGGCAGCCTCACTATATGTTTTGGTAATTCGTGTGTGCTTGTCTTGGCTCTGGGGATTGTTTATCTGTTAAGTGCAGTTTAAGGTGAGTAATAAAATGTTAACGAAGGCCTAGGCGATAAACAGCATTTATATAAAAAGGGCGATATGACTTCATCAATAACTGTGTCCACACCGCCACCGTCGAGAGCGTCAAAGTGGCCGGAAGTCATTCATTTTCAATGTGAGCCGGCGTCGGGCAGAGACGAGTAGCGACTTGGTAAATATACATTTATGCACAATGCTTGAAGTGTTCCCTTAATGATTGGTCTTCAGGCGAGCACGTTAGAGAATCCCATGGGTGGGGCGAGGCGCAACGCGCAGGAACTGTTCAGAAAAGCACTAAGCATAGTGCAAAATACTATGGTTTCAAGACGTGCTTTTGGGACATGAGGGATTTACAGAAATTGTCATGCCAACTTGCTAGACTGTGCAAAAGATGTGAGACGCAAGTGTAACGGTTAAACACTTCAATCTAGTGCATGTTTGCCTAGAACTCTGCTACATTTCCACGTTTTTTCTTGTGAGCCATTACTTTAGAATCTTTGCTAAACAAACATACAGTCCGTTACTTAATGTCCATGTGAAAACACAATTTAAGTATGTTCTGCATGCAACACAAGCTTACTGCTAACTAATGTTTGCATTTGGCACACATGTACAATGAACTGTAAGGCCCATTCCGAAACAGTTCGAAATTAATGTGTACCTTTAGACCCCTATGTCTTAAGTTCTTTAGTCACAATAGTCTTTCTGAAGCTAAAATACTTTAGAATTATTGTTTATACATTTGTCACATTTACAAATTGGTCACTGCCTCCACTTTAAGGGCATTATATTATTGTTAGTTATATAAATGCAGTTATTCAATGCCATTGCTATTAATTTATGTAGCACATACCTATTTTAATTTATGAAATGCAAAAAAAGTAAATGTCATGTCTTTTAACAGATTGAAGCAGAGTTCACTCGCTTAACATCTAAGGACCTCATGAAGTCTTTTCTCTCAGGGTTGGATCAGTATGTACCCAGGTTCCTTCAGATGTTTAGAGCCAAGTTGAGCAGCATTTTCAGAACTGAAAAGTCTTCTATGCAAGATTGACCGTGATGTGAGTATTTTAGTTGTGTGCTTCAAATTAAAATGTGTTTGGGTTATTTAAGTTTGGATCTATAGAGTCACGCATCAACTAACATGTCATTTTCTGTCCACTGTTCCTTTCCCTTTTCTCTCCATCATCATAAGACCCAAAATGTGTCCAAATATCAGCTTTTAAGGCTGTGCACAGGCTCCTACTCTTCTTCTGCCTATGTATGTACAGTTTACTTAAAAGAACAGATTTTTAAAAATGTGATCTTTAGTGTTGTGCATTGCTGCAATTTTTTTTTCACATCAGTGACGTGCTGCATCATGTAAACTTTGAGTTAATATAATTGAACATGTCAACTTTTTTTAATTTTATTTTTATTAAACCGTTAATTAATTCAACAGTTTAATTAAACAGCAATTGACATGCAATTGGTAACAACTGAAGAAATTTACACTTACAAAGAAATCATATTATAGTTCATAAAGTTATGTGTAATGAAATGACAAAAGAAAAAAACTATGTATTTAATCTGCATAGTTATAGTGATAATAAATGTTTTTCTCAAATACACTTTGGCAACAATTAACAGCACCATTTTATTCAATAATTATTAATTTGTTACAAAATGTTTATTTAACATTGCACCACCAGCACCCCGCATTTTTTTTTTTTCATGGGCTACATGCCAGCAGGTGCTTCAGCACCCCTGCTTTCCACTATAATGGTTATAAAGCAGTTACATTGTCAGCCTTGCCCTAAATCAATCTAATCATTTTTTTCTTTTATTTAAGAATTCCATGTCAATGAAAAGGGCCGTTGTTCTTCAAGGCCTTCCACATTACCTCGGCAAGGATCCATCAGATTTCTTCAAGTCAGCTGAGGTAGACTTGCATGTTAATATTATACCTTTGCTTAAAATAATGTTCTGTGTATGTTTAATCAGGACCCTGTCTATGAAATGTATTATAGTTTTGTAATGTAATTATGAGATAAATGCCAAAGTTGAATTTCAGCTATTAATTTCACTGTGATTTCAGGCCTTCGTCAGTATTAAAGATATCAGGGTTATATTTTCATAGAATCTTTGTACATTTATGTAGGATGATTTGATGTAGATAACGGTAAAATACAAACAAGACCGAGTCTCAGAATTAAGATATTTTCATTACATAAGTTTTGGCTAAAAATTGTGTTATATACTTTCAATAAAATAACTGACATTCTCAGTAAATGTTTTAATATACTTGCTGTAGGAAACTGACATTGAAGACGGTGTGATGGTGGGAATGGATGTGGGCATTCTCATAATGCCTGATGGAGATGATGCCTTTGACTACTACGTGGTAGTGGAGGAACAAGTTGTCCTGAGTGATGCCAAAGACCTCCCTCATGCTGTGGCTCAACTAGTCGTACTGATTTTTGCGCTTAACATTGATTATCCCAAAAAACTACGCTACACATTTGAGGTAATTCAGAAGATTTTAATTGACCTTGGAGGTGATCACTGTTCCTTGACGGTGCATGGACTGAAAAATAGACTCTTTCGCAAAACTGTTTAGCATTTTAACTGAAAGGTATACGTTCTGTGCCTTTTTGTTTTTGGTCATGATTTATTGGTGAATTTCTGGTTGTTTTAAAACAAAGAATGTTAAATGATTTTTTTTCTTAATGTGGTTCTTTATGCAGTGACAATTTATGTAACTTAAAGGGTTAGTTCACCCAAATAAAAAATTTATGTAATTAATAACTCACCCTCATGTCGTTCCAAACCCGTGAGACCTCAGTTTATCTTCAGGACACAGTTTAAGATGTTTTAGATTTAGTCCAAGAGCTCTCAGTCCCTCCATTGAAGCTGTGTGTACAGTCTACTGTCCATGTCCAGAAAGGTAAGAAAAATATCATCCGTTTCTGTTGTGAGAGAGTTCAAAACAAAGCAGTGTGTATATCCGGTTCGCGAACAAATCATTCGATGTAACCGGATCTTTTTGAACCAATTCACCAAATCGTTTTAAACAGTTTGCGTCTCCTATACGCATTAATCCACAAATGACTTAAGCTATCAACTTTGTTAACGTGTTAATTCATTTACTCAAACAGTACACTGACTGAACTGCTGTGAAGAGAGAACTGAAGATGAACACCGAGCCGAGCCAGATAACGAACAATAGACTGACTCGTTCACGAGTGAAGAACCGGTTGCATCAGTTTTCGGATCACCAGTAGTTCTTTCATACAGTTCAATTCAATAAACCGGTTGAAGAAAATTGTTCACCGGTTCTTTTGCGCTCGACGTAATGCCGTCATTTGCGATGATTGCACTTGATTCAAGCCTTCGGTTTACCCGCGCTCATAAAATTAGCACAGAATCAGTTTAGAATCAATGAATTGGTTCAAAAAGATCCGGTTACATCGAATGATTCGTTCGCAAACCGGATATCACAAACTGCTTTGTTTTGAACTCTCTCTCTCACACAGATACGGAAGAGAAGACAATGCTGAATAAAGTCGTCGTTTTTGCTATTTTTGGACCAAAATGTATTTTCGATGCTAACTGACCCTCTGATGTCACATGGACTACTTTGATGATGTTTTTCTTACCTTTCTGGACATGGACAGTATACCGTTCACACAGCTTCAATGGAGGGACTGAGAGCTCTCAGACTAAATATAAAATATCTTAAACCGTGTTACAAAGATAAACAGATGTCTTACTGGTTTGGAACAACATGAGGGTAAGTTATTAATTACATAAATTTGCTATTTGGGTGAACTAACCCTTTATTATAAAAATATCTTGTTTGAATTTAGACACTTGTTTTGTTTATACAGTATTGTTAATGTACATTACTGTATGTTTGTGCAGTACATCTGTTTTATGCAGTACAGCACTATGCTTAATACTGTGTCATTCATGCAGAGCATTACGCTGTATTTTATGCTTTTTTTGTTTATGCAGTACATCACTGTATGTTTAAAGTAACAGTTTATAAACTGGTTTTAATTGAAAAATAAAATCCAAGTGATTTATCCTCCACTAAGACAACTTGTCATTTTAAATGTTAAGCACTTTAGTCTATTCAGCTTTTCATAGTTAAGACAACTTCACAATTCAAGTCCACTAAACTTATGTTCATTGCACTTGTATTATAAAGTCCTATCAGCTTTATTCTTAGTTAAGGCAACTTTACAATTTAAGTTCAGATAACTTAAATTATGTCTATTGCACTTGTTTTTTTAAGTCATGTCGACTAAATCGTAAGTAAAGACAACTTCACAATTTAAGTTCAGGCAACTTAAATTATGTCTATTGCACTTGTTTTTTTAAGTCATGTCAACTAAATCGTAAGTAAAGACAACTTCACAATTTAAGTTCAGGCAACTTAAATTATGTCTATTGCACTTGTTTTTTTAAGTTCTGTCAACTTAATCGTAAGTGAAGACAACTTCACAATTTAAGTTCAGACAACTTAACATTTTAAGGCAGCACGAACACTTACTTTTTTAAGTTGAAACAACAAATTTTTTTTTTACAGTGTAGTTGCTTATTAGCATGCATATCACTAGCATATTGGCTGTTTATTAGTATAAATAAAGCACATTAATGCCTTAGTCTGCATGAGCATATTTTTTTCTATCCCTTTATCCTACCCCATAGTCATTGTTAATAGTGAGAATTGGACCCCAAACTAAAGGGTGATCAATTTGATAAATTTAGTACAAATATACTGTAAATACAAACTTTCTGAGAACCACTACTTTAGATATTTAGATAAGAAAATCTGTTCCACTATTATTATTACTATTATTTGTAGCTTTATGTAATCAAGATGCAAAAATATACAGACATATACAAAGTGTACTGCAGTTTACCGAACATAAGAAGAAATTACCACATAAAATAGCTCAAGTTTGGCAGGAATCCGTAGCTCACAAAGTGAATGATAAGCAGTGAGTAGACAAATGAGAGCATAAGCTGACGTTATGTATAACGCAGTGGTTATTTGAGAGAAGGATCAAAGGGTTCTGCTGCAGTAGGTCATCTCATTATCTGTGCTTTCTGTTGCTCGTGGTGACACTATTTTATTAAACCTGTTTGTGTGTGCATGTTGGGCAGGAGGAGTGTGTATATTTAAACTATAACTTGTGTCGCATTCTGTGTGTTTGGTATGTAGGATCTATTTTTGAGGTTTTTATTTTTTATCCTTTAGGATAATGAGGTCTATGTTTATCTTTGTAGAATTTAGACCCGTGTGCATTTTTTTTTCTCTCTAAAGGTTATTTTCTGTTCTGATTATCTAACAAATCCCAAATTATCATTAGCCAAATTTAGGACTTTTAAACAAAGCATGTTTAAAACTAATATATTTTTTATTTTTTTAGAACAACCCAATTCATGGGTTGCTTAAAGCAGGAATTAATGGAGAACAAGAAGTTCCTCTTAAAATTAACTAAACAAAGAGTTATAAATCATTTTATTCATTTAAAATGATTCAGAAATAAGTAAACTTTTGAAATTGCCATTGTCTTGTGAAAGGGCCTTATTTTTTAACACCCTAATATATCAGTGAGGTATATATCAATGTGTTAATAATAAGAATAATAAAAATAAAAATTTAAAATTCATATTTACAATGTACAGTAGTTAATATAACAATATATTTAAATGTAACATAAAAAAATTCATTTTTATTAAGCATTGGCATATTTCTAGGACTGCCACTGAAATTTGTAGAAGGGCATTTGAAGTTTTACATGCAATTTAAATGTTTGTTTACAAATCACTTATTAATATACCACATGACGGTTTATGAATTGCTATAAAATCTTTTTTTTTTTTTCCTTGAAAAAAAAACATGCATGTAGTCTACTGTACCTGATTGCCTATATATCAAAATGAATCAATATTGAAACTGAATTGAATCGAAAGCCTGTGAATCAAAATCGAATCATGATTTATTTCTCAATACCCAGCTCTACAAATTGCTTTTCTTTATTCCTTTGTCAGTCAAGTTAAAAGATAGCATTAAACACTTCACATCTGAGCGTAGCCAATGAACTTAGTCCATTTCATCCAAATTTCAAATGCTTTTTTTGCTTTGAATCAAAGTTTGCAGTGTTGTGATTCATCTCAGAGCTGGTTGGTTTGGTTAATGACTTGGAACTCTTTATTAAAGTGTTTTTGAAGTCCCTCTGGAGAAAATGAAAAGTACTTCACCAGAAGCCAAGCAGCTGAAGCAGTAGGCAGTCACTGTTGTGCTGTTGCTTCGATGAGTGTTTTAAGGTCTGATTCTCAGTCACCTTTGGGTTTAATGATGCAGTCGACATCAGTGTATGTCAGCCGTATCTCTTTTAATGATGAGCGTGTGTGTGTTATGCTTTTTTGGGCTGTTTTTATGGATTAGTATTGATTCCGACCCTGTTGATGATTTCACACTTGTTTATGCGCAGCTGCATGTGTTTGTGTGTGGGAGATTCAGATTCCAACATTACTAAATCTGCTCATCCAAGGGGTGAAACATTAAACCTGCCATTTAACAGTAATTGACTCCGACTAATCTTAATCATGAAATAGAAAATGAAAATGTACAGATTAAATCCAAGCTTTAATTAGTGCTTGAGTAATGCAGATTTCATGCAAGTCTACATAAATAAATGTTTCATTTTATGACTCTTTTTTTTTAATGAAATTATATTGACAAACGGTGTTTATTACAGAATTTGCAGAGTCTAGTTTGTGGCTTTTAATTCAGAATTTTCAAACATTTTGATAAGTCAGAAGGTTTTAGGAAAAGAACTGCAGCATTTGATGCCTGTTTACTTGACATGTTGTTTTGTAATGCAATGCAGTTCATAAAGTTCATAAAGCAAGATTTCTTAATGTTTTTATTTTTCAGTGTTTCTTTTGCTCACCAAGGCTGCATTTATTTGATCAAAAATACAGTAAAAAGAGTTAAATTGTGAAACATTATTACAACTGAAAATAACCATGTTATTTAATTTAAAAATACATTTATTCCTGTGATGTAAAGCTGAATTTTTAGCATCATTACTCCAGTCCTCAGTGTCACATGACCCTTCAGAAATCATTTTAATATGCTATTTTGCTGCTAAAATATTATTGGTGCTCAGTTAATAATAAAAGTTATTATTATCAGTGTCTTTCATGAATAGAGAGTTCAAAAGAACAGCATTTATTGGAAATATAAATATTTTTTAACATTATAAATGTCTCTAAATGTCACTTTAGATCTATTTAATGTATCCTTTGCTGATTGAAAGTTTAATTTCCTTAAAGTTTAATATCAGTTTCCACAAAATATTATGCGGCAAAATAGTTTTCAACATTAATTATAATAAGAAATGTATATTAAGCAGCTATTCCGAATGATTTCTGAAGGGTCATGTGACACCAAGTAATGATGCTGAAACTTCAGCATTACAGCACTGGAATATATTACATTTTGTAAAAAGAAAAAAGAAAACAAATATTTGATATAGTAAAAAAAAAAAAAAAATCACAATATTATTTTTTTATTGTAATTTTGATCAAATAAATGAATCCTTGGTGAGCAGAATTCTTCAGAAAATCTTGTTTCAAAAAACTTTTAAAATTCCTAATTATTTCAAGTGTATAGTTAAGTTTTATGTGATTTTCTAAATACTTTTTGGTTCAATACTAGATAACAGTGAGGTGTAGCTTCATGCATCTGTCAGAAATTGAACCAACTTGTGGCAGTCTGTCCACATGTCACATCTGCCTACTTACCTCCCTGTCACCTGCTAGTCCAACTGAGTAGAGCGAGTACAGCTGGTGCAATCAGGTGATGAGTGTCAGAATAACCAGAGAAAGACAGAAATGAGTGTTCGAGTCTTATGACTTTTTGTGTCATTTTCTTTTAACAATAGAGAAATGCAGTAACAAATTGCATGCACAAATGTATTTGTTTTTGGCTAAGAAAAGGCTGTGCAGATAAGATATTTTGACAGTAAGGAGCTTTTGTGAGCACTTTCTTGAAAAGAGAGTGTATGTTTTTGTCTCATCCTCTAACAGCCCTTGCCTCCTGTCACGCAGGAGGTGTCAGATTCATCAGTGATGAGTGTGGCGAGCAGCAGCAGGGGTCGACAAGTCTCGCAGCAGGTCTTCCACCAGGATGAAAGGGTACGGACATTTCTGACAGCCCTGCTACTAATAACTCTCAATTTCACAAAAGTCCACAAAAACGTCAGACACTAACAGTAGCGGATCTCACTAACAGGAGCTATGCTGACAATCACATTGCTTTTCATTTATAGCTCTGAATCTCTATAGTGTCTTATTTCTGTTTACTATCTGCTGTGAAATGTCATTGCATCCAGTCAATTTTCAGTAATGTGAAAATGTCTTTTGGGAAGCTGGAGCTTTTAGCAGCATCACATCCACATTAAATCATTTACATTTATGCATTTGGCTGGCACTTAAATCCAAAGTGACTTGCTTTGCATTTAATGTATACATTTTTTAATTTTATGCAGTCAAACCTATAACTTTGACCTCTTTATAATAATCTAAAGGGAAAGGATGCTAAAAGTGATTAGAAATTGGGACAAAGAGAATACATAAAGTTTTGAAGTGACCTGAATATAGTCCAGTAGAATAATAAAATAAATAAAAAATAAACATTAAAATATCAAAAATGATATACTGCTAATATATATATTATAAATTATTTTAAAAAATATTATATACAAATATTTTACTTCCTTATGTGTGACTCGTCTGATTAGAATTTAAAGTCTGAAATATGTATATATAGTCTTTTTTTTACTCTATTTTTTATTTTTGTATGTATTTTTTGCACTAATGCCAAATTCATCATTAAACAATAAAGCCTTTTCACATTACATGCAGTAGAAGAAATTATATAATTTACATAATTTTAAGAATAAAACTAAATTAAAATAAATGAAACACCTAGTTTATTAATTGACCTTGTAATATAAAAGTAAAATAATAATAATAATACTAATAATAAAACTGCAAAATTTACTGATGGATAAAAATGGCAAATCATTTACAACTTAATTAATGAACAAAATTGACAATCTATTGGACAATCTATTGAATTAAATTTTACGAATGAATCTTCTTATTTGAAAGTTAATGGACACAAACCAAAAGATAAAATTAAACTCAGTATATGTGAGATATACACTTTTATTTTAGGGATGCCTTATTGTCCCCATTACCATGTTGAGGGATTTGAAAATGTCTCTCACAAGGAATGAATGCACGTACTGATAAAATAAAATGCTTATGAAAAAATCTATCAAATGCATAAATGTAAATTTGTGCCAGAGCGTCTATTTAATTCTCACATATCCCATTAGATTAAAGTTGTTGTATTAATTTTGCTACATTACAGGCTGCATTTGATCAAATACCTCCTAACCGGGAGGTTATTTCAAGTTATGAGAATCATCACAATGATACAGGTAAGTTTACCAGCAGTAATTTATAGATAAGTTCTGTTAAACACAACAACTCATTCACAGGATGTATTTAATTTTAACTTTTGCTTCCAGAGGAGGAAGAGTACTATCAAAGGCTCTCGACTAAAGAACTGGCACAGCATTAAAAACTATTGAGGCAGCCCCTAGCAAGAAAATTAAGGTAAGTCCTTTTTAGCCTACATCTCTGTTCTGACACATGAATGTATTATGCTTTATTAGAATTCAGTGCATAAAGAGACTCTGCTTACCATAATTTTTACATGTTTCCATGAGTCTCTCCACTTTCAGTAGCATAGATTTATTGAGACTTGAGAGCCTGTGTTCATCTCTCAGTATTCTTATATTGTTATTGTAAATTCACATATGATCTGATATTAATTATTTTTGTGTCTTTATTGTGCATCTAAAATGCAGTGAATTGGCTTCTGCTTGAGAAATCAGTTTACTTGAGTATCAACACTGCATAAGACATTCATAGATTTTGACTTTAATACGAGTGTATTTTGTTTTTTACAAACATATGAATATACAAACATATGTACACATTAAAACAGAAAACATCTCACAGCGTGAGTATAAGAAGGCAGCAGGTGCAATGCATACCAGGTTTTCGCTGAGGAGCCGAGCCGAAAACCCGACAGCTCAGCGGTGGTACAGCAACCATGGCGACGGGACGTGGCATCTCTGTTCCCTCCTTCAGGGAACGAGGGTTACCATACGTAACAGAGACCTTCCCTTTCAGTCGGTCACTCTCGACGCCACGTTTATTTTTTCCAACTCAAAAGGAGGAGGTGGCGGGCGAGTTGTGACATGTGACTGGAGCACAGACGACCTTGTTGGTTGACGTTTGGACCAGCTAATGCTTGCCTCCTAAGTGACATTTGAGACGGTTCAAGGCAAGGTTCACGGCTAACTTGCTCGAAGAAATGCAAGATCTGACCACGGGGTGAGGGTGTGGTGACAGGCCGGTGTAACTTAGACCAGGAAAGCATAGCATAGCTGAGTCTAGATCCGACTCAGGCTTTGCCACCATCCCAGAGGGAGGCAGCGCTGCCGAATCTTTATCAGACAACTCTCCCTCCGATGCTGAGATCGACATCTGGCCGGGGGGAGGCCCACTGGATACCACTAGTACACTCTATAAAGAGGGCCCAGCGTGTTCTGTGGGTTGTAGTTCACAGCAGACACGGTTGAGCAGAATGATACTAAGGCTCAGCTCCGAAGCGAAAAGCTGGTATGCATTGCACCTGCTGCCTTCTTATACTCACGCTGTGATCAGCGGCAGCTGGATGCAATAATTGCATGCCAATATGCATTGGTTCATTTAGTTTACACTCAAAGTAGATTGGTCTATCGAAGCGATATCCCATTTTGCATTGGTGACCGACTGAAAGGGAACATGTCTTCCTGTCTAATACAGTAAGTTTTCTTTTTTTGTGTGTGTGTGTGTGATTTTCACATATTTTACTTGGAAAATGTCAAAAAGACATAATTAAAACTCATTAAAAATAATTTTTTGCAGTTGTGTTGTAATTTTCAAGTGAAGTAAATGATATTGAGGGTTTTAAGGAAGTGTATCTAATATATTCATGAAGATGTTTTAAGTGTAACAATGCATTGGGCTACAAAAACAATTTAACTAGCAAATGGATAACTCTTTCAAATGCAAAGGGGACACATAATGCTGCGGCTGAGCTGTTACTAAAACCTGATAACTTTTTTCTTGTAATTGTGCAAGGTGGTGTTCTTTATTTTATTTTTTACTCTCATGCACCTTTTCAGACACAATAGAACAAAAATTAAAAGATTTTTAATTTCAGCCACAAATATTTTTTTTTTTCTGGCCTTTTTGAATGCACAATAAGGAGATAAAAATACTGGAAAGGCCTTTAAAACAAGTTGCCCAGTTTTGGGCATTCAGTTAAAAAAATAAAATGTTTTTCCTGATCCAGCTGAAGTATAGGTCATTTCATAAACCTCAAGCACACCCAGTGATACACAGTGTGAACTAGAGACAGAGGGAACTATTAGAACTGAAACAACTCTGCAAAAACATTCACCCTGATGTCATGGAAGACCTGGAAAGAGATTTTTATGATGAAGAAGACCATGAAGAAGCAGGAGACGTTCAAGAGCCAGCAAATCAGTTTGAACAAACCGGCAGCAATTCAAACGGAAGCCCGGATCAAAAATATTTTGAGTGTGACAAGAATCTGAGAAGTGAAGTGCAGTCCATGCGCTGGATGTTTGAGAACAAACCCTTGGACTGCATTAAGGATGACTTGGATAACGAAGAGGATTGCAAAAAGATCATTCAGCAGGAAATCTTTCCTGAAGGTGATGTTAAGAACAGGGCTTTGATGTTTGAGATGCAGCCCATGGACACACAGGAAATGCAACGTGATTTGAGTTAACAGAACTATCTAGTGAATGAAGTGGGGAAAAGAGATGTGCGTGGTGCCGCCTGGTTGTTTGAGACAAAGCCGATGGATACACTAAATAAAATTATGGGCAAACCAAAGAAGTCATCTTCACACTTGAAGCCAACGAAGGGGATGTTAAGTCTGTGAGGTGCATGTTTGAAAACCAAGAAATGTATTCTCTGGGTGACACTGAATTCACTCCGAGAGGAAACAGAGAAAGGTGATGTCAAAACATTAAATGGCTCTATGAAACGCAGCTTTTGAATGACATCGACATGGAACTTTCTCAGGTCAGGCTAATCTTCAGTATTTCCATGGAAGACAACAAGCTAGGGTATGCGAAAAGAAGAAGGTGGCTGTTTGAGACAAAGAGGTTTGACTCCATAAATGCCCAATGGGAGAGAAAGCAAAAGCAGAAGAAAGAAGAGATTTTTGGGATGGATGTACACAAACACTGCATGGTGTTTGAGACATAGCCTATGGACATACATAAAAATGATGCCAACTCCAGACCTGTTGCCACAGAACAGATTATTGGAGGTAATGTTTGCTCTGTGAGACACTTATTTGAAAACGCTTCACCGGATAAACTCAAAGAGCTTCCAGAAGTGAGGAAACTAAATAAAAAAGCAGTGTTTGAAGAAGGAAGAGGTGATGTGAGACACCAAAAATGGGTGTTTGTAAATAAACCTCTGGTGAACATTAAAGATGAGGATGATAAGGTAAACTGACTTAAGAAAACCGTAGCATCTGATGAATAGGGGCGACGTGAGAAATCAAAGATGGCTGTTTGAGAACCAACGTTTGGAACATATTCAAGAGAAAAAGAGAGAGTTTGTGAAAATAATTGATTCAGAGCAAATAGATAGAGGTTACAAGGGTGATGTCCGCAAAAATTGTTTGGTGTTTGAGATGCAGCCGATCTATATGTTAAAGGGTGATTTCAATGCCAGAACAGTAAGCGCAGAAGAATTTAGCTGAGGTGACGTTCAGTCTGACAGACACTTTTTTGAGACTGCTCCAAAAGATGAGATGAAAGAGCTTGCCGAGGTGGGGAAGCTCAAAAGAATGATGACATCTGAGGAGAAAGAAAATGTTTGACACCAGAAGTGGTTGTGTGAGCCGCTGGAGCAGATCAGAGAGGAGAGAAAGGAAATAACAAGAACGGTGAATAAGGAGGAAATAGAAAATGTCGATGTGAGCAATTAGAAGCACATTTTTTAAGCATTTGATTTAAACCAATATGACGAAATTCAGAAGATTCAAGTTGAGGGTGTCACCACTGGCTCTGTTAGATCAAATAAAGATCTATTAGAATCCATGCCATTATAAGCTCTGCCAGACAGCTCTGGGCATTATCATGAGGTCAAAACCATACAGCGGGAAGAAATCGTCAAAGGAGAAGTCAGAAGCTGCCAATGGATGTTTGAAACTTGCCCTGTTGACAAATTTGATGATAGCATCACTAAATTCCAAATCATAAAGGGCATACCACAACAACACTTACAATCTGGATCTGGATGTCAAGATGGCAAAATGGCTCTTTGAAACCAAGCCCCTTGATGCCATCACGTCCCCTTGTAATTATAAGGTTCTATCTGCATTCCAAGTAGTTTTGAGATATTGAGCTTCAAAATATATAACATAATGTAAATACGATGACAAAGAATAGGAATGTGTAAATAACTACATTTTGAAAAAAATGTCAGATAGAACCTTATAATTCTAAGGTGGCGATTAAGTATTTCAGCAATAGTGAAGACGAGGAGTGTGTTACAAGGGAGAAAGCAGAATAATCAAATGTGATGTTAAAACCTGTAAGTGGCTTTTTGACATTTGAGACCTATAGACATGCTTTATGAAAGGTATGAGCATAAGAGTACAAAAGATTCTGGTGAAGTTCAAAAAGGCGATGTGAGAACATGCACTTGGCTTTTTGAAACGCAAATCCTTGATACCATACTGGATAATGGTGTTGCAAACTTGCATTGTGAAACAAGAGGACATTCATGGAAAAGATGTCCAAATGGCACGTTTCCTGTTTGAGACAGAGAACCTGGAGAGATATTATGGAGATCGAGAAGCTCTTAAGAGTTTTACGGAGATAGACATACAATGATGAAATACATATCCGAGACCCAATCTTCTGACGTTATGAGCTCTACCTTTGAGGATTTCATGAGACAGCTGAGGAGTGCTTAAGCTGAGTATATTCATAAAGTAAATGTTGGAAACTGCAAATGGCTATTTGAAAACCAACCCATAGATACAATATCAGAGACCCCCGGTGAGCTAAAGGAGCTCGTATGATACAAGATGTTCGGGGAGGCAATGTGGATGAAGACAGATTCATTTTTGAGACCTACACATTAGATGAGATCCAAGGTGTGTCCAATGAGTTCAAAATTAGAAAGCTGCAGGAAGTCATCAGAGAGCATGAGGAAAAAGGAGATGTGAAAAAGTGTTCCATAATGTTTGAGACTCAGTCTCTCTATGTCATCCAAGAGAAGAGACAACACTTAAAAAAGAAGAAAACAATGAGGTGATGTAGTAGGAGCCCGTTGGCTGTTTGAAACAAAGCATCTGGACTCAATTAGAGAGACAGATGAGGTCTATCTTTTAAAAGCCGTTACAGAGGAAGATATCCAAAAAGTTGATGTCAGCTCCGCAAGATGGAGGTTTGAAACCCACCCCCTTGATATGATTGCAGAAGATGCCAAAATAACAATTAAAATGATCAAAGACATCACAGGAGAGGATGTAAAGGGCATTCTCATTCAAGAAGATGAACAGGGAGATGTTCAAATGACGATCTACTCTTTATTAAATTTCCTAAGGAATCAAGGAAAATATAGTTGGAGGTAATGTAAAAAGGTGCCTAGAGAGACTTTGCAATCCAGACACAGAGGAGATTGTGAGAATTAAAGTGGATGAAGCAGAGAGGGGAAAGGTGAGCTTTTATTCTACATGTATTGAGTCGGGTGCACTAGATTACCTCAAAAAGTTGCAGGTAGAGCCAGATGAGGCTGACCCGGGTAAAACTGAAAGAGAGGAAATCATCTGTGGTGATATTAAGGGAACACAACTGAGGCTGACATGTAATCAAGCTCAAATCGGTTGTCTGGTTGATAGGGAAGATATAGTCCCAGGCCATGTTCATAACACAGTTAAGGTTTTCATGACCGAGCCTCCAGTCTCTTTTGAACATTTACAGAGAGAAGAGATTGTGAGAGGAGACCTGCGAGCAGCGAATAATTCACTAACACAGTTTGTAAACCGATCGGTTGTTTGGGAGAAAGAAGAAGTCATTCGAGCTGATTTACCTACAACCCTTAGGTCTCTAGAGGAGGCCCAAAATCAGCCAAGAGAGGTAGAAAAACCTGAAATCATTCCTGGTAACATCAAAGGAGCGCTGAAATTGCTAGAAGACTAGGAGATTTAGTGCCAGGTGACATCAAAGGTATATTGAAATCACTGGAGGAGGCCAAACATGCAGTGACAGAGGTGAAGAAGCAGGTGATTGTAAAAGGTGACATTCACAGAGCAATACAGAGTCTACAAGAAGTGTCAAATGAGGGAAAGGTTTACCAGCCGGAGATTGGTGTCGAGAGAGATGTGAAGGGCAAGACTCAGCTCATGCTTGAGCCTCCTCCATCTTCCAGAATGAAGCTTTCCATGAAATCACTCTATGACACCCAAGAGCAAATGCAATCAGGGAAAGAAGAAGTGATAAAAGCAGATGTTAAGGGCACAATAAAATCCTTAATGGAAACAGCCCAGAGAGCTAGCCCAGCGATTCCCCAAAGGTAGACTATAAGAAAGGTCAAAGTTCGTTACAAGACTCCATCTCCATCAGTGAAAGACATTCCAGCACAAAAAGTGTTTGTAAGGATTTGATCTGACTGTATCAAAGAAAACAGCTAGAAATCCATATGCCAGCTCTACCACCTTGACCCCAAGCCCCTTCTGCCCCCCCCTCCAACATCAACTCCAGATTATGATAGCATCTCCTTCACCAATCCTCCTCCAAACATTAGGGGTGATCATGATCCTCCTCTTCCTCTTCCATGTGATCCATCCAAGACAGAACTTGACCTTTTACCTCCACCACAAACCCCACCACCGCCTCCTCCTCTCGCTACACCCACAGCTGAGCTAGACCTCCCTACACCTCCCACAGAGCAGGAGCTAAACCTCTTTCTGCTGCCCAACATAACACCATCCAAACCCACTAAAATGACTTTCAAACCTATCAAAGCACCAACACTGTGCAAAGTACCCAAGCTTGAGCCAGCGATTTCATTTGAGAAAATGGATGTGCAGGCTGCACAAGAGACCAGAAAAAAATGTCACCACATCATCATTTAAGTGCACTGTGATATCCTCTGAAATTCAGTCTGCATTTACAAAACAGCCACCCGAATCTCCATGGCTTTCCAAGAAAGTTTTCACCACTTTGACGCTCATCCCACCCGCCTCTCCTCCTCCACCGTGCAAATCCCCGGTAAGCAAATTCAAAACCCCATTAATACAAGCCGAACAGAAATACAGACAGCATAGGGAGGAAAGCTGCACACCACCTCCGTCGCGCTCCCCGCCCTTTGAGATCTGCATGCACGAGTCAGTCAGTTCAGAGAGCTTCAGAGAGCACGGGCACGGTGCAATCAGAGGCAAGTATATCATTTGATTTCACTCAAGAGAGAGCTCAAAAGAGTGTGACCAAATCCGAATCAGCCACAGACTCATCCAAGCACACAGCTCTCTAAAACGCTCCCCCAAGCAAGGCTTTGATCGCTGCCACAAATGAGAAATCTCCTCCAGAATCTCCTGTTATTTCCTTAGTTAAACAGAACATCATCTCTTATCAGTCAATGCATGGCTCTTTGGGTCAGCAGCAGACCACCTCCACTTCAACTCAAAAGAAAAAGAAGAAATCCGTGATCCCCAGTATAAAACAGGTGACGAGGACGGTTATTATAAACACAACCAAAGAAGAAATAAAGTCCTCTGATAAAACAGACAAACTTCAAAGTGTCTCTGAAACTCAATTTGAGAATGTTAAAAAAGATGTGAGCAGCATATCTTTATCTGAAGACAAAACAAAGAGGAAAGCTTTCCAAAGAAAAATCGAGACAAAATCTCCCCTGATCGATCCAGACCAAACAAAGAGAGTCAAATTAAGGATGCTGAGCAGAAGCCACAAAAGGTTGACAGTCAAAAGGCTAAGAAAGTTAGTCAGAACGCTAAACTGGAAAGCAAGGAGAAAGCCACAGTGGAGCAGGAGAAGGTTCAGGTGAAAGAAAGCAGAGAAAAGCCCCACAGAAACAGACAGTAAAGTGGAGATAGAGACCAAAGAGAAACCTGTAGAAGGGCCCCCTGCCACTTGGCAAAAGAAAAGGAGGAGCAAGAATAAGAAAGACAGAGAAGCCGCTCAAAGTAACAACGCCTGCTGAGACTAAGTGGCCAGTCCTGACATCTGATGAAAAACAAGACAAAATCACAGATGTGCAAACACAGCACACCATTCCTACAGGGCACACAAGGGCACTCCTTACAAGGAGGTCATCAAAACTTAAAGTACAGTCCAACAGCAGAGTTTCCAGGAGGAGGGCGCGACTGTAAAACTTCAAAAGCAGGCCAGTGGAAGCCAGCAGACTCCGGAGGAATCAAAAGATGAAAGCAGACATTTTCCAATAAAAATGACAGGCAAATCTGCACAAAAGGAACCTGCTGAGTCCTCAGCAGAGAGCTCCGGCACATCTCTAAGACAAGCCGAAGCGCAGAAGATGTCTCATATCTCAGAAATACAGGGGGTTCCAGGACAAATGGACTCTAAGTCTGTGAAGACGCTGCTCAATGAAATGCCGTCTGCTTTCTGGGGCCAGGAGAGAAGAGTGATTTGGAAGGGGCAGCGGTTGAACACAACGAACTGAAGCTCTAAAAAATTCTTGCTTATGCTAAAAGCCTTGTTGAAGCTAGGCTAATGCACTTTAACTGCACAATTGAAAAGCATGAATGTGAGGCCATATTTGAAAAATTTGTCTCTAGTGGAGTGATACAAGGAATTTTAAAGATTTCTATTGGTTCTACAAGGTGTGAAACACAGAAGGTGGTCAAAGACAGCATGTAAGAGCTGAAGGCAACAAATGAAAGTGAAAGTGACGTGACATTCAGCCAAGTATGGTGACCCATACTCAGAATTTGTGCTCTGCATTTAACCCATCTGAAGTGCACACACAGAGCAGTGAACACACACATACACTGTGAACACACACCAGGAGCAGTGGGCAGCCATTTATGCTGCGGCGCCCGGGGAGCAGTTGGGGGTTCGATGCCTTGCTCAAGGGCACCTAAAGTCGTGGTATTGAAGGTGGAGAGAGAACTGTACATGCACTACCCCCACCCACAATTCCTGCCGTCCCTGGACTCAAACTCACAACCTTTCGATTGGGAGTCCGACTCTCTAACCATTAGGCCACGACTTCCCAGATGAGCAGCGTTAGAACTCTTGGCCCCAGAGCTCCATCCCCATTGTTACAGATGAGCTCATCCTCACCTAAGTTCATCACCATCAAGCAGGTCAGAAATGTCACAGCTACGCTCTCCCATGATGCCTGATCCGATGCCTCACGTGGTGCCAGTCACAGGAAAGAAGTCCGAAATTGTGGAATCTCCCGCCACTTTCCAGTGGCAAATCAATCAAAATTGATTGTAAACCTGCTGAATAGAAAAAGGTTGAAAAGGAGACTTGGGCCTTCTAAAACGCAAGTTGTGACTGCTGAAGTGAATAACGCTAACGTAAGTGGAGATTCCATTAATATTCCAGAGTGCTTAGGCCCCAACACACAGGATTCAGAGCCTGAAAGTGCAGTGAAAGATAAGGAAAACCTCACTAAGGTTGATCTGTCTGGACTAGCCAAGACAATGGAGATGTCAGAAGGCAAAGCTGGTATTAGAAAAGAACCAATTGACATTACAGAGAAGCCTGGCGTGGAAACTGACGAACTGGAGCTTGATACGGAGAACACAGCAAGACAACAAGAGGATATGGCTGAAGACGTGAAGAATTTTGAAAATGTTTCTGGAATGAGTGAGAAAAGTTCCCCCATCAAAAAGGTACAAAACAAACAGGAGGAACAGGAGTCAAGAGTGAGTGAAATTGCATCTGAAGGTTCAAAGCCTGAGCTTCCTCCTGAGAGGGAACAATGCTCCCAGCTGAGCTCCCCTCTGCTTCTGCACAAAGATGCGAAAGTAGACAAGTCTGTCGATCCAACAGGCTTTTCAGATACAGAAACATTCACTGAACATTATTCTTCTATTGATGAGTTCGGGACTAAAATTATTGGATTAAGAAGCACCACAACGGTTTCTACGCACACTCAAAGTGTTGTGCCGCAACACGTGCCGTTTTCCTATGCTGATGCTGTGAAGAAAGAGACGTGAGAGATGACAGTGTCAACTGAGGTCTCTGCAGAGGAACTGATGAAAGCTTCCATAAAACCTGGACAGAAAGTGAGAGTGTGTTCAAAAGCATAGGTGTCACACGTGAGAGAGCCAAGCCACCTGCTAGTGCATCAAACAGTGACTGCTGTGCTGGGTAAATATGATTACAGTGCATGATGGGAATGACAGCTAGCTACTGCAAAACGTCTAAGGTACATCACTGGGTCAATCTGTGTATGTTTCTAATTTATGTCTTTCCCCAGGTGACAAGTCCACAGTTAGATGAGAAAACATGTATATCAATGTGACTCATCACAGATATTTGCATGATACTAGCTGAAATGAGTTAATTTATTTATTTTTCATGTTTACATTTAATTTTTACTTTGTTTAAAATTTACTCATACTGTCTGGCATAAATATGTGTCTCGAATTAATTAATTCATTAGTTTATTTATGTGTTAAATATTTGTTCATACTACCTGATATATAACTAAAATAGATGTCCTTTTATTTTTTCCCCTTTCTTTTTTCTTTTTTTGTATATTTATATTTTATTTATTTATATATATATTTTTTGTTTATTTATATTTAAACTTTATTAGTATTGTTATTATCTTATTTATTTATTTAATATATATATATATATATATATATATATATATATATATATATATATATATATATATATATATATATGTATGAATAGAAATACATATATATATATATATATACAGTATATATACCTTATTTGTATATACCTTGGCATTTGAGAGTCCTGCAAGAATCAAATGTATTTTAAAAGCAGAATGTTTTAGGGTTTGATTCAGAACACTGAACGAAGGAAAACAAAGCCTGATTTGTGTTTCTTTGTGTGACCTGAGAAACAGCTAATTAATGGTTTGTTTGTTTCTTTTTAGAGACTGCCTGTGAGTTTGCAGGATTATTTCATTTCTCAAAATAACTCCACAAATTATCACCGAGTTGTTATTCAGACTTCTATAAACTCATCTGATGGGGACTGGGGGAATAGGAGGCTAGGTTAAAAACTAATGGTAAACCAGCATTGGGTGCCTATTGAACAGCATGCATGTTTTACTGAACTAACCTAGAAAGGTGGGATACCTAAAAAAAACTATGAAAATTATTTAATAAAAAGACCAACAGCTCTGTGTAAAGAATCAAATTTTATTTAGATTAAACTATTAATTGTGTCATATTCATATTAAAGAAGTATTTATGCTTTGGATTATTGTGTCTGAACATGTCTTTCACTAATACCATTGTTAACAAACTTGCCTATAACCTTACATTGCAGTAGTGGATGTTGTTTGATGTGATTTGCCTGCATTGCCCAGATGGAGGACTGAGTGTTTGGCAAAGTGCTGCGTGGGAATATTGATTGTGCACAAAACCCAATTGACTAAAACTTAGAAGTTCCATAAATCCTGTTTTTTCTGTGAGCACTGCAATAGCAAATTGAGGTATGTCTTCAAATGTTGTAATATGATATTTGATAAATATTGCTTGTACTTAGGAGTTTCAGTCAAAAATAAAAATTTGCTGAAATGTTCTCAGCCTCAGGCCATCAAAGATGTAGATGAGTTTGTTTCGTCATTGGATCAGATTTGGAGAAATGTAGCATTCCATCACTTGCTTACCAATGGATCCTCTGCAGTGAATGGGTGCCGTCAGAATGAGAGTCCAAACAGCTGATAAAAACATCACAGTAATCCACAAGTAATCCACATCACTAAAGGATTCGTATTTTAGCTGGAAGCAACAGTTTAAAGTTAAACGTCTTAATGATTGATTTATTTCATAAAAACATGCAGCTTTTCATTTCATAAGATGTTAACTGATGGATTGGAATGGTCTGGATTACTTTTGGATTATTGTGATTGTTTTTATCATCTGTTTGGAATCTCATTCTGACGGCACCCATTCACTACAGAGGATCAATTAGTTACCAAGTGAAGAAGTTCCAATGGAGAAACTAACTTATCCACATCTTGGATGTCCTGAGGATGAGGTCATCCAAAATTTCTGCATATTTTCATTTTTGGGTGAACTATTCTTTAAAGTAATTCGATTTTCACCTGTTGTGCGAATGATAAGAATTCATAGTTTCCTATTGATGGGCCCGAGTCATATCTAGCCTCACAGCAGAACACACTATTGTGGTATTGTTGTGATGAGTTTCTAGTGTGTATTGTGTTTTAAAAGGAGCATAAACAGACAATTTATCATATTAAGCAGTAACATAAATATTCTAGTATGTCTAACAATGCAAGTATTTCAACATAATCAATCCCAAAAGGATTTCTTTTGCACAAAATACCATTATTTGCAACTCTAAGATAAAGTATCCTTCATAAAGCCATTCAGATAGAAAGCTTGCAGTGCAGTTCTCATTTACAAACTATGCGAGTGTAGACAGCACTATATATTTTCTGTGACTCATGAAACTTCTTGTCTGACAGCCTTGGAAACTTTGTCTCTCTTCATGGACATTTCTACTGCCAGCCACATTTTAAACAACTCTTCAAGTCTAAAGGGAATTTCAAGGATGGATTTTGACAAGGGTTGCAAAGGGAATTACAGGGCGTTCGGGATGCAGGGAATACAGACCATGACGCATCGGATTGGCGTTATTCACTTTCACAAAGTAACATGTGCTCGCTGTCATATGTGTTTGAAAAAGAAGCAAATAAACCCGATCAGAGCCCTAACAAAATTTCTGTAGCATGGCCTCCGCAAACAGCCTCTCCGAAAAAGACATTCTCTTTGGATCAGGATGTGAAATTGGTGAAACCCGTTTGGCCCCCAAAGAGCGAAACTTCAAAGTCTCCAAAGTACCAGCGTCGGAAAGCAACTCAGAGGACCACACTTTAGGAGGAGTGCAACACGTCCTCTGAGCTGGCGGTGAAAGAGGAACGGGTAGAGCGAAGGAGACATCTCATCGATCAGCGACACACAAAGCATGACACAACAGCATGAAGTATTGTGGGAGCTTCAGAAACACAAGGACACATCACAATGATGAAGAGCTTCGAACGCAGGGTGAAAATCTGGCCATCAGATGGGTGAGGAAAGGTGGAGAGAGAGACAGTGGAGGTAAAAAGGTAACAGGAAGTTGATAAGGATTTTGGGAAATGATAAATATGTTGTGTATATATAAAATAGGCACTGGGTTAGATGGTTTGTGTGTTACATTGAAAGAAAGAACTGAAGAAAAGTGGAATAAAGAAGAGACAGAAATTGTTTCAAAAATAAAACAAGGTTATATTTTACTCCATGACCAAAAGATAGAAATATGAACTTACATTGTGCATAAAGAAAACAAATCCTATTTACGTGACAATGGACATTTTTTAAATTAAATGAAGTTTTGTAGTTAAATTTTTTACTATTCAATTCTGTTCTTTTACATTTTTTATTCATCAAAGAATGCTAAACCAAAGTTTCCACAATATAGTACGCACCAAAAAAATATTTGAACACTGATAGTAGTAAGAACCATTATTAATTTCTGAGCACCATTAACAATCTAGAAGCAAGCCAGCAAATTATATATATATATATATATTCAACTGATATTCAACTTTGGGGTGCCAAATATGAGGGTCTATTTTTTTTTGTACTCTATATTCTAAAGGTTCTGTATTTCTGTATAAAAATCAGTTCTGTTGAGGATAGCTATCTGAAATTACTCACAGCATTTTCTGCAGTGCATTATCTGTGTCCATGGAGAGAAGGCAATTTATCACTAAATTGAACTCTAGATTTTAACTTTAGATTTTCATCCCTATATTTTTGCATTCTTTTTATACTGTATCCTGGGGATTCTTTCCACATTTCAACCATTTCTAATTATTATTATTTGTACTTCTTCCTGTGCAGCACCTGGAGTGCTGTGTGGGAGGAAGATGAACAAAACACACATTTGTAAACCTCTTGTCTTGTTTATTATAGAAGTGTATGTCATTCCCTCTCTAAACAGAAAATATTTTGTGAGGAAGATGATCTTTTTAGAGCTAATTTTTTTGGTGGAATTACAATAAAGTCTTTATCACAATTAATGTGCTCAGGTTCATTTCTTCATTTTATATGAATGAGTAAATAAAAAAATCATGACTTGTGTGGTTGAAAACACACACCCGTTCATATTTCTTAAACACTGCTTGTTTTGTTGTGTCGAGAGTTTGCACTATAGTGCATCGAGGGTATTTTAATTTTTTGGCACAGCTGTACAGTGCACATCTAAACACTTTTCTTCAAGCATAACCTTAGTCCTCTAAACAACACCGAGAGACTTTTGTAGTAAACCATTCTGACACGTGATCACATAAACTGCTGGCCATTTCAACTGCACTTCAGTGTGTATTGTGCTTGAACTGACATCCCATAGCATCACTCACAGTGAGAATTTCAAGGTGTAGTCTTTAAGCAAACCTGTAGACTGTTGTAAATCAATAGCTCTTGCTGTACAGTCTCCTTAGGGAGAAGTCTTAGATTGATGAAACACTGCTGGAACACTCTTTTTTACAGCATCAGCAGCTTCAAGACCTCAAACTACACTCATTAGCAGGTCGTTAAAGGGAGAAGGGTCATCAAAATCAAATGGTATGTGAACAGTTTTGAGTTCTTCTAGTTTGTATTTTATTAGTTTTGTGAATAAACGAGTAAAAAAAGAACATACATTAGCATTCAGCAATTTCTTTAAATAAATGAATATGCTTCTTCAGCAAGGATGTACAGTATTAAGTTGATCAGAAGTGATAGTAAAGCATAATAATGTTGCTAAAGATTCCTGTTTCTATAAATAGATGTTCTTTTAAACTTTCTGTTCATCATATTATTCTGAAAAAAAAAAAATTCAGACTATATATATTTCAGAAGTGTAGAGGCCGCTGCCCTGATTGACTTCAGCACATCTGGGGGCCACTGGACTTCACTAGTTTCTCACACTGAGCTGCTGTGATCTTGGTCCACTCTTTTTACTCTCTCTTCCATAGTTCGGTGACTGTAGTGGGTTTCTTACCCATAACTTTGTCACCAGGCATTTTCCAGAGATTTTCAATCGGGTTTGTTTCATTATTTCAGTGTTCTTGGCTTCAAAGAACTGCTTTACTTGTTTTGCCATGGTATGGTGACATTGTCTTGTTTGACAATTCCAGGCTGATTGGGAGAAGCTTGCAGGGAAGGAATCGCATGATGTTGAAAGAGGTTCTGGTAAATATTTTCATTCACCTTGCCATGTATCTGTATAAGAGAACCAAACATGCCCCAAACCATCAAACCTCCTCCACCGTTCACTTTACACACTCAGGCTTTAGTCTTTCACCAGTTTGACAATAAACATATTGTTTACCATCAGACCCAAATAAATGAAACTTGCTCTTATCACTAAAGTGAACTTTGGACCTGTTCTTCTCTCTCCACACAACAAGTTCCTCAGCAAAGGTGAGCTTTAGCCTTTTGATTCTTTCTGCTGATGAGAGACTTGGTCACTGCAGAGTGCACTTTCAGTCCAACTTCTCTTAAACTCGATGAGACCGATCCATACCCTGTTCAACACTGAAGAGGCGAGCAATGTTGCTGCAGTGTTGAACCGATTCCCCGGTGAGAGTTACCACATTGTCCTGTCCTTTTGACAATCTCCAGTCGCAAGGTTTTAATAACCTTACAGCTGCTCGCCATCTTGCAATCTCAGTGAACATTGAAGGAATGCTGCCAGTTAAATAGTGTTTGTCGTATAATTAAGGAAATGAGCACCAGGTGCCAGATTAACACCAATAATTGGAGGAAACTACGTGTTCTCTAATTTTGATTAGTTCTTTTTCAAATACCTTATTGAAGTTTTTTATACTGTCTGAATACAAATAATTTATTAAATACTGTATGCTTAAAAACTGCCCTTCTAATCATGTTAGAATAACTTCAGTATGGACTAATCTTGAATTTAGGAAATTGTAGGTGTGTTCTTTAATTTTGATATGCACTGCATATAACTGTTTCCTTGAAAATATTAAGCAGCACTTTATTGTTTTCAACATTGATAATAATCAGTAATGTGTCTTGAGCAGTAAATCAGCATATTATAATGATTTCTGAAGGATCATGTGACACTGAAAACTGTTTGAAGATTGAAGAATGATGCTGAAAATTTAGCTTTACATCACAGGAATAAATTACACTTTAAAAATAGTACCCTAGAAAAAAGCTATTTTATATTGTTTATATTAAATTTCTCAGTTTTAGTATTTTTCCTGTTATTTTGATCAAATAAATGCACCCTTGGTTAGTAATAAGAGGCTTCTTTCAAAAAGCATAAAATTCCAAAACTTATGAATGTTAGTGTAGGAAAAAGCCTAGTAGAAATTATGTTGGACTTGACCTTTTACATTTTTAAAAAGTACCAGGTTTTAATTAGAACTGCTTTGTAAGTTCAGACATTATCAGACAGACTTTGTAAATTCAGTACATATCATTCTCCCTCTCAGACCATTTTGATATTAACATTTATAATAGATAAATATTTGACAGCAGAATATTGCAAGTGGCCATTCAGAAAACAAGTTTTGCAAAGATCCATGCATTCAATTTAATAATAGAAATGAAAAAAGAAAATACTTTTTTTTAAAAATAATATTACGCCATTAATATTTTTTCTGATTATTCTATTTTGCATGTTGCATTAGCACATAAATTACCTATAGATCCAGAGATACCTACAGTATATTTAGATCTATAACTGTCATGTCGAGTAAAGTACTTTGCCTTTAAAAATTAATGAATTTTGAAAGAGCTGATTATGTCTCACAAGCTCTTGGTCTGAATTATCTATGGTTTCTCACTGCTGTGGATGTGTCATGTTTTTGCCTAAAACATGATGCATGTACAGTTCTCCATACTTCTCAGGGCTCACTACATATGAAATAAGTGTTTATACAACCCAGCAGTCTATCTACTGTAGAGCTCAGAAACCATCACTAGATCATTTATCTCAATTACTAAGCTCTCTCATATTTAGGCAACTATAGCAAGTGGTTTAATGCTGTGAAATCCTTTGGCCTCTCGTCTCAGCAGGGTGTGAGCTAATCTGAGCCATTCATCCAACACGAGTGGAAAAAGCCAAAGAGAAGAAAAAGAAAGATGGAAAGCTTTGCTCTTCAGCCTCCTTTTGTGTTTGGAGTTAGTTACTCTCATCTCGCACACTCTTGTCTGGCTGGATAAATATGATGTGTCTATCTGTCTTTGTGCTTTCACAAAACCTCCAAGAGCACATGAATCATTGAGCAAAGCCCATCTTCCACAGAGACGCTGTCAGATGATACAGAGAGAAGG
Organism: Carassius auratus; assembly: GCF_003368295.1. Taxonomy (NCBI): domain Eukaryota; kingdom Metazoa; phylum Chordata; class Actinopteri; order Cypriniformes; family Cyprinidae; genus Carassius; species Carassius auratus. Next base: position 2,832,903 of record NC_039276.1, read on the forward strand.
ATGGAGCTCACCTTTCTTACCTAGGTACCTCAGACTTAGTTTTATTTAAATACCTTTACAAGAAATAATTCACACACAAGATTAAACTGTATAACAATTTCATCATAAACAATAACATATTCATCCATATGTCTGTTTTCATGTAAATTAAGAAATATATATATAATAATAATAATATAATAGAACATAGGATTCAAAAGAATCTGAAAAGTTGTCCATACCAACCTTGCATCAGTATAGTCTTCTGCAGGGTTATCATAGTAAACTCTAACTAAAAGAAAGAATGAAAATAAAATTTTAAATAAAAATAACAAACATTTACTGTTAACTGAAATAAAATCAGTTATTTAATATAACAATCAAATTGACAAGTCAACTTTTCAAACTTTTATTTAGTTTATGTACGAAGTAAACTCAGAAAATAATAAGACTTATAAGAATTTAATATAATATAATATAATAATAAGAATTTAAATAATCATAAATAAATATTCAAAATATAATCTATTACTAAACATTATAATAGTATCTCAGTGGTATTAAACAACATTCATCTGAGTGCATAGATTTGTGTCAGGAACTGACATTTTAGTCAGTGTTTATTATTAATATGTCCATGGAACAGTGAGTTAAACAGATCAATTTGGTTCATAAACAAATAATACAGACTAATTTTGTTAATCAGAAAAGATTTAACAGAAAGGGATGATTTATTTATAAATCTGACATTACTGCTTTCATGGATGTTGCAGGAAAAACTAGAGCGGATGTCCACATTTTCTATGAACAAAAGCTCCAGTCAAAAATTTATTATGATTGCATGGGAAAGAGTGACCCAGTATATTATTATTTGATTTGATGATATTTATTTGTTTAGTTTTTATGAACTGTTCCTTTAAAAAAAAGGAATAAAACAGAAGCATGACAGTGCATGGCTGCTTTGTTTCCATGGAGATTGTGAACAATGACTTTAATTCAACAATCATTTATTATCCTTTGACCTAGCAAAAAATAGAATCTTTTGTGACATCAGTTGTTAAAATGGGCAACTCAATTACACTGGCATTCAAAGTGTGACACCTATTCATTCAGTTAATTCAGGCTTTGAAATGACATGAATGGAAATACATTATATGTGACTGATGTAATGATCAAAATAATGTTTCACAAATAAAAACTCTTATGTCTGAGCTTCTTCTTTATCATGATTCCAGCTCTGCTCACTCTGACATTCATCAGCTATCTTCCTGAAATGCATGCTGTGATGCCCAGTGTTTCCCATCATGCTTCCCCAACCATCCAGCTCCACTGAAGCAACCTCCGTAGATCTTACTCCTTAACACCATCTCCATCAAAAGCCCCTTGGAAAAACATTCCATAGACATCACCTTCTGCAACAAAGAGTTCCACAATGTTTTCTGCCCTCACAAAGCCTCACAACTACTTCCTCACCATCCCTGGGGTTGCGTGATTGATCTGATTCCAGGTGAGCCAGTGCCTTGTGGTAAGATCTGTCCCTTCTCCTTACTGGAACAGAAGGCCATGGAGGAGTATGTGGAGGAAGCTCTCAGACAGGGCTACATCGTCCCATCCACTTCCCCCGCTGCTTCAAAATTTTTCTTTGTGGCGAAGAAGGACAGAGGCTTGCGGCCCTGTATAGACTATCAAGCATTAAATCAGATTACAGTCAAGTTCCGTTATTCTCTTCCCCTTCATCCCAGCTGCCCTGGAACAACTTCGAGGAGCCACCAAATTCTCCTACCTGCCACTATGAATATCGGGTGATGCCATATGGCCTAGTCAACGCCCCTTCGATCTTCCAAGATTTTATGCATGCAGTGCTCCGGGAGTATCTCAACCTCGCCGGAGCCTTGCCGAACATCGAATGCATGTCCGAACCGTCCTATCACGATTAAGACAACTCCAACTCTTCCTCAAAGCCGAAAAATGCACCTTCCTTCCACCAATCTTCAGTGCAACTCCTAGGGTACGTCATTGATAATACAGGAATCCACATGGATGAGGGAAAGATTGAAGCAATCACTTCCTGGCCATTACCTTCCACTATCAAAGAACTCCAACGATTCTTGGGCTTCGCCAATTTCTACCGCCGGTTCTTAAAGGATTACAGTACATCATCAGTCCAATAACCAACCTCCTACGCGACAAACCCAAGTCTCTGTCCTGGACCCCAGCTGCCAATGAAGCCTTCACCACTCTCAAGCAAGCCTTCACAAGCACTCCCCTCCTAGTTCACCCAGACCCAGAACTCCCCTTCTTGGTGGAAGTGGATGCCTCTACCACTGGAGTGAAAGCAGTTCTTTCTCAGCGGCAGGGGTCCCCTTCTCAACTCCATCCATGCACCGCCGCCTTCTCCCAGAAGCTCAGCCAGGCAGAAAATAACTACAACATTTGGAAACTGAGAACTGCTGGCAATCAAATTGGTATTAGAAGAATGGTGACACTTGCTTGAGGGAGTGGCTCATTCATTCACGGTACTTACTGATCACAAAAATGCAATACCTTAGAGAAGCAAAACGCCTAAACCTCCGCTAAGCTAGATGAGCACTCTTCTTCACGAGGTTCCACTTCACCATTTTATATAGACCCGGTCCTCGAAACATCAAAGCTTATGCCTTATCCCGAATCCATGCGTATGAGGAAAGTATGGATGAGCCTGAGACCATCATTCCCACTCAGCTCATCTCCAGCCCTATCCAGTGGACCTCCCCTCCAGTTGCCCTGGTCACACCTAGGAGTGGACTTTATTACAGACCTACCTCCCACTAATGAACACCTGTATCCTGGTAATAAAAAAAACCATCCACAGGTCTTACATCATTCCAATGTGTACTCGGGTACCAGCCCCCTCTCTTCCCCTGGTTAGGAGACCCCTACGACGTTCCTGTGGTCGATTACTGGTTCTGGGAGAGTGAGAGAGTCTGGGAAGAGGCTCACCATCACCTACAACGGGCAGTGCGCATGCCAAAGATGGCAGCCGACCTTTACCGAGCACCCACTCCTACCTTCCAACCTGGACGAAAGGTCTGGTTGTCCACCCAAGACATCAGATTGCACCTGCCCTGCCGGAAACTTAGTCATAGATTCATCAGCCTCTTCACCATCCAGGAACAGATCAATCCCCTCACCTACAAACTCCAACTTCCTCCTCAGTACAAAATTCATCCCACTTTTCATGTTTGACTATTAAAACCTTTTCACCCTCCTGTCTCCACAGAGCCTGACCGTACAGAGGAATCCCCTCTTCTGATCCATCTACAAATTCAAGGAGGATATTCTGGAATCCCAGCAGCGTGGTGGCAGACTGGAATATCTAGTTGACTAGGAAGGATATGGCCCTGAGGAGCACGCCTGGGTCCCTAGAGATTGCATCCTTGATCCCACACTCCTAGAGGAATTCCATACATCACACCTGGATTGTCCAGCTCATCAGGGTAGAGGGAGACCACCACGTCATCGGGGTGTTCGGCCCTCAGGAGTGTGCCCTGGAGGAGGGGGTACTGTCACAAATCGGTCAGGCTCATCACCCAGCCAGTCACAGTGCACTCCCTCAAATGAATACTGATCACCGGCACCTGTTCACAATTCACCAGTACATGAAAGCACACACCTAAGTCATCACCTTGTCCGATCTCGTGGCTACACAGCGGAACTTCCTTTGTCTTAGTTACTTGCATTGACTCCTCTAACTTACCTTTCGACTAACCTCTTCTCCAGTGAGTCTCCTCTCCTCCTGCGTAACTCCAGCATTCCTCCAGTACTAATATCAATTCATATTGTCACTGCCATTAACTACCTCTCCAATGGATAAACTCATCCCCTGCATCTCTCCCACTACCATCGCTATTTACTGTTTCAATAAATCTGCTGTCAACCAATCTTCTGTTCCCGAGTCTGTTTATTACAATATTGTAATAATAAATGGCATTTATGGCAGAAATTATATTTTGTTTTCTTTTTACATTAAACACATTAAATATTATACTTTGCAATATAATGTGTACTTCCATCTCAGGTTTCGGTCTTAGATTTCATATAAAATTATATTAAAAAGGTCTTAAAAGGTCTTAAATTTAACTTGTTAATATCTGTAGACACCCTGAATTTAGTATTCCATCTCATGCTCACCAATGGGTCCTCTGCAGTAAATGGGTGCCATCAGACTGAAAGTCCAAACAGCTGATAAAAACATCACAATAATCCACAAGCAATCCACACCACTCTCTTGAAAATGTCCATCCCCTGTTGTTCTCTCACATCTAAATCCACCCACATATTTTTTCCAGACTGTTTGTGCCTGTAAATGGTGCTGGATCTGTTTCTATTTCTCTCCTGATTCAGATAATATGACTTTTTACTGAATAAAGCAATAATATGGTTATAAAGGCAACATTTGAAGTTACAAAACTTCTTAATGATGGATTTGTTTCTTTCAAACATGCAGCTTTTCATTAATCATTAATTTATGAATTTATGGAGAGGTGTGGGTTACTTGTGAGATATTGTGATGTTTTTATCAGCTGTTTGGACTCTCATTCTGATGGCACCCATTCACTGCAGGGCATCCATTGGTGAGCAAGTGATGGAATGCTACATTTCTCCAATCAAATCTTTTCTGATGTAGTAACAATCTCATCAGCATCTTGGATGGCCTGAGGGTGAGTAACACTTCAGCAAACATTTCAATTCATTTTTTGGTGAACTATTCCTTGAAAAAAACCCAAAAGTATAAAACTTAAAAAATGCTTAACTTAAAATGACTCCCTCCCCAATAGGCTTTGTGCATTAGCTTCATCTGAAAAGTTTCTTAAGCATTAATCAGAAAATTAGAATAATACTCTTGTAATAATGACATAGTCAGAGGCAATAAACTCCAGGGGAAGGCCTAATCCACCTGTCCTTCCTACCCCAGATGAATAAAGTGCTGACTAATACCTCTCTTAGATGGATGAGCTGAAATGCTAAGCACTATCAGGAGGGTAGGTAATGCCCACACACGTATAACTTCTTTCTTATGTCTAAATGTATTGAGTAGTGTATATATTTAACAGAATTGTTTCTGGAGTTCTAGAGGCAGTGGTGTTGGGTCTGTGCCTGTCTGTGCAGCAGATAGTCAGTCTCTCTAAGGCAGTTAACTCTATTAGATTAGTGGTGTTAATGCAGCCCAACCTGACAGACCTCTGCTGCACCTGACTGGGTACATCCATCTGCTCAGAGATTGAGAAATGATTTTGAATAAATGCATACGATAAGGGTCAGAACGGTTGAAATAAGTATTTCAAGTCAATTTATTTAGTATAACACTCACTTATACATATTGCTTCAGGGCAGATTTACAGATTTACCATTTAGAGTCTCCAGTGAACAAGCCAATCAATGAAGAAATCTCCATAAGATGTTTAGGATGATAAGGTAAGATCTGCACTTTTTTGTGATGGAAGTCACAGGTTGGTACAGTTTAATTTAAAATAATGTAGTGAAGGCTGGCTTTGATTTGACATGATTTTATGAATGTTTTCAAAAATATTATATATTAATATAGTATATTATATATTATATTATTGTATTATATATTTATTGTAATATTAGAATCATTTGTACCTTTCAATATGTATATGTGTGTGAAAATCCAAAGTTGTGTGAAAATGCTAAGCCTCATAAGTATCTCAATCTTCTTTTGTTTTTACAATTCATATTTGTGATATATTTTGCCTAGTGCTATATACTTAATTTGTTGCTAAACTCATAGATATTCTGCTTCTGTATTTCTATTAAATTACTAAAAACATTTGACAGCGAATTCCCACCCCCTCTTGAATTTTTTCACAACGTCAATCAACCTTGCTATGCAAAACAGAGTAACTTGTCTTACTGCTGATTGGCTGTGTGTCTCCCAGAGCGCGATGTGATTGGATGGCGCTCCTGTCGTGTAACTGGTTCCACCATCAGGTTTCGTGGCGCAGAGGATTGAGGCTCATTCTCTCACTCTCTCACTCGCGGCAGAACGAGTCCGGAGGATGGAGGCGATTGAAGCGGTAGGTGAAACGCGTCTCTCTTACTACTCGCTGAAGAATGGTTAGCTGCTCAGACCTGCCTGCAGGGAGGAAAAGTGAGCTGTGACGGGTTCTGTGGTTTGATCTTGAATTCTGGAGTTTGTTTAGTGAGGTTTAGTGCGCTGAAGTGTTTGCCGGGTCAAAGTGATGGAGGTGACAGTGGCTCCGAGTCTCGGCGCGGTACTGACGCTGTCCGAGGTGCTGAAAGTGAGTATTAGCCACCAACTACACCGAAAAACATAGTAGGACTTTAAACAGGAGAATGCAGTTTTATGGCATTTTGTATTAGTATAAAAATGTTCTAATTTAAAAATCATATATATAATTTGTATGTTTTTGGTGTGTTTTGAAGTGGTTTTATGAAAAAAAAATTAAAATAAGATTGACCTTATACTTTGGGGAAAGAACAATTCCTTGAAATGTGTTTGTGAACTAGCATGTTTGTTTAGACTTTTCTGTTGTTCAAGATTATTTTCGTATGAAGCTGGGTTATTTATTTCATGTTTGCAGCATTATTATAGTATTATAGTATCGTGAATTAAGCTGATTGTGTTTTGTGGTTATGTTGGTAATTCTGGGATCTCTCTTTTGTTAAACTTTATGTAACTGATGTGGCCTTTTATTGCTGGCAGTAGATTTTACAGTAACATTGTTTAATATAAAGTAGATTTGTATATAAGCTTTTTGATGGTTTAAATAAAGTACAAAGAGATAATTATGAAAATCTCATGTTACTGTTTTTTTTCTTCTGCTGATTGTGTCTAATTCCTCTTCTATTTCCTCCTAAAATGTTGCATTGTATTTTCTTTTTCTTTTTTATTATAATTTTTTATACTGGTTGGAAATAAATCATCATTAGCTTGTGAAAACACTGTTGATTACTGCTATGTAAATATACCTTGCTATATAAAGAGTTTCAGGAAAAATCTTTTGAGATACATTTTGGAAACACTTTATTTTAAGGACTTATTCTTACTATTAACTAGTTATTAAAGGTACAATTTGTAAGATATTTGCAGTGAAATATCCCAAAACTACTAACCTAGCGTTATATATTTTGTCCAGCTGATTACTAACAAAATCTCTAATGATTTCAACTACTTGTAAATCATGAGAAAACTCCCATTATAAACAGTGACACAGGGCAGTGCAGTCGCATGTCAATTACATTAGTTCCCCTCTGTTACTGGCTTTACTGACGTAGAAACCACATGACAACAGTGTCATGGAAAAATGCGGAAGTAGTTTCGAGACAAACTTTAACTAGAAAGAGATGCCGATCTCGCTTGTGTTTTACTCGACATGTGAGTTGTTTTGATTCATATCTTTACAGAAAATGTATGCTATTATAACGATCAACAAGATTAGTATTATGAGGCATACACACCAATTGCGGGGCATCGCGTCTCTAGACCCGCGCGAGGACACGTCTGATTCATAGTGTGATCGTGTTTTTGCATTGACTTTGTATGTAATGTACTCGCGAAAATCGTTGAACTCGGGTTAAATCCATGATTTATCTTTCCGTCTGATTGATGGCCATCAGCGGTTGGGTAGAAGACAACAAATCCCATCATTCGACGCTCCTTCTTAGCGTCATCAAACCACGTGATTGTTATTGTTTTGATAGTGTGCCCTCTAGTGGCAGGCCCTATTAACAATACCAGCATATTGGCTGTTTAATATTAGTAGTTTGTTATTAGTAGTTATAAAACCCATTGATTCCTCATTGCATATGACCATATTTTAGATCCCTTAATCCTACCTCATACCTAAACATAACAACTACCTAACTAACTAAGAATACACAGCAAATTAGAAAATTACTGAGGAAAAATAATTAATTAATAGTGAATATGTGTTTTCTTTTTTTAAAGTGTTACCTAATTATTATTATTATTATTTATTTATTTATTTTGTCTTTTCCACAGTGATAGGTTTTATTTCTCAATTACTTAACTTGCTCTCAAAGTTTATTAATATGTAAGTCATCTGGCTGTTTTTTATTTGTTGTTGAAGACATAAAAAGACAATTTTCTTTGTGCACATGTCATTTTAACATGTCTTTTGGACCATAAGTTGCATATTTGCATTCAAAATTGAACAGATCTTTCACATGTGTTTTGACTCTCTCATTCACATTATAATGCATCATTTATTACCCCACATTATAGCAGATTGATGCTAGGGCGAGTTTTCTATTAATGAAGAGTAAAAATGAATGTGCCTTACTCACAGATCTTTCACAAAATGCTCATTTATGATCACTTGTCATTATTGCCACCATTTGTGAAATAACTTTTAGAACTGGCATCTCTCTTTAAGAAAATTCTTGTTGATAGTGGAATTTATAATATAAAAAAGTAGTTTAAGGTGAAATAAGCTCTCTGTGCCCAAACATCTGGCAGAACATAAAATGGATCATTAATATGAAATGGGTACGTTTCCAACAAGATTAGAAGTCAGCATTAAATGGAAATTGCAGTTACTTTTTCTTCTCTATTGTGTCATATCTGAGTGAAATGTTGGGCGGGGCTTGCTTTTGTCCATTGGGTTTTGATTGGATTGCTCTTGTTTTCTAATTGCTGTGATCTCATGTGAGTGACAGGTTGCTGGAGGGAAGTGATTGTTGTCAACATTTCATTGCACATGTCATCAGGGAAGAGATGGCGTGGCAAAGGAGAGAGAAAGTTAATGTTTTCGATTAAAGATTATGAGGACACTTGAATACAAAAAGGGAAAAAAAGAATAGAAAATATTGATGTGCATAATATAACGATTTATAATAAAATTATTTGTAATAAACACTACAGCATTCTTTTGAAAATAAGAATTGTCAATTTTGATTTAATGTCAACTTTAAAGTATTATTTTTAAAGATTATAAACCTTTTAGAATGTATATAATGTGCAAATAAATTGCATTTTTGCCATCTCTAGCTATTTTAATACAGAACAGCTAAGATATCACGTGATATAAATGTGCTACACTGAGTTATCAATTGTGTCTAGAACACTAGTTTAGTGACCTGTGCCACTGTTTGTATTTTTCGTTTTGTTAGTAAGAGTAGTTTATTTAGGGCGTCTTTGATGCTGAAGATCTTTTGTTTTTTGTCTCTGTTGTTAATTTAGTCCCATTATATATTGTTTTTTTGTTTTTTTTTTCTAGTAAGATTGGTTTGGGTTTTACTTATTTCTTTGCATTTGGCACGGTCTAGTTCTTTTCTCTTTACCCTTGTTTCTTTTGTGAACCTTTTTCTTTGGTTTGCAAAAATGGTGTATGTAATTAATAACTTTGAGGTGTCCTTGTTATATTGATTCTCATTGTAATAAACTATCACCTTTCTTACACTAGATTTGTTTGTGTGTGAGGTGTTTTCCAGTACGTGTTCAATGTTTTAGTATTGCACGCCTTATTTCCTCTAGACTGAAAAGGGTTTGTAACACATTATATATATATAGATATATATATATATATATATAGATAGATAGATAGATAGATAGATATAGATATAGATATAGAAAGCCTTTTGTTCAATGTCATGAAACCAGTGCTTCTTCAAAACAGAATTTGATGCTAAAACTCGTTTAAAAATCTTTTCAACTATCAGTTGTTTACTACTATAAATAACCATGGTAACAGGTTTAAAGATCTAAGTTTGTCCTGTACTGACAAAATTAAAGCATACCATTACATTAAAAAGACTTGTCCTTGAAGAGTTCACTTCTTGCTTTTAGGATTAATGGAAACGGTCACTGGTCAACAAATGGAATAATGTAATAGTAAAATAGTTTATGTGTAATCTGGGGAATTAAATTGGTTTCAGCACATGATTAATAATACTACTACTAATAATAATTATTATTAAATAAATAAATAATAAATAATGACCAGTGCTGCTTCAAAAAATAAATTGATGCTGAAATGATGCATAACCTGGGAGAAAAAATGTAAAATTATATTATGTTGACTAAAATAAAAATATAAAGAGGCAAAATGCTGGCTTTCCCGTAAATATTTGCTAATACAGCAATTAGGAGTTTAAAGATGGCAGGATGCAAAAAAATGCAATGTCACGAGGAATGAAAATGTATATATTAAGACAAATGTCTGTATTAGCACATTGTTCTTTGTTGAAGTATTTTTGTATGCGCTTGTGTGTCCCGTTTTATAGTATGCATTATCTGCTGCAGCCACATGTTGGTTCCACTAGCATCACCTGTTTCGACGGGGGTTCGGTGTGCCGCTCTGCTCACATACGGACTGACAGTAATAGCTGTAGCATCTCCTTCATTTGCTTCTGTTCTCTTTACTCTGGTTCTCAAGTTGCAGTTTGGAAAGCAAAACAGGTGTCTGATGAGGATCGTTCCTCCCCGGCATTTCTCTTTCTTACATAAAAATCCAAGGCAGTAAGTCACTTGTCTTGTTGAGAGGAAAGGGCGCCAGCTTGCGCTTTCTCTTGGGTTTATTTGAAATCCAATATGAATTGTGCTGACGCTTTGAATTTGCCTTTGTGACCTTGGCAGTGTTTTCTTGGCAAAGACAGTGTCGTGTTGTTTAAAATATGTTCTGTAAGCCGACTCCCGGAGGGGAAGTCTGCATATCTGAGGTTTGTCTTTATGTCCCAGGTGTCTTTTAGTACTTTATTGTTCTGTCGCGGATATTGAAATAGCCTCTGTGGTCTCCCAAGAGGAACAATATTTCTTTATGGGGAATAAATGCAGTTTTATGTTTGACTTGACTCGATGCAATCATTTCTGTCATTGCAACTGTAAGTGTACTCTGTTGGAAAATGTAATCTCTTTATGATTAGACAAGCTCTCGTTTCCATATGGAAGCCTGACACGGAACCTAAACAGTGTACAGTCACTCGAAGCATATATATATATTATATCAGTATTTCTCATATTTTAATTGCTGTTTGGAGTCTGGTTGCTTGACATTGATGGATTGATCAGGTCTTAGAAAACCTCAATAACTGGCAGATCTTATTGATTACAGCACATTGACATGCAGGGGCATTATGCCTCACCACGAGCGCAGACTGGGAATATTGATGTGTGAAATTAATTCCAAGGAATGACTTTCACTTATTTGAGCTTGTTGTGCTACTCTTCTAATGAAATGGCTCAAACAATTTTCAGTTTTCTTACACATTCCCGCACAAACGTGTTTGGGAATATCGTGTTTGAGGAAATTGAGGAAAAATGCATTGGCAGCTTTTGCACTTGTTATCAGGCTTTTGGTTTGAACCTTCTCCTGTGTGTTAAATCAGCTCATTATGCTTCTGTAGTCCCAGTCTTCTTTAATTTGTTCTGTTAGACAGGCCATCTCCATTTAAAGATGATCTCTGGGGAAACTTCAGCAGCAGACAGAGCGGGTGTTAAGTGGGGGGCAGCCGATAATGATCATCTCTCTGACTACTGAAAGTTGCTTCTAATGATCTGCAAATAAAACTGAGGTCGCTGCTATTGTATTCGCTCATCTGAGGGATTCTCCTGACAGCACTTCTGGGAAAGGCAACACGTAGCACTCTCATAATCACTTCATTATCAGTTCGCAATCTCATAATAGTCTTTACCGTTGTCATATGTTTACAACCCTAGATCAGATTGTTGATAATGCTTATTTCAGGTGTTGCTCTAGTTAAGAGAGAGCACGTTAAAGATTCCTCATAAAAAGAAAAAAAGAAAACGAAAAAAGGTTGGTATTGATACAGTTTTTAGAACAAGTCTCTTCTAAGCTGCAATAGTTAATCCAAAAATTTTTTTTTTACATATTGTAGAATATTATTTCTGCCTGTGATGTAAAGCTGAATTTTCAGCATCATTACTCCAGTCTCCATTGTCACATGATTCTTCAGAATTCATTCTAATATTCTGGTTTGCTGCTTATTTCAGGAAACCTTAATAGAAATTTCAAAAGAACATTTTATTTGAAAAAGAGCATTTATATATATATATATACATATACATATATATGTGTGTGTGTCTGCTGTAAATGCATCTGAGCAGTTCACTCCTGCCCTCTGTCATCTAGCAAAACTATACCTGAACACATAAGAGGATTTTTTACAATGCCAGGGCGACACACTCAGAACATAATGCAGTTTTTACTCACCCCCACCTCTCAGTTAGTGAAGATCTTATCAAAGGATTATTATTTTTTTTATTTTTTTTATTTTTTTTACATGTAAATGGATATCTACTGAAGCATTTCAGATTAAATGCCTTGTTTGCTGCAGGGTATGCCAATAATATTTCACAGCCTGGATTTGAACCACTAACCCCTCTATGCTCTTTTTCCTGTAGAGCATCACCTGACAAAATTATTGGATAGGCCTGTATCACGCACTGCGGTCTAATGTCACAACCACTCAAGAAAATGTTTTGGGGATTTGAAAAGACTTTGATGCTTTTAATGCTACCTGAACAAGAAGCTGTTCTGTTTTACTACATTTAAAGCTGAAGAATGTTCTGTTTTGGCCAGCTAGCATCACTAAATTGCAAAAATGATGTATGTTTTCAGACAGTTTTCATGTACCCTCACCTTGTCTAATATTAGTTGGGTGTACAGAATTTCTAGGAAAACAACCCAGTATATACCTATGTGTGTGTGTGTGTGTGTGTGTGTGTGTGTGTGTGTGTGTGTGTATATATATATATATATATATATATATATATATATATATATATATATATAATCACATTTCCACCTCACAACAACTCAAATCCAAGCACATTTCAAGAGGAAAAAAAAAAAAACGGATTTGTTTGCCATCTGCCTGAGTATTCACAAAATAATGTAGCTTACAGTCCCTCAGAGATGGGTAAAATCTGTCCAGATTTGTTTCATTAGATTGCATTCATCTAGTTGTTTTTCCTCCTGCTGCTAACAGTTCAATCGGAGTCACTATCCACGGCTTTATTTCCTGCTGCTACAGAAACTGACAGCATCTGGCCACATCAGTCTGAAGAAACATCTCACGTGGAGAATATCGCCGTATTTTTCTCCAAGGAACAAATCCCTAGAACGCTGACCTTCTAAATGGAGGCTCTTTGAGGGCTAGTTGATGTGGGTGTGTTGTTAAGCATGCGGAGTGTGCAGAGCTCTGTTGTGTGCCGCCCAGTGCTTTAAGTGGCCCAGAAGAGGTGCCGGTACTCTATTATAGCCACAAATATATATAATATATTTATAATAATTCAATAATTCAAATATATATATATATTTTTTTTTTTATGATTCCCCTTATCCTCTGAGGTAACAACAACTATATTGAAGGGCTTTTATATACAGCTGTCAACAGGCAACCTTAATAATAAATAATTTTATTAGTTTGTGGATTTGCTTGAGCTAGAAAGAACTAATGAACATAAATTAAATGTGCAAAAGGATTTTGAAAAAATACCCTTAGAAAGAGCTACTGCATTACTGCATTCAAACTTCCAAACTGACTCAAATGATTCGCGAACCAGCTCCGAACTCCCGAACTGACTCAAATGAATCACGCTCTGAACTCCCGAACTGACTCAAATAAATCGGGATCCCCAAAATGACTCAAATGATTCGCGAACCCGCTTTGAACTCCCGAACTGACTCAAATGATTCGCGAACCCCTTACGAACTCCCGAACTGATTCAAATGATTCGCGATCCCCAAACTGACTCAAATGATTCGCGAACCCGCTTTGAACTCCCAAACTGAAACAAATGATTCGCGAACACGCTTTGAACTCCCGAACTGACTCAAATGATTCGCAAACCCGCTACGAACTCCCGAACTGATTCAAATGATTCGCGAACCCTATACGAACTCTCGAATTGATTCAAATGATCCGCAAAGCCGCTCCGAACTCCCGAATTGATTCAAATATTTGCGATCCCCAAACTGACTCAATGATTCGCGAACCTGCTCCGAACTCCCGAACTGACTCAAATGATTCGTGTGATGAAAACACAAAGCAGGATATTGAGCCACTGTCGTGTCACTAGAGAGTGCAAAGGTAGGAGAGCAATTCTGCCTCTAATCAAACACATGTTCTTCCTGGATGATATTGCAGGTGTGGTCAGTGTCCCAGATTCCTTACAGAGGAACGATGTCACTTTGTTACCCTCTAATGGATGTGAGCGATGACAGATGTGTCAGCATGCTGCCTTTGAAATATCACAGCTAAAAATACATGAAACAAAACAATGACAAGAGGCAGGCGTCCTAATCCAGTTATGATTTGTATAAAGGAAAAATAAAAACCGACTTATCGCACCATATTTTGCCTGCTGGTGTAGCGGTGATAATCTCCATGTTGCAATTCTGATTAGATGCTATCGGATAAAACCGGCTGTGATATCTCTAATCTCATGTTCCCCAGTGGGGCGGTTTTCTAAGTCTGAGCAGTAAAGATGGTACTTTCGAAGTAAGAAGGAGGCCAAAAGTCTAAAACCACGATAGTGAAATGCTTGGAATAACTATATGAGTGAAGTTTAATAAAAACAATGACTCTCTTATACACTATTAAACATAAAGGTCTTTTAATGCCATCTATGATTCCAAGAAGAACCTTTAAAGATTAGTTCACCCAAAAATAAAATATGCAGAAAATTTACCGTTCTAGATGTTAATGATCTTCTTTCTTCATTGAAACAGATTTGGAGAAATGTAGCTGTGGCGAGTGGGGCGGGGCCGAGAGGCGTGGGAACGAGGAGTGAGGCCAGGTGTAGTGATTGGAGATGAGCTACACCTGAGCCCCACCGCTAGTATCGAGTCCCACGTAGGAGATGGAAGGATATAAAACTGGAGTGACGACCGTGAAGGACGAGAGAGGACCAGGCCTGGGACATTAGTTTATGTGTTTGGCTTTTATTTATGCGCACCAGTCGTCCGTGAGGGGCTGGTGCGCCGTTTTGTATTTACTTTTGATTATTAAAATGCTTTTTGATTGTGCGCCGGTTCCCGCCTCCTTCTTCCCGATGAATATGGAGATTTGTTTATTACAGTAGCATTGCATCACTTGCTCACCAATGGATCCTCTGCAGGGAATGGGTGCCGTCAGAATGAGAGTCCAAACAGTTGATAAAAACATCACAATAGAGATTAGATAACATGACATTTTTTTTTACTTGAGAAAGCAATATTATGGGAAGAGTAATGAAATGTTTACCTGAAGCAACGGTTTCTCAATGATGTATTTTTTTCTTATAAACACGCTTTTCACTTCAGAGGAAATTCATTGATGGACTGGAGTGGTAATGTTTTCATCAGCTCTCATGGACTCTCATTCTGACGGCACACATACACTGCAGAGGATCCATTGGTCAGCAAGCGATGTAATGGTTCTTTGTGGAACCAAAAATGGTTCTTCTTTGGTATTGCTGAGAAGACCGTCCTTTTCAGCCTTTATTTTGAGGAGTGTTATGAGAGCAACACTGGAGCAAAATCCAATGATAATGTTCTCCACAACAAGAATATCTGACTCATATTATCAATGTTTTTTTTTTTGTATTTGATTTGTTGATTTCCAAATTCAGTATCTTCAGACTTGTGTACTCCACACGTCTTTTGTTGTCTGTACTGCACAGGTGCTAAATGAGCATCTTTGGCTATGGAGTTTTCCAGGAGTGTTTACTGGTGCCAATTTCATGGCTCTGTAACTTAGAAATAATGTTGGTAAACATTTGGGTTATTGGTGCAGTTTAGTGGGATTTCCAGAGTGCAAAAGTAATGTTGTAGTTTAATGTATACAAACCAACAACCCAAATAATCGATTACCCACACTAACAAAAGCTGCATTCCTCTTAGGTTGTTTCTCCTAGATAGCAATGAGAAAAAAATGGAGAGTTTCTCCACGGAAAGTCTCATGCAGAATTTCACAAGATTTGTCACATCAAACATTTCTAATCAGATTCTCCTAAATCTATACTCCTATTGCGTTACAACAGTTGAAGTTGTGTCTATTTTTTTTTAACTGAAACAAAGGGAGAGATTCAAAAAGTCTGTAATTCTGTATTATAGATGCACAAAATAGAAAATAGTAAAAGTCATGAATAGAGCAGCTTATGGGCTCCGGTATCTTTGTGAAGTGTGCTGCATCTAGTGTGTTAACGTGTCTGTAATGCAGTGTAGATTGAGCTGAGATATTTGAAATAGAGTCTGACATTCGGTCAGCATGAGTGCAGTGGGGAATGGGTTTCTGTAGAGCATTATTGGAAGGCTGTCAGATGAGATTGCTGGCTGGCATCCAGTTAAAAATTCAGCCAGTTGCAACAAACCCATACATTAAGAAAACCCTTAGAAATACTGCATTTGCAGTGATTACAAAATACTTTTTTCATAGCTGTTAATAAAATTCTGTCATCATTTACTGTCCTTCATGCTGTTACAAACCCAAATGACTTCCTTAGTTCTCTGGAACATAAAAGATGTTGTTTAATGCAGGAAATCTAAACTGTTCTTTTCCATACAGTGAAAGTCGTGCATGTTTTGTTAAGTGAATATTGAGTGAACTATCTGTGATTAAATGAAATGGCTTGTGAATGACAAACAGATCCTTTCTGTTTAGTAACAACAAAAGAGTATGTTGCACACAAATTCTAGCTCAATCAATCAGTGTTGTGGTACATCTTAACCTTTTAAAGCAGTGTTTTGTTATCTTTACTTGATGAGCTCATAGTCTTGTTTTAAAATCAGCCAGGAGATCAATGAGAGCCGCTTGATTTTACTGCCCCTCCTCTTCAGTCATTTTAATAAACAGATGATCTATCTTTACAATCTAATGCTGTCATTTTATTATCATTGATTAATGGCTATGACAAGCACAGGGTCGTTCAAGCCTAGAGACGGTCAGTGAACAGACGGTGTTCAAAATGTAAATGTTTTCTGGACTATTGAAAAATCAAGTTAACAAAAAGTGTTAATTGAAATAAATCTGAGTACAAAAAAAAATTTGATTAAAAAAATGTAAAACATGAAAAAATATTTAAAGTACTAAAACAGAAACAAATAAAAGCTAAACATGTATAAAAAAAATCACAAAGGGATATAAAAAAATGTAAACCCTAAAACCCTTAAGCAGACAAAATAAAATAAAATTTAAAACATGAATAAATACTATTCTAGTGTTAAGTATAAATACTAAAATACCACTGTTCTACACTGCTCTGATTAGCTTAATAACGTGTCAACAACACAGCATTAAGCTAATCAGAGCAGTGTAGAACAGTGGTATTTTAGTATTTATACTTAACACTAGAATAGTATTTATTCATGTTTTAAATTTTATTTTATTTTGTCTGCTTAAGGGTTTTAGGGTTTACATTTTTTTATATCCCTTTGTGATTTTTTTTATCCATGTTTAGCTTTTATTTGTTTCTGTTTTAGTACTTTAAATATTTTTTCATGTTTTACATTTTTTTAATCAAATTTTTTTTGTACTCAGATTTATTTCAATTAACACTTTTTGTTAACTTGATTTTTCAATAGTCCAGAAAACATTTACCTAAATGTCTGTTAAGTTTTAAATAAGAAAACAATAGATAAACTGTAGTATACATAAAGAAGTAAAAAAGTGTAACATGTTCATAGTTAATGGGATGAACTCCACCTGTCTGTGATTTAGTTACATTTTTGTCATTTTATTATGTACTTTTGCTATTTTTTATTTTATTTTATCTAATACTTTTATTTTATTTCAGCCTTATTTTAATTAATGAAAAAGCTTTTCAATAGTCTTTGGAACATGCTACTTCACCCAATCAATATTAATGAACTGTCACCATGAATATTGGTTAGCTAAAGTGGTTTCTTCCATTCAATATTCATGAGCCGATGTGAAAAGGTTTGTAATGTGCCATTTTTTTTTCACCACTAAATGCAATGTGAAAACATAGTTGTTTGCGTTACACACCTTTTTCTGTCCAGATGGACAGTCCATGGCCAGAACGAGCTGCCAAAAGGAGCAGTCTTTACACTGTCAGTGATGTGTCTGACTCTGCAACACAAGGAACATTGCTTCACTTGTGGACACGTTTCAGACAGCCTGACCTCAAAGTTATTAACAGACATTTTCAAGGCTGAAGCACCCTGTTTTTTCCCCGTTATTACAAGTTGCTGCCATACCACTGTATCTGCTCAGGATGAGGGGAAGGAAGGAAAAGGGCAATCAATGTTCTTGGAGAGGCTGCAGCCCGGCCGCTTAAGCGATGGAAAACAAATTATGTGCCAATTTCAGTCTTCATAACTGACACCTCACGGATCGGATATTGAGCACCACGATTTATTACCAATAAAAGCCTGACTGCTCCTAAAATAAAAGCAATAACTCACTGAGTTCCAGAATCAGCCACAAAATCTCTCCCAGCTCTCGAGATTTGCTTTAACCCTTGCTGAGTGCATTAAACTGAATGAAGATCTGCTGCTGACAGCTGTGTTTCCTTAATGCAGAAAAGTTTAGAAGTGACTGTTCATTTCTATCATATACAATTTGTTTCACAGTGAGACAAAACAATATTTGCACACTTAAGCCACACTAAAACATGCATTAAATAAGAAAATAACAACAAAAAAGTGGCATTGAGTAAAAATTAAGGAAACTGAAGTCATTGTTAGAATTTGAGTGCAGTTGCCACTTGCTTGAAAGAGGTCATATGATGCGATTTCAAATTTGTCTTTCTCTTTGGAGACTTACAAACTCTTGGTGCATGAAGAAGATCTGTAAAGTTGCAAAGACTAAAGTCTCAAATCCAAAGAGATATTCTTTATCAAAGTTAAGACTCTGCCACACACCCCTAGAATGCCTTGTTAAAACATGCCCCACATGTCTACGTCACAGTGTGGAAAACTTGAGTAATGCTGCCATAAATGTTCAGGCAAAGAAAGAAAGTGTGGTTTCAGTAACACAGTTAGTGTTGATGCAGTCATGTCAGGGAGATGCTGTGTGTATCTAGGAGAAAGCAAAAGCAATTTATTTGGCATTCTGAAAGTAGATGCATTTAGGAATTTTTAAGATTACTTACAACAGAACAGTAATGCATTTTATGGAAAGGGGCGTTACATTTTTGACGAGTGCTTGCAGTGTTCGGCCAATCACAATGCACTGGGTCAGTTGGCCAATCAGAGCAGACTGCGCTAGTCAGAAGGAGGGACTTTGTAGAAAACGACGTAGTTGATAGAGGCGAGGCATAGAGGACATATAATAATGTACAATATTTGAAAAATAATGTGTTTTTTTTTTTTTAACATAAATGCATGTCAACAACATATTCTGTTACACCAAATACACAAAATAATGCTTTTTTAAAAATGCATCATATGACCCTTTTAATAATTACATTGGTGTTTAATGCAAGAAGATTGATACATTTCAAAGGAATAATAGATTTAGATGAGTTTGTTTCTTCATCAGAACAGATTTAGACAAACACTGTGTTTTAGAACAGCCGAAAAAAAAACATTAAAATAATACACAAGTAATGTTGCAGTCCTTCAGCTAACATCTTGTGAAGTGAAAAATTGAGTGTTTGTAAGATTCAAAAGCATCAATAAGATGTTTTTACTTTGCTTCCAATCAAAATATGACTCCATAATCCATGTATAGTAGGATAAGAGGAAATTAATAGAGTTAATAATTCTATTTTAATAAGAGATTACAAAGTTTCCTTTTTTTTGCACCAATAAATAGTGCAGTATAAGATTAGGGAGATTAAGCAGCTAAATAGAGTTGGGTTTGATGTCATGTAAACTTTAGGCTCTAATTACAGTGGTTTTTACTGTACTGGATTGTCTGCACGCTGATCGTTATATGCTAATTAGTGCTTTGATTAGCTTGTAATACTACAGCAGCATTCAGATCACAAGTATGTCAAACAGCACAACCCATCTTATCAATTCACACCTTCCCTTTTCATCTCTCCTCCTCTTCTTTACCAATCCTTCTCTGCTTTGTCCTTAAACACACCATCTGAAAAGACATTTGTAATCAAACGAACCTCTGGAGTGTAAACCTCAACAGCAGGTGGTCCGTCCTTGGCATACTAATGAGCAGGGAATGACACAGACCCAGACTTCATGCAATATGGTCTTTCTCAAGCAGGCTGTAACTTGAAACTACTCTATTTTAGTCGGAAATGTCAGATCTGCAGACAGTTTTCTTGGGAAATCTTGCCCTCTTCGTTTGCAAGTCTGAACGATTAAAAACCGAGTGTGGCGACAGACTAAATGACTGCCACTGACGTTTCCTGTCACATATTGTGACGGTGCAAATCAATGAGAAACTGAAGTCAAGAACAGACATAAACAATTGAAGTTGAGTGACCCTGTCTATGTGTGATGCATATTTGCTCTTGACAGTTGGCATGTTTACAATTATTCGTTTAGAAGAAACATTTATACTGAGTGACTTGCAAGTGAGGAACATAACAAGCAATTTGTCACAAAGCTGACAGTATTCATAGTATACAGTTTCAGGTTTATTACAAACCTGGAATAGAGGTGAAATGAAAAAAAATGAGAAAAAGAAGAAGACGTTTATTGTATTATTATTTTATGCATTGGCTCAATGTTGTGAAGTGGTTAAAATTGCGAAGTGGTTAAAATATGTTCCTGTATGTTATTTTAGTATTACTGTATTTCTTATTAGGATTTGGAATTAGTTTTTATTTTATATTTTTATATTTTATTTATGTGTGTGTGTGTGTGTGTGTGTGTGTGTGTGTGTATATATATATATATATATATATATATATATATATATATATATATATATATATATATACATTACGTTTTCCATTTTTTTCATTTAATTGACTTAGTAATTTTGTAATGTGCTTTTGTCAATTTTTTATTTCACTTTTTAATTTTTTCAATTATTTTGAATTCATTTTATTTATAGTTATTCAGTTTATTTAAGTTAAATACAACATTCCTCGTTTTCTAATTTTAAGTGTTTTAATTTTAATTGTGTTTATATTTTATTCTGTATCAGGTAAAATTTTGATATTTGGAATTTTTGAATTACCGAAAATAGTACTTTTTGCACCATTCAAATTGAATGGAAAATGTGTTGAGTTGGGTTTTTTCAGTAACAAATAGGATGCAAAGGTTGTGTTCTAAATGAAATACAATTAAAATGAATTATTTATTTCTGAAGTATTTCATTTATATATTCCATCATATTCAATACATTAACTTTTGCTGTGTGTAATTTCTTCCCGTAAATGCCCCTTCCCATATTTCCAATTTAAATTGCAATTCATTAATCGACAGGACGTTGGTTCTTCAGTTTTGCGCAATCCTGGTTCATGCACAGTGAAAAGTTGTAATCCATTTTACAGCTTTTCACTGTCTAATCATTTGCTGGTGGATAAAGAAAACCTTCTGAAATTCATCACATTAAGGAAACAACATAGGCTGCAAACATAATTTCACTAATGATACAGTACAGAAAGTATCTGAAATGACTCCTAGCCTATATCTTTTGCTAATGAAATCTCTTTGTCATCAGTCAGTGACTGTTTGTGCCGAATCTAAGTGGCTGTTGTATAGGACTGATTAACACTCTTTGCATTGTGTTTCAGTGGCATGGATCTGGCGATAGAGTGATTGATGCATTGCTACCTCAGATATATCAAAGAATCCATGAGTAAATGCACTGCCCTTGTCTCATTTAGCAGTCATGCAATTTGTCGCTGCGAGCAGTTAAACACCAGAGCCACTCGGCTATCGCTCCTCACATCAGGTGATCGCTCGAACAGAAGCCATTGCTCCTCTCTATTCAATAATAGAGCAGCCACTTCGGCTATTGTCCCAGAAATTGAGGTTGCCTATTTCCCAAGGCAGAGGAGAGCATTAGCAGCTTGTCTTTTTTTTTGCTCCTGTCGTTCTTAACTACACTATGTGCACGAGGTCCTTCTGCTCGTAAAACAGGCGATGAATATAGAAAGGGTCAGCTATTTGATTCTTGATGTGAGGGTATGACTCTTCCTTTACTGTTCCCCTGTCTGCAATAACTGAGTTTAAAAACATCCTCAGCATCAGCTGCTTTCCTGTGGGAGAAACTAAAATGTTCTTAAATGAGGCAGTGGCAATCCTTAGGTCCTCATTCATACTGCGGCTCAGCATGTATCTACAGGGGGTCCGTCCTCCATCAGGAACGGGTCTCAGAACGGCTTTGCTGTTGTTTTGGGGCAAAATGTATTTGGTCCGGCAAATTGAGTTACTGAAAAGGTTCAGTGAAGTTAAAGGTATGTACTGTAGCTTTATATCATATCAACATATCAACATTAACTCTGTAGAGACTGACATATGCTCTTTTTCTGAACCTTATTATATATATATATATATATATATATATATATATATATATATATATATATATATATATATATATATATATGTGTGTGTGTGTGTGTGTGTGTGTGTGTAAAGCATCTGCTAAACGAATCAATGTAAATGTATTTGATCCAATAGACATTTTGGTTGCCTTGGCTACATTAGATCAACATATAAGGTGAAGTATGTTCACCGTTTCATTTCATAATTTTAATCACAGTTTTTCCCTGACTAGTTCATTATAAATGTTCCTGCGGCGGGACAAATTAATTTGTGAAAAGAACAACTATTCCATGCAGTCTTTTAATTAAAAGCTTCAATACAAGCAACAATTATATAATAATTAGGAAAATGCTGTTTAAAATAATTTGAAAGGAAATATAAAATGACATGACAGCTACTCATACTGAGCCCTAATGTCAAAACGAACCGTTTAATAGTCGTGTCTGTTTAAACAATAAAACCAAAGCTCAGTTTCTCGTTGCATTGCCTGCTGCACCTTTATTGTGGTTATCAGACCTTTTTGCCAACGTTGTGGCTAAAATTACAGCTAGCTGTTTAAATGCTTCTCACATCGAATTTAAAAAGAGAATTACGCCAGTCTCATATGAATCAGTTACAGTAGGTATAGAAAAGAATCATCCCTCTATAAAATAATGAATTCTGTTTGCTTTGCAGCCTGAAATGAAGACGGACATAGTTTTTGTTTTATCCAGCTGTATTAACATCCATTAGCATCATCCAGCTCAGTTCAGTTTAAATAGTATCTGTGCAATAATTTGCAATCAAGTCAATGATATCGCTGTAAATTAAAAAAGTGTCCCCAACTAAGCAAGCGAGAGGCGACAGCGGCAAGGAACCAAAACTCCTTCGGTGACAGAATGGAGAAAAAAACCTTTGGAGAAACCAGGCTCAGTTGGGGAGCCAGCTCTCCTCCGACCAGACGAAACCAGTAGTTCAATTCAGTTCAATTCCAGTCTGCAGCAATCCAGATTGTGCAGAAGAATCATCTGATTCCTGTGGTCTTGTCCTGGTGGTCCTCTGAGACAAGGTCTTTACAGGGGATCTGTATCTGGGGCTCATTTAGTTGAGCCCCAGATACAGTCATCTATAACACCAACAACATGTCAGAAAAAATAAAAAAATAAACATATTCACTGGGTTAAAAAAAAAAAAAAAAGGATCGGCCCTGTATTAGTATTTCGTTGAAACACCTTTAGCTTTAATTGCAGCCTTTAGTTTGTCTCTACTAACTTTACATCTAGACTTTGCGATATTTGCCCACTCTTTTTGCGGAACTGCTCAAGTTCAGTTCAATCCTCTTCATTCTTAAGGGGGGTGATTCTTTTCTATACCCACTGTATAGAATGTTTAATTTATTTTATCAAGATAAACTAAAAATAATAAATATAGCCCTGGCAACTAGCTGAAATACATTTAAGACATATATAGTTATATAGTTATCTATGATAACCTTGGGAAACATCATGTATTATTTTAACTTGTTAAAAAAAAAATTTGTTCAAATGGTGGAATTCCTTTAAACTTAAATCAGTCAATCAATGTAAAAAACAAAAAACATTTTTTTTTAAATGCATTCCACTGTGTTGAGCAAGCGCTTCTCTGCTGTCTTCATGTGCTGTCGGAAACTTCCTATTTCCCATTATGAAGTTGTGATCACGAGCTCGTTGCATTCTTTTCTGTTAAAAATAACAGTGGACAGTGGTTTGTGAATGTTGATGCTTAGCCTAAATAATTTGATCGAGAGCATCCCCTCCTGTGACCATGATTTATCTGTATGTGTATTCAGAGCCAGTGAGCAACGGACTTTCATAAAAATAAAAAAACTGTGTTAACGTGCAATAAAATAATGTCATGAATCAGTAGACAGTAGACAGTGATGAAACGCATGTGAATGTGAGTCCGCTCTGCTCCACATGTCTGTCTGGGATTAATCTGACTCTGTTGTGCTGCTTGAAGATGAAACATATGTTGGTATAAGGCTCAGAGTCCTTCATTTTTTATTTTTTTTTGTGCCAGTGTGAGAGTCTGACAGTATGCCACATGTTTACATGTCAGCCGTTGCTACACTAGAGACTGTCGTCGCAGCTGCTCCCGTTCTCTGCGTGTGTCTCACATTTTACCTTCCCAGCATCCCCTCGCAGCTCTTTCTTTTGACAGAGCCTCTGTATCCTATACACAATGAAAGGCCCTTTCACTTGATACAGACTATTTGCTGCTTGTTCAGGTATTTGATAGTGTCTTTGGCCTACAGGCATTCAGCAGATAGAATTTGATTTCACAGGATGGGTTCTTGATGCACAGCTCTGCCTCTTTGGTTTTTATGCAGCCATATTCTCTCCGTCAGGATCCCTATGGAGAAAAGGTATTGTTTTTATCATCCAGCAAATTGGAATCTCATTCCCATATTCCATAATCGAGTAAGACTGTGGTGATTTGAAGACAGTTGTTGATCAAGGTTATATATTAAAGTAATGAGACACAAGAGATGGTTTTTTTATTGTCCTTATTCTTTATCATAAGTCATGTTTTACTCTACACCATGATAACAACCATTGTAACACAGTGCTTCAAATGGATTATAGCTTTTATAAAACTGCATGATAAAATATATCAAGGTTCAATCGATAGTTACATTATTATTATTATTATTATTATTATTATTATTATTATTATTATTATTATTATTAATAATAATTACAGCAACATCAATAACAATAATAATATTTGAATATAAATATAATTTATGTTATATTTATTAGTAGGAGTTGTAGTAAATATAATAACATTATAATATCATAATTGTTGTCTTTTCATTTTGTCATATAAAACATTAATCAATATATATATATATATATTCAGTGGTGACTGTCAGTTAATGTACATATACGTAGCAGGAATGTACAAAAAAATTAAAGACGTTATCAAATAGAGAATTAACACTACTAATAATAGCAAGTATTATATTTTTTGCAATCAAACTTATAGCAAAATGTGTTAGTTCTGTTGTTGTTTCAGGGTTAGCATCATCTGGGGTCCTCTGAGGGTCAGCATCATCTCTTCTCAGGTGTTCTGGATCCAGACTGGAGCTTGTGTAAATCCTAGTCACGGCAAAAAAAAAAAAAAAAAAAAAAAAAAAAAAGAAACAAATACAGACATAATTAGTGTAGCTGCTGTTCCAACCAATCAAAATTGATTTGTTTAACCCAAGCTAAGAAAAAAAGAATGTGCATTTGATCAGATATAACTGCAGTACAAGATTATGAGATGCAGTATTTAAATGCTTAGCCAAAGAGATGTGTTTTAATCTAGATTTAACCAGAGAGAGTGTATCTCCTTTAGTGGACTTCGTTATCCTAGGAACTACCAAAAGTCCAGCGTATTGTGACCTTAGAGAGCGTGATGGGTTGTAGCGTGGTAGAAGGCTAGTTAGGTACGCAGGAGCTAAACCATTTAGGGCCTTACAGGTAAGTTATAATATTTTGTAACTGATATGGAACTTAATAGGTAGCCAGTGCAGAGACTGTAAAATTGTGGTAATATGATCATATTTTCTTGACCTGGTAAGGACTCTAGCCGCTGCATTTTGGACTACCTGTAGCTTGTTTATTGAAGATGCAAGACAATCACCTTTCGTAGCTTGGCAATGTTTCTAAGATGGAAGAAATATTGTTTTTGTAAAATGGGAGGTATGATTTTAAAAAGACAATTTGCTGTCTAATATAACACCCAGATTTATGACTGTAGAGGGAGTAACAGTATCAGTCTAGTTGTAAATTATAATCCAATAAATTCTGTGTACTTTATTTTGTTCCAATTAGTAATATCTCTTTCTTATCCAAATTTAATAGGAGAATATTATTGTTCAACCAATATTTTATATTAACACATTCTGTTGGCTTAGATAATTTAGAAGTTTCATCTGGTCTCGTTGAGATATAGCTGAGTATCATCAGCATACAAGTGGAAACTAATTCCGTATTTTCCAATAATATTACCAAGGGCAACATATATATTGAAAATAGCAGAGGACCTAGGACAGATCCTTGTGGCACTCCATACTTTATTATTGATAATTGAGATCACTCTCCATTTAAATAAACAAAGTGATAGCGATCGGACAGGTAGGTAAGCCCTTGAATTCCCTTATATAATTGCACTTTTTTATATACTCCAATTATTAACCTTGATAACCTGTGGTTCAGTTAGAGAGAGTCATCTGAGCTGATTCAGTGAGGAAGTGATTCAGGAATTCTGAATTGGGCAGTATTATTTGTGGCACCCTTTCTTTTTTCCAGGTATTTATTTTACCTCTATAAAAGTTATCAGTGGTAAATCATATTATATTATAGATGAGTTAATATCATGTTGAGGTTTAATGGAAGGTCAGATAGATATCCAGGTGTGAGTGCACACATTGCCTGTACTGATTTGGCATCACAACATGTCTTGTTATTTATTCACAGAGCAGTTTAATAAGCATTCACACTGTGCCTCTGTAATTGTTCACATTTTATGAAGGTCTTGGCCAGTTATTCTGGTTTTGATGTTTTCTGTATCCTGGCAACATCAGCAAAGTCCTGTTTCTCACAGAAATAGATTTAATTTATCATCAGCTGTTCAAATCCATTTTTTATGGTTTAATTCAGGCAAGTCAAAATCAGATTAGTTAGACTTGTTTGTTTGCATCTGGCTTATTTTAAAGAATCTTTATGAATCTTTTTTTTACATTTATATGTTTATGTATAATCTATCCTTTTTCCTCTTTATCACCTCACCATGTCTGAACAGGCATAGTTTCTGAACACCAAGCAGCATCTATGCTGTGTATATGCATTTAGTCATTTTATAATACATTCCTTTGTCTGAAAGAACTTGCAGAAAGAACTTGGATTTTGCATCTTAGTTCCAATAAATACACTTCAAAGTTACAGTATGTTTCCATAGTACAGTTAACATTTACCCCAAAAGATGAAAGTAAATTTGATTCCTCATGAAATAAGCACTTTAAGTCTTGTGCTCTGTCAGATCGCATGAATACACCACTGAACCTCTGAGACAGAAGTACAGCATCGTATTCATTTTAAGCGAGTACTGAGGGTTTGTGCACCTGTGAAGAGAAAGAACTCTGTCCCAGAGGGCCTGATGGGAAATGAGAGCCTCCAACAGAAGTAAAATGACGTCATTTTTGAACAGTGTCAGAAGTAATCTGCTCTAATGATTTATCTTATCAAGATGGGCAGAGCACATATGAACATATCTCATACCATCACCAGAGCAGAATAAAGACGAGAGGCTTTGTGGAGTCTATATGGATTTGTTTTAGTAACAATGCCCTGTAAAATGATAATTCTGTACTTTAAACTTCATGACTACATAACTACATGTCTGTAAACTACATGAAATCAGTCAAAACAGACAATATTTGTGTTTGTATTGCATGTTTCTTGTCTTTGTGCGTGCATTGGTGCATATTTTTCCGAATCCAGTCCAATCAAATCAGTCCAGTTAAATTATTCTTCCTGATTTTTTTTCCTCATTTCAAATCCTGTTAATGACAGAAATGCATCCTATTGTGATATTAAAATGGGTTTAAACTGCATTTTGTTTTAAGCCCTGTACTACTTTGTGAATGTTGATGCATAGCCTAAATAATTTGATCGAGAGCATCCCCTCCTGTGACCATGATTTATCGGTATGTGTATTCAGAGCAACGATTGGTGTCAATCATTTTTGATAATACTT